>NC_088792.1:80264401-80564445 GCF_011386835.1 Chrysemys picta bellii
GCAGAAAACTGAATTGAAAGCTCTACAGAGATGTTGCCAGGAGGGCGTTTTTTAAATCAACGTTGTTGTTTTTTTGTCTGAAAATTAGCATACAGACTCTTTAAAAGTTTCCTGGTGCTTTCTCCTGGAGCAAGCAGGTCCTTTGAATCCTAGTTCCCGTTGTAAAATGGTGCCCCTTCTGCAAAATACCATAAAGAGCCTTCAGTTCCTGCTGCAGTTAATGACAGTTGAGAGATCTCAACACAACATGGGATTGGGCCTTGAGATGGCAGGACCCACTGTGACCCAGGTCCAGCTTACAGAGCAGAAATGCTCAAAGAAGTGACCAGAAATCTGAAAACTGCCTTGAAAGTCTCTTGAAATTCCTTAGTAAACATGTAGCTGTCTGTTATGATAACTATTCCCAAGAGATGTCCATATTCTTTCCAGAGGACACTTAAAAGGACAAGTCCAAATCTCTTTGATATAGTGCAGGGACGTGAATTGTTCTCTAGTATTAGAACAGTGATACTCAGACCTCAGTGGTTCAGGAGCCAAATTAGTGATCATCATTACCCCAAAGAGCCACAGTAGTGAGACTTAGTTTCGTTTACTTACTTACATGTGTGTATATATAATTATTCTCATAGCAAAACCAACCAAGTATTAATATTTTATCAACTACAGTTGGTTAATAACCTAGTAAAAGCATCCTGATTGGTTAATAATTAAATCACGCAGTATTTTAATATCGTATGCTGCAGAGAGCTGCAGGAGCACATTAAAGAGACACTTGCCGCTTGCGAGCTCAGTCTGAGTGTCGTCGTATTAGAAAATCACACAACAGGCCACGTGTATCTTTGTCCTTTATCTCCCTCTGAGCTTGGTGCACTGCTGCTCTTCCTCTCCCGTCCTTGGCATTTCCCTTTCTGGCTTATGCTGTCCTGACGCTTTTATATATGCTGCTTTCTGAAGAGATGTTCTGACATCCAGAATGGAAATATTCGCTCTTAGGTGCATTCCAGGGTACTGGATATTATTATGATGGAACAGTTCTAGCTTAATACTAATGACAGCCACTATCCTAACATTCTTGGCTGCTCTTTGACTCCTAATCAAGATCCCCACACTAGGAACAACCGACGAAGAGAAGTAAAATTACACAAACACTCTAATTTTTCTTCTATCTTTTCTTCCCCTCTTGTAGGATGCACGCCAAAAATTCCGCTCTGTGCTGGTGGAAGCTACAGTGAAACTAGATGAACTAGTAAAGAAGATTGGAAAAGCTGTGGAAGACTCTAAACCTTACTGGGAGGCCCGGAGGGTAGCCAGACAGGTGAGAACTCTCTTCTAAGCTTATGCTGGTAATTGGATCACAGTACGACACACACTGGAAAGTACACACTGGATGCATCACATGGTACTATTTATAGCACCCTAAGTGTAGGCATTTGGCTGATGCTTTGATAGATGTCTGGGGTTGCATGCTTACCATATGAATTGGTGGCAAAATCTGTTCCCACCCCACACAACAACTGTGTGCGCACTCTAGTCCAAAAACAACCATATAAACATATACTATCAATAGTAAAAGGCTTGTTTTATTCTCTAGCACTAATGATGGCCTTTCAGACAGTAAAAGACTTACTCAGGTTCCTTCCTCTCAGCAGTTAATTGCTCTAAAACTAGTTATAGATCTTGAATTCCTGTCTCTTGAGTCTCTCTCTCAAAGCTTAATGCTAAGTACTAAAATTGAAGGGTATTGGAATTTGTTCAACCCCACTCCTCCTCCTCCCCCACAACCAAGAGAATTCTGCTCTGATTTTTCCTGGTAAGTATAAACACAATATTCTCTGAAATGGGTGAATATTCAGGGATGTCTGAACTCTCCTCTCTGACATGAATTATGGCACTTATGTAACCGTTTTGGGCAATATCACCCAAACTTGGATGTTTAAAGTTAGGCACTTAAATCTGTTAACTTCCTTACTGGGGCTTGGAAAATCCCAGTTGCCCGGGGCAGGTGAGTGGGCTGAGTTGGGCTGGGGAGCAGAGTGGCTGGAGCTGCTGGCTGTAAAGGGAGTGAGAGCTCCTGGAAGCACAGAGGTAACTTCTCTTTCTCAAGATAGGAAGTGCATGTGCAATATTTGTGCAATACATATATTTTTATATCCAGCATGTTTTTATAGTTCTACAAAAATGACTTAGTAAAAACCAAACTTAAAACTTTGTAAGTTACTCCCTTACAAGTCAATGGTAGATGTGGGTGCTTTGTACTACTGAAAATTGGACCACTTTGTTAGGTACATAACTTCAGGCACCAGGTTACAAAAATGTCCATTGTGACGGGAACTTGGCAGCTACTGCTGAGTCCCTGCAAATGACAATTTATCTCTACTTCATTGGTTCCCAAACTTTTTACTAAGGTGACCCACCCCCTGGGTTTTGTCTCTTTTTGTGATCTGTCGTTATATGCATGCACCCTCTGCCCTGGCACCGCAACCCTAATCCTGGCCCAATGCAGAGGGGAGGCATGATGGTGGTGCAGGGGTTTGGAGAGTAAGCTCACTCTGTGGCAGCAGCACCTGTCCTGCAGGGTGGCCTAGCTGCCAGCTCCAGGCATTGCGATCCCATGTACGAGGTTGTGGTGTCTGTAGTGGGGAGCTGGGCCCTGTCCCCCAGGACGGGGTGAGTGTAAGACATTCTCACCCTTCAAACCACTACATCCCCCCAGCCCCACCCGCATTGGGCCAGAAGTATATGTTGCTTAGAGCCTGGTCATGTGTAGATCCGGCCCTGGACATGGTGACTCATCTAGAACCTTCCTGTAACCTATGGTGGGTTGAGGCCCACCATTTAGGAAACACTGCTCTGCCTATTTGCTGTCTGTAAAAGCCCTTTAGTTATGCTAGCTAGAGCATCTTGTGAAAGGAGAGGTCTGCGCTCTGTTAAAGATCTTATTTCCAAAACATACATGTAACCATTGCATTTAAAAAAATGTGGATAACACTGAAAAAAAATTACAGGATTGCAATATTAATAGTTCAGTAATGACAGATTCATCAGTAGAGATTACCATATTTATTCAGTTCATTCTGTTAGGCTTAAGTAAAATGCTATCTTCTCCAGACTTGTCCACTCACTCAGACTAATAGTGTTCTGCGTTATTTAGATGCTTTGATACTGTCGCCTTTTTGGAGGCTTATCTTCTAGCTATTTATAGCCTGCTTCCCAACAAAAACCTTATTTATCATTTGTATTGTGGTAGAGTCGGGTGGTCCCAGCTGTGATCAGGGCCCCATTGTGCTAGGGGCTGTACAAACACAAAACAGAAAAATGGCCCCTTCCTTACTTATGGTTGTTTCCATGCTAAGGTCTTGTAACCTAACAGCTTTAGGGTCCAGGGGAATACTGTTCAAGAAATGTAATAAAACAGAGAGCGCCATAAGATTACAAAGCATGTTATCAGAAATCATTCTTTGCCCCAAGCACTTTATGATCTGAATTTTATTAAGTTTGTGTAACAAGATATAATTTTAAAAAAGGCTATAGGGAAAATGATTCAGACTGGGGAGAAGAAATCATGAAACATTGGGTGACTTCCTTCGCACCGGGATATTGATCCATTTCAGTCATCCAGGGATCTTTTTTAATTTTGATTCCCAGAGGTGTAGAGGAGTGATGGGAACTAAAGTAACAAAATGATTCCCTTCCAGAGCACCTCCCCCTTATTTGTCTAATTACCTTTTATACATTAATAATTATATAACCTATGAATTCTCTTCATTCACCCAAACACCATAGAATCATTATAGTTCCCTCCCAACTTGAGCACAAGGCTGTCCACAGATGAAATAGTTAAGTTGAAAATACTTGCTCCCTCTTCAGAGTCGGCGTGGAGAGCGGGAAGTGTGTTTTTCCTTCTTTTCATTGAAGGGAAGTGTAAATTGGATCCATAAATTCTTGTCTTCTGGGAACAAAGATCTGTCTTGCTGCTGACATTCTGACTGGCTGAAATGCCCAATTGTCCCAAGTAACTTGGATTCAGAATGCTCCATGGTTGCCACCCCCTCTTCTGAGTTGTCTGATGCAAGCTGTGTTGAGTCATGATGAGATGGTTGGCTTCAGTAGTGCACTGACATTATTCTCCTATGAAAACATTGGTAGTGCCTTTATTAAGGCGAAGCCAGTCACAGTGGGGTAAGGCAAGGGTTCTGACATGAAGCATAAAAAACAAATGAAATCAGGCTTCTAAATAAGGATGAATTTACTGTTCCTCAGGGCAGCCTGAGAACCCTGAGACCTCCTGTCCCTACCCCATCTTGTGCAATTTTATACTGACAGGAAAACTTCAAGAACTCAAGACTAATGAATCTCCTAAGTAAGAATCCTGTAATGTTTTGTCTGTATGATATATTTCAGGAGAAAGTCAGCTTTGTCTGTCTGAGATGAAGCTCTAGTACAATGTAACGATGATCACTTGGGGCTAGGAGTTGGGTTTTCTGTACTTCCAATCCATTGCGTGGAGCCGGGATGTAGATTATTGGCATCAAAGCATTAACGTTAAATTTGTAATGGGGCCAAAGTGACCTGGCAAACTGAGGACCTGAAAACCTTGGGGGGAATGTTAAGGTCTGTGGCAGGGATGTTTTACTATTTTGTACATTAACTATTAAAATATATCTTAGTGAGGGGTCTTTGGGGAGGAAAATGTACTGCCTGGGAAGCTGAGCATATAAAAGGGTTTAGCACTTTTCTTCTGGCTTCAGAAGGGAGGTTGGCTAAGATAGCAGCCCAGCATTTGCACTGCCTTAATCAGGAGCACTAAGATTAGATGATTTAGCTACATCATGGGCTAGCAAGTCAACATTGTCATTGCAACTCATCACACTTTTTTCCAATGTGTGCGTCTTGTTTGTGTGAAATCTGTTGTTCCTAGCCTGCTGCCATAGATAATTGGTCTGAGAATGATATTTAATTGCAAATGGAATGGAGAAATGAATGGAGGAGAGGAAATCACAAGAATACATTAATGGTTTAATCACGGGGACAGGGCCTGATGCCGTGGAGAGTTTAGGAAGAGTTGAAGCTGCTTAGCACCTCTCAAGATTGGGCCCAGACTCTTCCACTGTACAAGGATTTTCTGCAAGTCTTGATTCATCAGCTGGCTGAGAATTTGGGAATGGTGTGTTGCCACCATAGATGTTCCTGTCAGTCACTGGGGAATAACACACTATGCAAAAGCAAGCGTGGTCACCCTAGTACCTGTTTCAGAGTAGCAGCCGTGTTAGTCTGTATCCGCAAAAAGAACAGGAGTACTTGTGGCACCTTAGAGACTAACAAATTTATTAGAGCATAATAAATGTACCTAGTACCTGGGAAGCACAGGCGGTGAATCAGAGAGGTTTGATTTCCAACTGTTATGTGGAGCCTTGAGCATATTAAAATGGTGATGCCAACCTCAGTGAGGTGTTGAAGCTTAATTTTCTAATGTATGTAGAAGTGCTTTGATGCCCTTGGCTGGAAGATGCTACAGAAGAGTAAAGTATTATCCTTCATGTGATCCTCATGAGATTGCCAAGCTAAGAACCAGTGACTTGAACATGCAATAATGGGCTGCTCCACTTCTGATGGGGGGAATTTAAAAAAAAAAAAAAAAAAGCAAGCTGACTTAATGAAGCTAACCAGAATAATAGAGAATAAAACCCTGGTAATGTCAACCCTGAGGGTAATGGGAGCTACAGTACAGCACTCTTGATACCTTCTCATTCCCTGATTCTTCCAAACTCAGTAGTGATTCAGGGTGTAGGAGGAGTTGAACACTGTGGCAGTTCTAGCATTGAGCTTGGTCTTGAGAAGCATTATTCTTTGTGCCAGTTGCAGTTTGTTCTCGGCGCAGCTTCCACAGAGGACCATCAGAAAACTTGTTGCTGGCAAAAAGAGGTGAAAGACGTGTGCCAAGTCATATCTATGTATATCTCTCTCACTACAGTACCTTTCAGAAATGTTGAGAGGAAGATTCATTGAAAGGAATGCATGTTTATTTCCTCTTAGGTCTTGCACTTCTTCCCTGGCCCAGCTCTACAACCAATTCTCTTGTAATATTCTTGGTTTATGTTCTTATGTAACATCTCTTTGTTGCAAACTAGACCCTATGTGCATTAGAAATATTATATACAGAGATCACTTCACCACAAAATGCAACCATATTTGGAATGTGAAACCTTGTTGCTTTTGTCTGTTTAGAAGGCAAAGAGCTGAGGTCCATTCATATTGACTAGCAAACTTTTCTTGGCTAAAGGAACGGGGAGAGGAATTTGAGAAGCAAAAATTACATGTCAGCAAAACTGTGACAGACTTGTATTCATATTTGGCAGCCTGCCATGTAGTTAGTGAAAAGCAAAACTACTGGCACAGATGCAGTAGACAAACTAACTGACCTCTTCTGGTTGAAGGAGTGTGTTTAACCACTTAACATCTACAAAAGAAGGAAATTGGATACAGTGAATCTTTAAATGTCTTGAATTTTTGCAAATCCTTTCAATAAAAACAAACAAAAAAAAAGGTATGACCTACAGCTAAAACCCATGATGCAGCAGTATTGTTGTAAGGTATAGTGCAGGGGTTGCAAACTCAAATGACCATGAGGACCACATGAGGACTAGTACATTGGCCCGAGGGCCGCATTACTGACACCTCCCTCCCCCCACCCCCGCCGCCCTCGGCCCTGCCCCCACTCCACCCCTTCCATGAGGCCCTGCCCCTGCCCCGCCTCTTCCCACCCCTTCCCCAAAATCCCCACCCCAACTCTGCCCCCTCCCTGCCCCCAGGGGGCGCAGGAGGGGAGTGGGGTGTGGTGGGGGCTCAGGGCAGGGAGTTGGGGTGTGGGGTGCAGGAGGGATGAGGGGTACAGCAAGGGGTCAGGGTGCAAGGTGCGGCAAGGGGCTCAGGGCAGGGGGTTGGGGTGCAAGAGGAGTGTGGGGTGCAGCAGGGGGATCAGGGCAGTGGGTTGGGGTGCGGCAGGGGGTCGGGGTGCAGGAGGGGTGCAGGGTATGGCGGGTCGGGGTGCAGGAGGGGTGCGGCATGGGGCTCAGGGCAGTGGGTTGGGATGCAGGAAGGGTGAGGGGTGAGGCAGGGGGTCAGGGTGCAGGGTGTGGCAGGGTGTTCGGCTGCAGGAGGGGTTCGGGGGGGGCAGGACCTGGCCCGGCGCGTACCGGGGGCAGGACAGGCTGCCTGCCTGCCTCCCTGTCTGCTCTGCCCCCGCAAGAGGCTGGAACGGGGGGGGGGGGGGCGGCGGAGGGGCTGTGTGTTTCTGTTGCTTGAGGCACTGCCGCCAGCAGCTCCCATTGGCCGCGGTTCCCTGTTCCTGGCCAATGGCAGCTGCTGGGGGCGCTGCCTAAAGCAACAGAAACACACAGTCCCTCCGCCCCCCCTCCACACGTTCCAGCCTCTTCCCGGAGCTGCGCAAGGAGCCTGCCGTGCTCCCGGTGCACATCTGGCCACCACTCTGGCAAACACTGGGGGAGAGTGGGGGGGCTGCGAGGGGCTCGCGGGTCGCAGAAAATCACCCCGCGGGCCGCGTGTTTGAGACCCCTGGTATAGTGTGTTTGGATAATTACTGTAACTTCTTAAATGGGGGATAACTGCATTCATCTTAGATGCAATATTGCTGCTAGCAAACTGCAGTTCTCATATTCACACCTATTTAGCTCATAAATAAAATGGATGCAAATAGCATGACAAAGCCTGTGAGAACTAGCATTGGAACAGAATTAACAGCAGCTTCTCCAACACCGATGACTAAAGCCCAACACTTGTGAAGTGATTATGAAGGGCCCTTGAGAGTACTTCCTTGGATATTCTTTGTAAATGTTCTTTCTGTTCAGTAAAAGCGACTGTGTGTGACCTTTTTGTTTTTTGGCACGCTATGAGAACAATCCACAACCTGCATATTGGATCACTTGTCTATAGTGTGGCTATAATAAGGGTTCCATATAGGAGCGAATGCTTGAAGGGAGACTGTAGAGTGGGAGCTGCTCTTGCAGACCTGTATTGAATGCTACAGACTCTCCTGCTAAGAAGTGGAAATAAATGGCTTAAGACTGCTGTAGGAAGGCAGGCATAATGGTTTGAAAAGCCTCATCACCTGTGCAGAGGAGCCACTTATCTGGCTAAGAAGTGGCTTAGATCTGAAGTGGATCTCAGAAGTGCATTGTGACAGGGTTAGTAGTGGTATACATCCTTTTTAAAGAGGTCCTGCAAAGTGGAGAGTCCTTTCTAAAATGCTGGGTTCCTGTAACTGGAGAGCCCATATTGAGGGGAGAGAGAAATGGGACTTGGGGTTCTTTTAACCTTCCCCTACCACACTTGGCAGCTGTGAAGGGCAGTCGGAGCAATTCTTGAGGCAGGACAGAACCGTTCCAGGAAGTGGTGGCTGAAATAGCCCTGAAGGAAAAGGAGGCTTACCTCAGAGCCAACTCCAAGCCTCTCTGGCCTATCTGGAAATGTAGGGGAGCCTGACAACTGAAGGGAGTTGCTAGTAGGGGGGGGGGGGGGGGGAGGAAATCCATGTGAAGAGTGCAAGGAGAACCTTTCAGCTGGATCTGTGTATAGCATCAAGGTTTCTGGAGTTAGTGTGGGCTATGACTAATTCTTAAACTGGGCCTTTATTTCAGCTCTTTCTCCCACACCCTCCCAGTATTTTATTCCCTGTGGACCTGCTCTATAGGGCAATGTTTTTCTCTAGTGACTACTTCATTTTCATTATGAAGCACGTCATTAAATCTTAATGCTCCCCTCCTGCTACCCCCATGGGGAATTGAGGGCAGCGTGACGTCAGTCTTCCTGTGAAACACGGAGTTCCCTTGGCACAACAGCGAGGGAACCTTCAGCACAGATTTGTCTCCCTTCTTGTTTGTGAGACTCAGTGCAGTGTGTACGCTGGCTGTGTGACCAGGCACCAATTCAGCTCAAAGCCCAGGATGAATTATGGCAAGAAAGGGAGTTTGACATGATAGCACTATTTAGGGAGGGAAGTCACTCCCTGCTTTTCTGCTAAGGAATAGAGCAGAAATAAACGCTGCTTCTCTAGTTAAAGCAGGATGCCCTCTGGGTTAGGGAAAGGAAATCTTTTGCCACACTCTAAATTTGATGGAGTGCCTTTTGTGCTGCCTTAGAGATATCAGATCAACATCAGTTAATCACTGTATAGTGTATTCTGAATACAGGAGCCAGTCAAGTTTCAGTGTGGTAGTTCCCATCCTGCTTTCAAGCACATCAGGCTAGACACATCAGTCTCTGGTCCGATCATTCCTGCATTCTGTTTTGCTGCTGCTTCAGGGCACAGATATATGTGTGACCGGAGAAAGGGAGGTCACGGAGACTTTATTTGGTTAGACAATTAGGCATTGGGTGACAGACTTCACTTCTCTTTAGGCCTTGATTTAACATTTATTCATTGGGTATGCCAGCTGGCTGAGTAGAAGAATGTTGGGTGTCTTGGACAAATTTTAAACCATCAGGAAGACAATGGATACTTCCCAGTGAGACTTGAAAAGTCACCACTGGAGATCTGCTTGGTGATCTAAAGATCCTGAATATATTCCTCCCCATTAGGCTGTTGTTATTGAGTAGGAGGCTGCTCTGACTAGCAAGTATGAGTTTTATTTATTCTTAACATAGAAGCCATGCAAAGAGTGGCCCAGGATAGAAAGAGGAGGCAGAGGCTAGTTTGTGCCCTACATGTTTGGTGGTGCAGGAAGGGTTGAGATTTGGATATTGAGTAGTTTAGCTGCAGAAATAAAAGAACCACAATTTCAAGTAAGATAATTTGTCATAACATCGTTGGAAAGAAGATAAATGTCACTGGCAGGACTGTGGAAGACCTGTCCGTATTTCTTCCCTCCCCATCTAGTCTTTGCTTGAGTTTTGATTAGGTAAAGAGTGTTCTGGGCTGCTATGACATTTGGGTTGCAATCCAGACTAGTGACGGGCTGTGTCACCACCTGTGTGCAACCTTGGGAGCCTCACAATGCCTAGCTGATGTTCCTCCCAGCCCGGGCCTCTCACAAACAGCCAAACAGCATGCAGGTCATGCTCTGAGTGTCTGTGTGTAGCTCCAGTCCTGGTCCAGCAACTCGGGCTCCAGCAGCCTGTCAGCTACATAGCAGCCACACTCACAGCAGAGTGACCCCAACGTGCTCCCAGGCCTGGATTTCCCCCCCCAAAACATGTGTGCTGTTCTGCATTGCACAGCCCTCTCCTTGACAGTTTGGATATTAAAGATCCATTGCTGCTGTAAGGGGGTCAGTATCCAACAGTTTGCTGCTTTAATTGGAGTTACCCAACAGTTCACTTTAAACACAACACTGGATTAGTTTTGATTAAAGAATAAAACAAGTTCATTTAACTACAAAGAGAGAGGTTTTAAATGAGTACAGGTACAAGGTATTATAGTCAGAAATGGTTACAAGAGAAATAGAGAGAAAACGCTTTCTAGGAACTAAAACGTAACAAACGAGACTTGATTCAAGGTTGAAATCTTACCACAGGTTCCCAGCAACGTAGTTGACCAAATTCTCAAGTCAGGATTGGCCCTCAAAGTCCAAAGGGCTGGTTCCTTTTTCATCTTAGGTGAAAGAGAGTGTGAGAGAGATAGCGAGAGAAAGAAAGAGAGTCTCTGGGGGGGTGTTTGCCCCTCACTTTTATAGTCCAGTCATCTGAGGGTTAGTTACCCTTAGATAAAATTCCTTCCCACTGAGAGGATGGAGGCATGGAGACTCATGGTGAAAGAGGTTCCGGGTTGATGTTTGTTAAAATGCTAATTGCTTTGCAAAGAATGGCTGCTTGACTGGTGATGGCCAGCCAACTTTGACACCTCACTAGAGGCATCAGCTTGTCTTTTGTCTTTGAGAAACAGGTGTGCCCTCCTCCCCAGACTTGTCTGGTAAGCACACTTCAGTCATAATTTCAGCTTATGTTCATAACTCTTAATATGCATCGTGTCCATACATTTCACCATATTATTGACCAGCCAGTTTTTAGTTTTCAAATGATACCTCACAAGGCATATTTTGTACAAAGGTCATTACAGTAGCGTGTAGGGTGGAATATAGGGGGGGTATTCAATCGCAGCTGCTACTTCAAAAAAAAAAAAAAAAGTGTTGCTGCAAACAATTTAAAATCTATCCTTAGGTAAGCTTCTCGCAACTGCTGCTATCCAGGCTCTTTACTACAGGTAGGTCTGCTTGTATTCCTGACTGCTGTTGGACCTCTTAAACATATTTTATGGTCTGTAAGTACCAACCACCTTCTTTGCAGTGGAGTAGAATTGGCTAAGCTTTGCCTTCAGAGCACACTCTTGCTGCTCATTACCCAACCAAAGGATTTGGACACTGTTGGTTGATGTGAGGCTTTCCAAGGACTGAGCACATGTCCTTGTAGTTGAGACTGGAATCCCAAAGTCTTCATGTTTCATGCATTTTTCTTTTCGCTTATGCTAGGATCTCTGGTAGGGAAGTGTTTACGGATCCTTAATGTCAACCCTCTGAGAACCTGCTGCTGCTTTGATGATTAAATGAGATGTGATTATAGTGTGCAGCCTGGTTCACTGAACACTTATTATTTCAAGTAATTATAAAGAGAAATGTACTATGGCAGTCCACTTAAATCTTGCAGCATCTGTTTTTAGGACTTCAGTAGGGAAGGCTGCTGTCAGATGCAAAGAAGCATGTTGGCTGGCTACTGTGAACTTTAACAACCAATTATAAAATATAACCTTAGACTTACTGTTTGTGCTATAGAGATTTTGTTGTGCAGGGTTTTATATTCTAGATGAAGAACTCCATATTTCATCCTGGCATTCTAGCTCTCTTCTTGACGATAAGGATTTCTTATAAAACTGGCCAAGTTACTGTAAACCCATCTTTCAAAGAGAGGGAGGGACAGTTCTATATTTTATTTTTGGCCATGCTGAAATACACCACTAACAGATGGTGCTGGCTGCACAAGAAGGCAGTCTGTACAGTATTAGTGAGTATAGCATGGCAGTCTTTGGTGCCATAGGCATGCTAAATAAGGGAATAACCTCAGTCTGACTTGCAACCGGAGACAATCCCGCTCTAACAAGCAAGGATTGGATGTGTGATGCGTCTTCTGGGATCTCCATATATGCCCTATTCAAATGCATCACAAAGAGCATAATTTATTTGACAATGGAGTGGGGAGAATGAAGCCTCAGTTTTATCAAGCAATCGCAAACAGCTTTTGAGTGGCTAAGAGCATGATGGAGGGGAATAGGCTTGATGGCTTATCAACCACTAGAGTAGGACTGAAGAACTTAGCCTTCATGAGAACATCTGAAATTAGAGCTTCCAATGATGTCTGTGCATAGGTGCTGTCATAGCAGAAGGGGCCTCCAGTTTATAAATTCCCCTTCTTATCAGGCGTATGGCAGTGCCACGTAATTGACACAGGCCCCCTCTGTTACTTGACTGAATTCTTTAAATACGCTGTTTTTGTCCAGATTAAAATTGTTGTTTTTTTCTTTAAGAGGCCCTGGAAGATGGTTATCTCTTGCATGCACGAAAGCAACTGCATACATGATGTGAGCAGAGGCGGCAGGCTGAATTAGATGCCACACTGGGTTAGTGTGTGAGCCTTGTTATTTCTGGAAATGTGGCTTCAGATTTGGGCTAGGTGATGAGGGATTTGAGTGTGATGATCTTGGCTTAGTCTGCAGCAGGCCTACTTCTCTGTCTAGCAGAGGTGTGTGGGGACACTTTGCCATAGAACCATTGCTGTAAGCAGTGATAGAAATCTCTCAAAATTTGCTACGGTGCCCTAGCCTTGCCTTGCTTTCCCTGTCCCATCTTGCAAAAAAATTGCCATGGATGTAAACGAGCTGAGGTCCAGGGGACAATTGGAGCTGTAACAATTCAGCCTCCAGAAGAAGGAAAAAACCAAGATATTTAACCAAAAGCAGGAGTCCGATAAAGTAGGGACATCTGGTCATTGTATTCCACAGGCATTTCCATTATTTATGGTGCAGGGAGGAAATAGTTTGCTCCCAAGATGTTGGAGGTCTAACGGTTGGGCTGAAATGACTTTTTTAAAAGGTCCCTAAACCCATCTTTGAAAAGTCAAGTTTAACCTCTGTGCAGTGTAATAGCACCTTAATGGCAGCTTCAAAGATACCGAAACGTTTCAAGCTCTTGATAGGAATAGCAAAGAAATTGGATGTTCTGACAGTAATGCAGAGAATAATTGTAGACTTTTATGTAGCTCAGTAAAGATTCTCGTAAATCTGCCATTAAGGGACAGGCTTTGAATTTTATAAGCGATTGATTTGCCTGTGTGTGGAGAGGGGTCGTTCTATATTTGAGATGACTCATCCCAGTCCCTCTAATCTGACTCCTTTTTTTGTTTTGTTTTTGAGGAGGAGAGGATGGTTGAGGAGGGTATTTTTTTTCTTTTAAGCACACATTGTGCTCTCTGGAATGTTTGAATGTATGACAATGTTACTTTTCTACAGCACCTGTCATCTTATTTGAATAACATTTGACTTCAGTGTGAAGTATGACAGCACATCCGTCCAAAATAATGGACATTGAGCGGCTGCTATATTCAGTTAATAATTCTGGTAGCTAGAAAGAGTGCTTGTTTGCTTAGGACTCATTGGCTGTCAAATAGGTAAACCCACCCCGGTAATAATTAAGAAGGGCTCACCATGGTGCAGATATAGTGTCTGCTTTCGCTGGACAATGAGTGTGCACAAGCGCTAAAAGCCTTGGATAGTGCTAAAGGTAGCCCAAAACCAGTTTGGGAGTGACCCTGCCCCATGTTGCAAATAATTAAATATGGCAACTCCGGTGATGATCTAGCAGAGTACATAGTGTTCTTTCTTGTACTTTACTTAGTATCTTAACTAAATGAGTAATTACTTACTTAAGAGATGATAGCCTAAATGGAAGTATATGAAACTTCCTATTTGTCTCTGAACAGTCTAGCTGGGAGCCAGTTAATTATTTTTGAGTAGTAAGCAAGTATTGGCTAGTAGCAAGACAAATTTTAAACACTTGTTTAAAGATTAGCAGGCAAGAAATACATGGGTTTCACATTAACAAACAAATTAGCTTAGAGCAGTGACCTTGGGCTATAACATGTGGTTTCCCAGTTCCTTATGTAAATAAATAGTTATATTCTCTTTATGTTTCAGTCAAGGGCTTTTTATAAAAAGGAATTGTGTATGCCCCTTACAGAACCTCAGGGTTACGAACACCTCGGTAATGGCGATTGCTCGTAACTCTGAACAAAACATTTGTTAGTCTCTAAGGTGCCACAAGTACTCCTGTTCTTTTTGCAAAACATTATGGTGGTTCTTTCAAAAGTTTACAATTGAGCATTGACTTAATGCAGCTCTGAAACTTTACATGCAGAAGAAAAATTGTGGTTTCCCTTTATTTTTTTTAGTAGTTTACATTTAACACACTACTGTGCTGTATTTGTATTTTTTTTTTTTTTTTTTTTTTGGTGTCTACTGCTTCTTGATTATGTACTTCTGGTTCCAAATGAAGTGTGTGGTTGACTGGTCAGTTCGGAACTCTGAGGTTCTACTGTAGTTGGGATATACTGTAAGATCCAAAGTAAAATGACTGATGAATAGTGCTATAAGGACCTACGCAGTGTACAGGTTGACTACACTGTACCTTTTGTATTTTTTCTTAATTTTAATACACATATTAAGTTCTCTGCAGCATCTGAATTTGCAGATTGATTTTTTTCTCACTGATACCAAACTTGCATCCTCCTTACTGACCAATGTAAAACTGGAAGCTGCTTTAAAAACATTTTAAAATAACTTCTCTGCATTGACCGTAATGGAATCCTTGCCTGTTGCTATATTAGGTCCTAGTCCTGCACGCACTTATGCACACAAGTCACTTAAATGAGTCCCCTTACAGTTACAATGTGTGTAAGTGTGCACAGGTTCAGGCCCTTGGTGAATAAAATTGGCCAAGGAGGAGAAATTCTGTTGCGGTACAAGCAGATTTATCCCACTCGTAGCCCTTTCTGTGCCTCTTCTTGGCAACTCTTGAGTTTTGTCATTAGTTATGCACATACAGTTGGAGATTATAGCTGTCGCAATGGATCCTTAGTTGTCAGTTAACCTTGAAGGAGTGCTTTAGCCGGGCTGCAGTATGGCTTTGTATAAATGAATTGGTCTACCAGCTTGCAGGGGTTGTGTAACTTGGAAGGCTTTTAAAAAAAAATGTGGATGAAAGGAAAGAAAGAAGAATGAATATGCTGGCTTTTTGGTTTAATATTCTTAATCTCTGTTTTTTGTGTTGGTGGGAGTTGATGTAATATCAGCATCATTGTATGTATTGGAAAAGATGCCTTTTGTGACAATAATAGGGGCATTTGGCTCCAGTGGTAGAGAAGCCACTTAGCATGTGGGGTGAACATGGGCCAATAACTGCATCCTCCAGCATAAACATTTTGGAAATACCTTTAATTTGGAAGAGAATTGGCAAAGAGGGAGGGCACAGCACACAGACCTTTAATACAGGAGGAGAAGTTTTTTTTTAAAAAAGTGGGGTGGTAGTGGGGGGAAGAATTTACTGACATACACAAAAGGACAAGACTAGGAATAATGACCTCGACCTCCATCTTGAACATTCAAGTTATGGTGGCAGACTGAAGAAAATTCTCCACTGCAGTTTGGCAGTGGCTTCCAGGCGAAGCTGTGAGGCATAAACGCTAGATGGATTCAAGAGAGGATTATATTTTGTACTGAAAGAAATAGAGCAACCCATCCTTTTGCTTGGGGAAGGACTGGATGACTTCATCAGCCCTAAAATGCACCTATGATGAATGGAGATCTCCACAGATAGAGCGTGTTCTCAGTGTCGAGCCAATTTTATTTTAAACATATAATGAAAGGAGGTATGAATGACTGCAGGACCATTAAACA
Organism: Chrysemys picta bellii; assembly: GCF_011386835.1. Taxonomy (NCBI): domain Eukaryota; kingdom Metazoa; phylum Chordata; order Testudines; family Emydidae; genus Chrysemys; species Chrysemys picta. The sequence continues at coordinate 80,280,354 of NC_088792.1, forward strand.
TTAAATGTGTTGCTCAGGGCTTTAGTAGCTCAACTTCTGTTAAAGTCAGTGGGAGAATTGTGCAGCTAAAACCCTTGATTTTGGACTTCAGAAACCTAATTCATAACATTACTTTATTGGATTAGCCAGGTGAAATTCGAAGAGCCCTTTATCCTGCACATGGCCTTCTAGAAAGTGAAAACCTTTTTTCCCAGCATCCAGGGTCGGCTGTCAGCCAACTCTTTATGGAGAACTTCTGACCTTCAGTTGCAGTGACCTCTTTACCAGGACAGACCAAACTTATTGGAAGAACAAGTAGTTACGACTTCCCAGTAAGCCACGGAGGATATTTTTGGGACCGAGATTTATGCTCTTCTAATGTGTTTTATCAAAGGCTCGGACCTAACCTTGTTTAAAGATCATCTGAAGATTTTGCTATATCCACTAGATACCAAAGTCAAAGGCAGATAGCTAGTAGCTTAATTTAAAATATTACTTGCCCACAGGGGTTTAGGATTTATAAAATGCATTTATTCACTCGGCGTGAGCAGCTGGAGTTTTTTAGCTGTCGTGAGCCTGCCTGTCAGACTGCCTTAACAGTGAACTGGCACTGGGCTGGCAAAAACATTTCTTATCCACTAATCTTGGCACAAAGCACAATGTGTTCATGATGTGCACTTCTACCAGAAATTAAATGCTCTCTAATGTTTTAGGGCTCTGGCAGCTAAGAAGACCTGCTTAAGGACTGTAGGTTGTAAGCTGACTGACAGCAGCAAGGGATTGGGTGGATCTGTGTGCGTAGAAGTACCTAACCACTGCTTCGGAAAGCAGTGTGGCAAGTCTGCTCAGAGCTGGTAGTGAAACACATCCTTACTGTTGTGGCTTCTGATTTTTCTAGGCTAATAGAGAAGCTCTAGCATGAATATATTTATCCACCATCACTGTGCGGTAAAACACATTTCTGAAGTGTGATCTAACAGGGAAGAAGTCGAAAGAGCTTGCTACCATTTCAGAAGCTTTTGAGGGGAACTGAACATGGTTTTTACCTTTTGAAACTCTTGTTTAAATTAGGTGATACTTTTTTCCCCTAGGGAGGCCTTGTTTCTGTAACTACATATACAAATAAGCATGACGTTTAAAGTGTGAAGGCTGATACATCTGGTGCTGAGAACAAGCTGCAAACAGCTCTTTCAAAAGATTGCTGTTCTGCTTATTTCATATTCTAAAACAGAGATTAGCAGCCTTTTCCCAAGTGACCACCTTTTTCTGCCTGCAAAAACAAAATGATCTATTCTTTCTCTTCTCTCCCCCCCCCCCACACACACACGTGACCCTATATTCCAGAATCCTTTGCACAGTTTCAGGTCCAAACCCCTTTCCAAATGTTAGAGACAAGCAGGGCTGGCTCCAGGCACCAGCTTAACAAGCAGGTGCTTGGGGCGGCACCTGCGGCAATTCGGGGGCGGCAGGTCCCTCACTCCCTCTAGGAGCGAAGGACCTGCCGCTGAACTGCCGCCGCCGATCACGGCTTTTTTTTTTTTTTTTGCTTGGGGCGGCAGAAATGCTGGAGCTGGCCCTGGAGACAAGGTGGGTGAGGTAATATCTTTTATTGGACCAACTTCTGTTGGTGAGGGAGACAAGCTTTTGAGTTTACACAGAGCTCTTCTTCAGGTCTGTGAAAATGTAAACTCGTGGTTTTTAGGGTGTTCTGTCAGATCTGGTCAAAGCTGACATTTTTATTCAGTAGATATAAATTGGTTAATTTCATTTAAAAACTTTTGAAGTGTAACTGAAAACTTCATCTTCCCCAGTGCTGTATGCTAAAGAAACCTAATGCAGTTGCTTATGTTTGAAAGGTTTTCTTCCCAGGCAGAAGAGCTGGAAACCATTTTTTTCATTAAAAAAATAAATAAATAAAAACTTAGACCGAATACAAAAGGCTATGATCTTCAGTTAAACAACAAAACTCACACCTTAAAAAGGGCTTCTAATGTGGTATACTAAATGGATGTCCATAAGTAGGTGAAGGTAAATGAAATGATATTGAAAGTGGTCATTACGCTTCAATTGTGAGCTTCTGACAAACACCTCTAACCTTAAAAACAACCTAAAGATCAAAAACTCCAGATAGCTGAGTTGGTTCAGGGATAACCATAAAAAATGAGTATTCATTTTAAAAATATGGACATTTCCAGTAACTTGAAGCTAGGTTTTTTAAAAGGATTGTTTCCTATAATTTATCTTGTTAAAACCAACCATCTCTCTCTAACAAACAATTAACACCAGTCATTGGTGCCAAAATATAATAGTACAGGCTGATGAACATGTAGACTTTATAATCCCTTTTGTCTGGTCACTGGAGTTCATATGAATATGCAGCGATAGTGGCTGTATTTATATTTTATTGGTTGCCATGCCACCCATTTTTTTTCTCCCCGTTCCAGCCGCATGGGCAAATGGTTGCTGATACCACATTGGCTAAGGGTTTTTGGAAGACTGATGTGTAGTGTGTTTCAGACATGAAAAAACAGATGGTTCAAAACTGAGACCCTGGATTTGAACACTCCCCAATCTCAAAACAGTTTTGACTGGGATGACAATATGGTCACTTGGGCCCAGTTCTTTTAAAAAGCTTAATCTGTAAAACCAGCAGCTTTTTGAAATTTCTAAGTAAATGTCCTCAAAAGTCAGATAATTACAGTAAATTTGTCCTGTGATGCCTCTAACTTGTATTTTCATTGGTTGGAAGTATTGTAATTTAATATCTTGGTAGGATACTTGTATGGGTGGAGTACTTAAATGAATCCTCTTGCTCATAGAGCTAGAATTTAGGTCATTATAAAGCCAGTTATTTCATAGCTCTCATCCAGACTTTTAAATACTACTACTTCAAACACAGCTGTTGACAAGAGGATCCCTAGGTTTGAGTGACTGACCCAGGACTGGAGACTGAACCAAATCAACATGTCCATTGAACATTGATCTACACACACTATAAAGTATTGCACTTAACTGTTTGGCTACCTCCATTCTTCCCTTGCCCCTATGCGTCAGACCTGGGACCTACAGTGCCTACTCTACCCCTCTCATAACAGAGTAGAAGAGAATACGTATAACTGGTTTACAGATCTCTTCCCTGGAAAACTGTGCATCATGCTGTGTAATAACGTAACCGCTCAGAAATGCTCTTCTGCTTGGTTAATACTGCAGTGACTAAAAAATTGGTATTGACTTAAATTCTGCACTCACGAAATGTTGTTCCCCATTGCATTCTTGTGAAACTCAACACCAAGCTGGCTATGGAGAGCAGAGATATTAGGAGTTTTTGTGTTGTCTTGCTGCCTCCTGTTTCTTCCTGATGGATTAAAGCTGTTCCACACAGTATTTCTCCATCTGTCATCCAGATGCTTATTATGCAGAAATGATCTCCTGCATTTTGGGTTTATAGGATATGAACAGCATGGTAATGCTTTACAGAAGACATGTGTGGCTGTGAACTAGCAGTGACCCAGGCAAGGAAATATGTATGTGCTGCCAAACAAAAGGGTGGGAAATCAAAACACCGGAGTGTTTTTGTCCTTAAAATCTTGGTCTTAGCTATTTTTAAAAACTGCCACACTAAGTGTTCCTTGATGCCTAATTGCAGTGTCTGTTTTCTAGGCACAACTGGAAGCTCAGAAAGCGACTCAGGATTTCCAGAGGGCTACTGAGGTGCTGCGTGCTGCCAAGGAAACCATCTCACTCGCTGAACAGAGGCTGCTGGAGGATGACAAGCGTCAGTTTGACTCTGCCTGGCAAGAGATGCTCAATCACGCCACCCAAAGGGTGAGATCAATAAGGAGCCGCTTGTCTTAAGTCTCTTGCTCAGTTTGAGTCGGCTTTGTTGCATGCCACAAGGCCTAAATTCTTTTTGATTTGCTTGAGGGATGATGCAGAAGGGCTGTAATTCCACTGGCAAATGAATAGAAATGGCTTGTGAATCAGGTACTTGGGGCACTATTAAAGATGAAATAGGATGGGGTTTCCTGTGAGATGGGGAAGAAGGTAGCTTGCAGGGTTAAGGGGATCCACTTTGGATAAGCTAAGAGCTGCTCCCACCATGATTGGAGGGCATAGAGAGGGTGAACAAAGTGGAATCTGCGTAGGTTTTTTTTTACCATGCCTGTCACTATGGTATGTGAGCCGCTGGGCCAGCACCTCCCTTCCCCAATTGTATGGTGAGGAAGAGGAATGCTGAATCAGACTTGCAGGTGAAGTTGAGTGGGAAGGAACCAGAATGGGGAGTCTCTGCAAAGGCTGGGGAAGGGGGAGGAAGCAGCTCCAGCGGGTCTCAAGGCCCAGAGGCCTCTTAGGGTATGTCTGCACTGCAAATAAAAACCCAGAGCTGGCCCATGCCAACTGACTGGGCTGCAGAGACAGCAGCAGAGTCACTGCCCAAGGAAGACCCCTTCCAATGAGGCATCCATGGGGAAATGGAGACTAAAATAAGACTAGTATTTTGAGGACCAAAGCTGCTGTTTTAAGTGCCATGAGCCCCAAATGTTAAGAGTGCAGGATAAAACTACACGGAGACATCAAAAGCCTGGATGTGGGAGTAGGGCCCTGGATTCCACTCAATAGACCTGAGTTCTCTCCCTGGCTCTGCTGCCGGCCAGCTGAGTGACCTGGCCATGTCAATTCACCTCTCCATTCCTCTGCTTCCTTCATCTGTAAAATAGGGATCATGACACTGACCTCCTTTGTAAAGTGCTTTGAAATCTAGAGAAGGCAAGTATTGCATAAAAGCTAGGTGGTCACCTTAAACGCTTATGTTAGAGAAATTCTTACTCACTTTTTTTATGTTTTCTTCCCACTTTCTTTCCTAAAAGAATGCAAAAATGGCTTTGGTGTCTTTTTTTTTTTTTTTTAAGAACATACAAGAACCAAACTTAAAGTCTCTTGTGCCAAGTCTCTCCAGATGTGCCAGGAAAGCTTAACCCACTATTCCAAGCTGGCTGAAGCAATAGTGTAACATTATCTTAGTCCTGAAATCCTAATCCTTTTGTGGAAACTGTATTTGATTATAAAACAACATAGTCTTCATGTATAAATTGTATACAACAGCGCTGCCAGATGGTGCACAGTACTAAAAGAGCAACAGATGTGTTGTGTGAAATGGGAAACCTAGTATGTGAAAACTGAACACTGCTGATGTCGTTGTCACCACTGTTGTGTGTTTAAGGTTCCTATACTTCTAAATTGCATGACAAGACTAGCTCCACCCCTTCATTGTGATTGCCCAGAAGCAATCAGGTTGTAGCCCTTATTTGAAATGAGAAGTCCACTAACACACTAACATTTTTCTTTCTTGAAGCATGAGGATGAAAACTGGATGCTTCTGTGGGTTTGCAATGGGCAGTACAACATTGCCTCTTAAAGTTCAGTTAAGCTTGGTAGTGACCAGTTACTAGTGTGAGCTGTGCAGCTTACATACCAAACAGATAGTGCTACAAGGGGCACCCTTGCTGGTTGTTTCCCTGTGGAATACCAAGCAATGAATGAATATTCAGACTGAAGTACCGTCTTAGCTCTGCAGGCGGTCACCCTAAGACAGGGTTGAGGTGCTTTGGGGAGTCCGTATGGGGAAAAGTCTGCAGCTGCTGCTGCCTTTGCTGTGGAAAAACAGAAAACTTCCATTTCCAGGGCTGGCAGTCCAACACCTTCCACAAGCACAACTTTCTGGAGGGGGGGAGAAGTGTCTTGTTTGTCAAAAGAATGTGAAGGAAAAGCTCCAAAAAGAGATGATACATGAGCATTTTTGTTTAGAAACTCTGTGTGAGAGAGAGAGTGATGTATGTTTTGTTTTCCAAAGAAGGACCTCCAGTTAATGCTGATGCATTCTAGAGAGATGACTCTAATACTATATCAGAAAGGATGCTTTGGGTTGTGATGGACCAGGTGAGGGAAATCACACCAGCATTTAAATTGGGAATCTTTTTGAAATCTCTCTCCTGTAGATGGCCTCAATGAAAAATTTTCTCTAAACCCGTAATGCTGCCTAAGAGAGAATCTAGGGATGAAAATACAATTGAGCTATGGAAGCCCAGAGACTTAGTACGTGAGATGGCGGCTGTTCTGTTGTTTAGCCCAACATTCTTCAGTAAAACAATATTGGGAGCAATGCCATTCTGTCGTGACACTTAATCACGTGACTTTTTGCATGATCTCTGGTCCTGGACCTGTCAGGATGACTTATTTATAATGAAACCTCTCCAATGACTAGAGTTGAATAGGAAATGGACCCTAATGTATTGGCTGCAGTTGTCAAAACATCTGGTGACAAAACATCCTGTAGGAACATATACACCAACGGAGAACTTCCTCATTGGAAAGAGTCCCACCTTACTCATCCTTTCTGGCTGTTGACAGAACAGTCTGGGTAAAGTTCATTCTCAAATAGTTTCTAAAAGAAACTAAATATCAGTACTTAAGAAGGGTGGCAATAGAGTGGTGGTGTAATCAATGCTGATTCATGGAATATACACCATACTATTTCCACTAGTAGTCTGCGTCACATTGACACCAGAAATGCAAGTGCTTCTGCAATAGGATTTTAGTCACATGACTTCCATTGATTTTTATTGGGCGTTTCATGGCTCTTCACGCCATATCAGTTAGTCTGTGTTTAGGGGCTAGGGCTGCCGGGAGTCTCCCCTTCAGCAATGGAACTGGTTCTACCGTGCAAGGGGAAGGCAGGACTGGAATGGTGTGTGCTGAGGTGGGCACCCCGTATATGGCACAGAGCCCTACAGGAGGTCCTCCAATGCATCTCTGTACAGGGACATGTACACATAAAAGGCATGGAGGGCTACTTCAATCATTGGGCTCAACGGTCACTCCGTCCTTTGGGTAGGGGAGGATTCCTCCTTCTTCCCTGGTACCAGACCCAGCTAGGTGATGCCATGAGGAGTTTGGGAATGTATGAATTTTTGTGGCTGGGGAGAGGGGGAACCAACTACAAAGCTATGGATCTGGGGTTGGGGTAGGAAGCCAACAACAAAAATCGGCTTCAAATAAACTAGTTCGCCTGTGATGGCTGCTTCACATAGAGAACTCTTCTGATGGAAAATTATAGCACTTCAATTGCATTGACCACTCTTTGTTAGTAAATGACAAATGTGTTGGGTACAAAGTAGACTTCCACAGTTATTGGCGCAGCAATGAGTCACATGCCATCTATCTATAAATGTCAAAGTTGGCTACAAACTCATTTGTTTGAAATCGCCAGGCAAGGGTAAAGTAAGGTCGTACTCTTTCTTCATATACAGGGAGGGCAGGTATTTTTGGACTGGTTAAAATTTGTCTGACGTGGTATAAAACTGAGCCCAAAAGTAAGTAGGTAACTGAAGGGCGATAGAAGCAGAGATTATGAAGCAAACTGATAGATGAAAGAACTGGTGCAGGATAAGTGGCTCTGTTATACACAGATGCTGTGGAAATACTGCAAGATTACCCCAGCTGCTTTTGGGTTGATGGGTGTGGACAAAGTCTGAGACTTCAGAATATCAAACTGGACTTCATTTGCAGACTCTCTCTGGGAAGAAATGGTGATGGGTCTGGACGGTTGTGACTACCCCTGATTTGTTCAGGGATTGAAAAGCTGCTAATGTCCGTATTTTTAACAGGTCAGTCTATAACAGGGTATACACAGGACCTTTAAAACCAACAGTATAGAAGATAAAACCTAGAGGGCCACTGAAAGGATATTGCCTATCCTAAAGGGATGGAAGAATAAAATATAGCAGGTATTTTTATTCAGGGGAGCAACCAGGACTGGTATGAACAGCTGCAGGGAGGGTTGAAGAGGGCTGTGCCTTGAACTTTGACTCCTATTTTCATAGGAGCCTAAGGGAATTAGACACCTAAATCCCACTGAATTTAAATAGAGGCTGGGTGCTTCACTCTGTCTGTATAATCCCCCATGCTTTAGAACTCCATCAAACATACACATATGGTACCCGGGACACTCCTATGCAATGTGAGCAAGTGACTAGGAAGCAGGGAGTCAAATTTAGAGTCCCATTCTTGGCCCCCAATCTGCTGTGTGATTTTGGGTGAGTCATTTCATCTCTCCATACCTCCATTTCCCCTCCTGTAAAATGGGGATAATGACACTTTCTTTCCTCTGAAAAGTGCTATCAAAAAGTGCATCATCTTAATGTTGACTTAGCTATTCTCAGTTAATGAGGTAGACCCAATGTTTTGGCCCCTGTTTAGGGGGGTTTCTGGGAAGAGGACGGGTGTGGGTTTGTCTCCTTCTATAGCAGAGCTTAAGAAACCAACTTCACTATTTTCCAGTTTTAGACACACACGTGTATACCAAGAGGCTTCCATAGGGGCCGAAGGATAAATGGTTCTAGAGGGATGAAAGGGGAATAATGGCATTAATGTTTTGGCAGAATATTTGTGCACCACATTGATATATGTGTAAGGGGAGAGGGTGATATCTGGAGTTTGAGATTAGTTGCATTAAAAAGGAACGTTCTGCACACATTTCCTTCATGTATGCAATTAATCTTTCAAAAAAACCCAAACAAATCACATGCAACATGGCTTTGGTTTTTCCCCTAATTCCTTTTCATCTTACCCTTCAGTTGCTCAGAAATATATGGGGCATTCAGAAAAATGGTTTAGTCATCTTGCATTGCCTCTCTCACCACCCTGTTTCTAACATTTCCCTCTAAGTGATACACTGATTGCTTTTGGAGAAAGAGAATAAACGTTGCACCTGACTTAATTTCTACGACAACTCTTCGTGTCCATACAAGATTCATTGGCGTGCCCTGCTTTTTCTGTTTTGACTGCATCATTGTTTCTCTCTTGAGGTCCTGATGAGGGTACGTTCTTTACTTAGGCTTGTCTTGATTACTTGGGAGAAAACAAAGCAATTCATACAAACCTGTTCTCCAAGAACATCTATTTTATATTGTGTCCCCTTCGATAGAATACCCAGACGGTGGTCTTGGATTTTGCCTTTTATCTAGCAGCTTACTGGTTGCTGTCCATGCTGCGATGAATTCTACCTGACGCTGTTGATGATCTAGTAATTAACTACATTAATGGGATAGTCTATTTTTAGACCACACCAAGGAGCAAGCAGGGGGGCTAGTCAATATAATGCTGATCTTTGTGTGCCAAGCTACTCTATGAATGCATTTGTAACTTTTCATAGCATCAACGTCTTTCATAAACAACCAAAAGAGAGGGTATAACACAATAACGAGAGGCTGTGATCACCTCCAGAAAGCTCTCATCTGACTAGCATTCTTAACCAGCCCCTACGTGAACCTCTAGAGCAGCATTCTTAATGCCTGGACATTGAGGTGGAGGCGTGGGGAGACTGGTAACAGAGACTCTTAAATAATTGGTTTGCATACAGCCATGGTGACCAACTGTCTCCATTTGCAGGCTGTTTAGTGGTCAATGTGAAAAGAGTTGGCTGTCTCATTTCCACATCAAATGCCCAAGCACATGTTAGTTGGCTGTTCTGGAGATGTTAGCTGGCTCTGGGGGGATGATTTCGGAGCCACTGTCTGTCCTGTACCTGTTTTTTAGAGAGAGAGAAGACTTAAGTTTTCAGGGCTGTCCATCTGGCACGTTTGTTTGTTTGTTTGTTTAGTTACTTGTGCAATGTGGGAATTAGGGAAGTAAGGAAGGTTGGTTGATTTTTTTTTGTCATCTGAAATTATAAAAAGGATTAAACAACCACTCTCACAATTGACTTCTTTCACAAAGTGTAAGTGTGTGTGTGTGTGTGTGTGTGTCTTCAGTAAGACAGGTTTCACCTTTTTTGGTTGAATGTTTTTGATTGTTTATAATTTAGTCTATCTGCTCACCTCACAAAAGGCTTTTGTATTTTGAAGAGGCCACTAAGCGACCTAGTATGTTGGTGCTTGCAGCATTCATCACGCCATGAGTCAGCATGTATGATTCAGGATGTCTAAGCCAGCAGCGGTATCAACCAAAAACTCTTCCTGGAAAGAGTCATTTTGGCATTCAACTGAGAAGTGACAACAACTGGAAATGAACAGCTCCATCTCTGCAGAGCTTCCAGCAGGGTTAAATTCATATGTGCCAAGTTTCTAATGTGCCACTCCAGGCCCGGCCTTCATTCCACCCCTTTCTCCAAGGCCCCACTCCTGCCCTGCCTCTTCCTGCCATATTCACTCCCTCCCCCAAGCGTGCCTGGCCCTCGCTCCTGCCCCCCAGGGCCTCCTGCCTGCCACGGAACAGCTGATCACGGCGGGCAGGAGGCGCTGGAGGGGAAGGCATTGATTGGGGCTGCCAGTGGGCAGGAGGTGCTGGGGGTGTGGGGAAGGCGCCGATACGGGGGCTGCTGGTGGGTGCTAAGCACTATCTTTTTTTTTTTTTTTTTTTTTTTTTCATGGATGCTCCAGCCCTGGGGGCTAAATTTCTTTGCCATGCCCATTGTTCAGCCTTTCATGTAAGCATTGAAAGGGATAAAGCACAGGTTTACTCTGAATGCAATGGGAAGCAAAGGTCAGTTGTATACTTCAAGTTGGTGGCATCCTTTTGCGTGTTTTGAATACCACTAACTGTTTGGTTTGGCCTCCAAGAGATACTGCTCATTTGATCGTAGGAGAACACAGCAATGCTGATGAGACTAATATTGTTTGAAAACAAAATTACTTGCAATTGGTTGTCTTTTCTGAAATAAGAGCCTGCTACTTTGGTCTGAGGTAGACTGCCCCTTCTGGCAGGTGTTGGAATAGCTCAAATAATGGAATATACTTCGAGCTATTTTACTTTAGAGTTGGGGGATAAATTGATTTGCATTCTGAATTCTTGGAAAAGGAATATCACAGAAAACAGGGTCCCATCACTTTCTGTAACAATGCTTGCTTGTGAGAGAGCCTGCGTATCACCTACGCAATGGAAACTTTCATGTCTTGTTAAAATGTTGCAGGAGAGAGTAATGATGACTTCAGTTTATCCTCTGGCTGGACCCTGTTATGTGGTTCACTCCACTTTTACGTTTTTTGCCTGGTAGTACAGAAAAATGGATGTCCTAATTTGCCATGTGGCTCTTCAAATTTGCAAATCAAAAATATCCCTGGTAGCATTGCTGGCATCATAAACAAAGCAGGACATTCACTGGAGCAGATGACGAGGATATTTTTACAGCAATTAAAACAAAATTTACACAAATTAAAGTACTGAGGCAGTGAGCATTATTTGTAAATGTTCAAATGTTTGCTTGACTTGTGCCCGAGCCATGGCCCTGTGTGTGTTGGACTGGAAGTGTTCATGGAAAGCGTGATACACTTAACCTTTGGGCCAGTCGTACACATGCATCTCTGCCTGCCTAGTGCGTGTGGCAGCATTCGTGATGGCTCATCATCCCAGCCAGAAGAGGAATGTTCTGTAAAGGAAATAGCCAGGGCCGGCTCTAGGCACCAGCAAAATAAGCTGGTGCTTGGGGCGGCACATTTTTAGGGGCGGCATTCTGGCGCGGGCTATGCCACCCCTAAAAATGTGCCCCAGCTGCCCTAACTCACCTCCACTGCTGCCGCTCGCGCGCTGCTGCTCGCCCTCCCTCCTAGGCTCTCAAACCCGGGAGGGAGGGGGAGATCCCCAGAGGCTGCGGCGTGCGAAACAGCTGATTCGCGCGTCACGGCCGCTCGGGATCTCCCCCACCCTCCCGGGTTTGAGAGCCTGGGAGGGAGGGGGAGCAGCGGCGCGCGAAACAGCTGATTCGCGCGCCGCGGCTGCTCGGGATCTCCCCCTCCCTCCCGGGTTTGAAAGCCTGGGAAGGAGGGGGAGACCCTGAGTGGCTGCGGCGCACGCGCTGCTTCTCCCTCTCCCTCTCCCTCTCTCTCTCCCTCCCTCCCTCCTAGGCTTGAGAGCCTGGGGGGAGGAGGCAGGGCTGGGGATTTGGGGAAGGGGCGGAGTTGAGGTGGGGCCGGGGCTGGGGTAAGAAAAAAACGGGGGCTAGGGGGCGGCCAAAGTTGTTTCGCTTGGGGCGGCAAAAATCCTAGAGCCGGCCCTGGAAATAGCTCACTTGTGGAAGAGAATGGGGAAATAACAGGGATGATATGGTAGCTCAGAATGGAGCCGTGCTAATGGATCTTGACCATCTCACTGGGGTTGCAGGGGTACTGAACTCTCACGTTTGAGGCTGCTTATACCAAAGCTCCCCCAGAATGCACTAAGCAGCAGTATGCTCCTTGTATCGTTAATATTTTATTTGCTAACCAGACGTGCTGCTGTTTCTTCCAAGAAAGATTTTTCTAAGTAGGTTAATTGAAAGAAGATGTCTCTTCTCTTCTGTATCGCCCCTCCACCCTGCTATACTGTGAGCGGTTCAGAGAGGTTATGGAAATGCTGTTAATTAAAATTATATGAAACTGATAAGCATGCAACATGCCTGTTACAAATCAAACCCTTTGTTTCCTCTCTTGAAGGTTATGGAGGCAGAGCAGACGAAAACAAGAAGTGAGCTGGTGCACAAGGAAACGGCAGCTAAATACAATGCTGCCATGGGCCGGATGAAACAGCTAGAGAAGAAACTGAAAAGGGCCATCAATAAATCCAAGTATGTGTTTTAGCTGGTGGTGCGTTTACATGCTAAGCCTACTTGCACGGGGTGCTTCACGCACGTGGCTTTCAGGACTCCGTCCAGGGGGCTGCACAGATAGCGTAGCTGGTGTCTGACTTGCAGCCCAGTCCACGTGGTCACAGAACTTTACACTGGCTAAGAAAGCAGCAAGGCTATTGATTAAAAACTTCAAAAGTGTGAGACTACCTCAGAGCTGCATATCGAACGTCAGATTTGTTCGCTTTCCGGAGCCTTCTTGGCAAGTCACGTGAGAGCTATTCTCGTGGAAAGGCGCACGCTTCAGAGGGCATAGCTAAGAAGCGTGTGTGATAAATGATAAAATGTGTTTGGCGTGTGGTTCTCCTCTGCTGCATAGAAGTCTATGCAAATGTGGTGGTTGTCTAGAAAAGCAGCCTTTTGTAATACTTGCTCACTGTCCGTGGAAAAAGCTTTAGGTAATCTCCAACTAATATTTTTAATTTTAATAATTTCCATTTTCTGCAGCTTGACTAAACAGTGATCATTTATTTAGTGTTTAATCCCTCAGTCTAAAAATGACTTTATCAATGTCTGTTACTATTTTGCTCAATACATATACAAGTATTGGTACTTTCTAAGGAAACTCTGAGCACGTGTTCTCTCTCACATGTTGTTGCCAGATATCTGTAGCCTGCAGCCATTCCACCTTGTGCGGTGTGTTTCTATGATAAGATAAGCTAAGCAGGGTGCCAGTATTGGATGGGAAACCTCCATCGGTGCTGAAATAAATATTCTGCAGTTCAGCAGATGGCACTCTTTCCTCTAGATCAGAGTGGTGGTAGGGGCATTAAGTTACCAAAAGAGCCTTTATTTGAATGGGATGGAAAATGAAGGTCCTGACCACTTACCATTGAGGTCTTATGGACCTTTTCATAAGAATAAGGGTGTTCATCCTGGTGCCCTGACCAGCTGTTGCCTTGGGTACATTCTGCTACCCTCGATTCACCTTGCAGTGTCAAATGGATATAGATTCCTCCCCTCCTGCCCCAAACTGTTTGTGTAAGGATGCTGTGTCCTGCAACACTTGACTTCAGAGCTTTCTATGGCAGTGGTGAGTGGAATGGACCCTACTACATGCCTTGCCAGTTGACAGAGGCGTTCCAAGGCTTAATTAGTTAACACTGCAAAACTTTTCAGAACATCAGACTTTTCATTTTCTCATGTGAACTTCATCATTTAAACAGAAGACAATCCACTGATTTTTATGGGGAATAGGAGTCTGCTGTCATGAGTTCAGGTAGAGGGGATGTAAAAAACAAACTTCATCCCCACGGAAAAGCTGCTTGTATTCTTTATCTGAACAATGGAAACAAAAATTTTTCCTGCATCTCAGGGATGTTGAGGCTGAGCTAATGACTCTTGGAAGTGCCCAGATACTATGGCAGTGGTAAACACCATAAAAAAACCTATATATAAAATATTATAACTAAGGCTATTGTTTAGTCATGGGTGTTTTTAGTACAAGTCAGGGACAGGTCACAGGCAGTAAACAAAAATTCATGTCTCGTAACCTGTCCATGAGTTTTACTGAAAATACCAGTGAATAGAACGTGTGTGTGAGAGTGACTGGGGGCCCCAGGGGTGCTGGGAGTGGTGGTGCTGGCTGCTTTGGGGTGGGGGTGGGGGCGGGTGCACAGCCTGGGACCCCTGCTGGTGCTGGGGGAGGGTTTAGCGGGCTGGCTGGCAGGCTCCCTATCTCGCTCTGTGCCTCCTCCCTCCTCTCCCAGCAGCAGAGTTTGGGTATGGGGTACAGGACGGGGTGAGGGGGGTGGGTGGCGCTCACTTGGGGGCTCCCGGGAAGCGGCAACATCCCCCTCACTCAGCTGCTAGGCGGAGGCGTGGCCAGGCAGCTCTGCATGCTGCCTCAGCCCAGAGCACTGGCTTCGCAGCTCCCATTGGCTGGGAATGCTTGTGTGGGGGCGAGACTGCCCCAGCAGTGGCTGGTGCACCTGGCGCAGGGACTACCTGAACGCTGCCCCTGAGCCAGGCGCACCGGCCGGTGCAGAAGTCACGAGTCCGTGACCTCCATGACAAACTTGCAGCCTTAATTATAAGGCACTGATTTTCTCCCATACTAAGAGCTGGTGAGATGCCCCAAGGAATGAGACCAGGAACCAAGCTTGGTTGCTCCCATGCGGTAGGGAGAGCACTGTGACTTGACTGGCTTGCATTGTTTAGCCTAAAATTAGGGTGGAACTGAGGGGCCTCAGGAGAAACCTTCACTTTGAACCAGGGTTGTCTATAGATTCCATAGAATGTGTTTGAATTTCAGAGTAGCTTAATCGTCTTCGTAAGGATCAATTACGTGAGGAGGCTAAATGGAAAGAGGACAACGAATTCTTAATTTTCAGAGCCAGATTGTGAATCCCTGCTTCCAATGGTGGGCAGTTACAGCCATATGAATAGTCGTTAATGGGCCCACCAGTGGAGTAGTGACTTACCTGAGGGTGTAGAGTCGCAGTGCAGCCCGAGATGTTTTTGATAATACAGGAAACAGAGAAGTGTGTTTCACGTGTTACGATAATGGAGCGAGGGCTGTTGAGTTACAAATATCTGTAGTGCACAGTGGGCTGTAGGGGACCCAAAGAGTGTGCGATGCATCCAAACAAAGAATTCATGACAAATCTAGAATTTGGCTGTACTGTGCAGGTCAGGTTTTATTAGATGAGCTCGAATTATGAGCCAGGTTAACCATATCTATGTGTCGGGTACTTGAAATCTGGATTCTGGCACCCTTACATTCAGTAACACATTGCTCCCCAAGAACCTTCAGTGGGACTGTTTGCAGAGTGAGGTGCTACTCAATGGTAGTTGGTATCTCAGAATCTAGCTCACAGTATGGAAATACAGGGTAGTGGTTGAAGTCTTGATTGTATGTGAAGACTTATCTGACTATTCAACTGCCTGGCCTTGATTAGGATAGCTTCTGAAATGTGCGAGTGCTTGGAAGGTCTATCTCAGTTGAGTAAGGTGATTTTATTATTGCCCCGTGTAGCATCAAATTGATGACTCTGTCTTCAAAGCTTTGGAATAGAACGTGCATTCTTGGCTCTAAACTGTGCCTTTTGTCTAGGTGATATCTGATGATGCTATAAATAAAGCAGGAAACAGCTCAAGTGTAGCATCTTTCTGTTTTGTGACTGAGCAAGGACAAAACCTTGGAGTGTCGTGCAGCTGGAGGGAAAACTGTGCAGATGTTCATCTGACTCTTGCCTGCAGTCTGGAGAGAGACAGGCATTTTACTTCCAGCATTCTAAAAAAACACCAAAGATCTGTGTATGTGCCCCAAGAATTGTGTTTTAAAAAGAAGGGGGCGGGGAAGGGGGAAACTTTATCCATTTTTAGAGGGTTAAGACACTGATTCTAGAAGGTGCTTAAGCATTTACCTAACTTGAAAGCACACTGCTACAGTGTGACTATTTGTGCTTAAAGTTGGTGTGTGCAACTTTATTGATGTTTACGTTTTAGATAGGCAAGCCTGAGGATTAAATTGCTGGCATAAGACATAACTGCTTTAATGCTTTGGGCCAGAGTCTCTCTCCTACTCCAATCCCCTGTTATCCCAGCAACTGTAACAAATTATTCTTTGTTTTTCCACAGGCCTTATTTTGAACTGAAGGCAAAGTACTATGTACAGCTAGAGGTATGTATCTAATTCAGATCTAGTAATGACTGCGTGCAGTAAAAATTTTTAAATACACTGCAAAGGGCTGCTATAATCACTCTGCATTTCTGTACAAAGTACATTCCATTCCAAACGCTTCATGTTGAAGAATACACGAAGCCTGTTTTAAAAATAAAAGGCCAAAAGAGACTGTTTCCACTTGTGAAGTAGGCGGGCCCCAACCCCCCCACGCTCCCCAGTCATGTCTGCCCTACCTTGTGAGCCCCTGTGCAAAGAAACCATTGTTCCATGGGAGTGGGGCCAGTGGTTGAAAGACAGCAAAGTTGGTGGCCCTAGATTGCTCTCTTGATGATAGTCCTTCAGCTCTGTGTTGTCCAGTGTCTTTCGCAGAGGCAGGGCACATCATGTTCATGGCAGGCACATGGAGAAGTTAGATAAAAACAGAAGTGCTCTTGCAGGAAGGTTGCTACATAACTCTATTTCTTAGAGTTCAGAACGATAACGTACAAGAGCCAAAACCGGAGAGTGACAAGCCAGGCGGCTCCCTAAAACAGAGAGGCGCAACTCACCCTCCCTTTACTCTAGGCTGTCTATCCACAGACCGATCACATGCTTCCCTACAGAGCCCTCTAGCCTGCAAGCAGGAGCAGGAACCCCCTGAAAATTAAAGTGACAGCTTGTAATTTTTACCCAGGTTTTGATATGCCCCAGGGCAGCTGTTGAAAATGCAGTACAGGTCGGCTGCCCTCAGGCAAGTTGTCTTGTGTTCAACATACAATACAAAATGGAGTTCATAAATTGATACTGTCCTATCCCATCCTGTCAGGCTGTATTTCATGTTTGCTCTTTGTCGAACTCCTTAACACCAGTCTTCTCTCCTAGCTGTGGAAGGGGGGTTGTGCCTGGAGGGGGAAAGAAGGGGCAGTTAAAGCTGCACACTGCAATATTCAAGGCTTTGAAGCCTGCTGCCACCTGGGTCCGAACTCATGTGCAGTTTTAGTGACCAGGAAGTGATGGGTTAGTTTTGTTTCTGCCCGGAAAACCTCCTGCATCTGTTTGGAGCCAAGTGGAGCAGTTCAGCCTTTCCTGTTCCCTTATCCTGCAGGGGGAGAGGCAAGGACTGTTAGCATTCATGCTGTCAGCTAGTGAATTGCTGAGGGTATATACGATAGCTCCGCTCAGGCACATTCAGATTTAGGCATTTGTTCCAACATGTGGCAGTAATGCCCCCAATTGCTCCAGAGCCCAGTCTAGGTGATCAGGAACTGGAGAACTGTCCCAAATAGTTTTCTGCTAGTTGTGCATGTCCATTCACTTCAATAAATGGTCAAAATAAACATAGTCTATTATTAAGCACTTTCATTAGCTCTTCATCTTAACATGGATCACCTGCCCTCAGCTAATAGAGGCTTATGCGCCATTCCTGGCTATGTGACACACAGAGAATCCTTTCCAATGCACTGGAGTGTTCATTCAAACTGGAACACCACAACTGTTCGTTTCCCCCCCCACGTATCCCCTCACAACTTCCCTGGCTTGTTGCATAATCGAGGTACTTTTCAACTAAAAACCCCTCTCATCATCTGTGCACCAAAATTATTAGTTACATTTTAACCTATACACTCAAATTATTTAATAATACCTAGCTCTAATATACCACTTTTCATTGGTAGATCTCAAAGCACTTTACAAAGGATCCCCATTATGCCCATTTTACAGATGAGGAACTGAGGCACAGAGCAGAGACATGAATTGTCCAAGGTCACCCAGCAGGCCAGTGGCAGAGCCAGGAATAGAAGTCGCCTGCGTCCCAGTCCAGTGCTCTATCAACTAGGCCATGTTGCCTGCTTAGCTGGGGAAATGAAGCCCCCTTTTCCCTCCTTACATAATGACAATTTGTTTGAAATCT
Source organism: Chrysemys picta bellii (assembly GCF_011386835.1). Taxonomy (NCBI): domain Eukaryota; kingdom Metazoa; phylum Chordata; order Testudines; family Emydidae; genus Chrysemys; species Chrysemys picta. The sequence goes on from NC_088792.1 coordinate 80,298,504, forward strand.
GCAATCGTTTAAAGAAACCCCATCTGCCTTCCTCGTTAGCAATTCAAGAAGACTGTGGATGACCTGCAGGCAAAGCTGGCCCTAGCCAAGGGAGAGTACAAAACAGCCTTGAAAAACCTGGAGATGATCTCAGATGAGATCCACGAGAGGAGACGGTCTTCTGCCATGGGACCCCGGGGGTGTGGTGTGGGTGCGGAAGGCAGTAACACCTCGTTGGAAGATTTTTCCGCATGTAAACTGGAGTCGGACTCCATCTCCAGTAAGTATAAAGTTGTGTGTTCAGAAATTCCCATGGGCAAGTGTCATATAGGGGGTTTGGGGGCTGAAATGAAGGACCTTGTTTGTATCCTACAGCTGGTGATTAGTCAGATACTTTACAACTTCAGGTAACTCAGTTGCACCTTCTGTTAACTCCACAATTTACCATGCACTTGAGAATTCCCTTCTCAGGGGAAATAGAGAAGACTGGAAACTCCCTATTTGCTCCTAGCATCACAGCTGTTGCAAACAGTGTTGCATGCACGAAACAGAATCAACACACTTCAAAGCATGTAAATAAATGCACACAAGTGACAACAATTATGCAGTAACTCTAGGGCCTGATCTACACACAGTTTTGTACTGGTATAACTGTTTCTGTTGGTATGGTATTTTTTTTTTTTTTTTACTGAAATATACCAGTACAACCCCTGTTTGGATGCAGTTATGCCAGTATGCTGGGTTACTGATACAAATGCATCCATACTGGGGGGCATTGTGCTGCTTTAATCTCACTGGTACATCTATATAGTAAGCTATAGTTAAAGCAGTACAACTCTTGTCTTTAGGCCTTGTCTACACAAGCTGCTTGCATGATGTGGGCTCCTTTGATATGTTGCCATGTAAATAGTGCAGCCATGCCTGGTCCTTTGAATAAGGGAAGCAAAGAAATAGGAACATATTAGCTCAGTGTGCTGCATGTCAGGACTGGAGATGCATCTTCTTTGAGAGATAGACAAACAGCAGTAAGATTGCGCCACAGGCCCAGATAGTCACGCTGTTTAGCAGAGATGATTTTGAGCTGCAAAGATCGGAACATTCCCCAAGTTCTGGGGAGCCTTGGATCTGGGATTCTGATTCAGGCCCCTCTCTACTAGGAAAAGTGAGCTGCTAAAGGGGAGAGACTAAAATAGTTTAAGACCCAAAAGAGGCTTCCGTTTCTGTCGCTCCTACTTCTAGTTTTCTGCTCCAAAAATGATCCTTTCTGTAAATCCAATCCCATAGCTCCCTTCTCTCTGCATCTCAGCTCTTGTCTGCAGGAAAGAACCCTGTCAAAGTGCTGATGATCACAGTTTATAACTCCATAACCCAGTTGCATGTCCTCCCTGCAGCCCTCATACACTGCTGTCATGGATATAAGCCAGCCATTAGGGCTCCTTGAAATTTTGAGGTAGGTCCCCCAGAAGTGGGAGGGGGAGGGATAGCTTTTGGGGAAGGGATAGCTCAATGGTTTGAGCATTGACCTGCTAAACCCAGGGTTGTGAGTTCAATCCTTGAGGGGGACACTTAGGGATCTGGGGCAAAATCAGTACTTGGTCCTGCTAGTGAAGGCAGGGGGCTGGACTCGATGACCTTGCAAGGTCCCTTCCAGTTGTATGTAGGAGATAGGATATCTCCATTAATTAATTTATTAATTAATTAATTATATTTATTTAAGTATTACTGGGCTTATTTCTTTAGAAAGTCTGTCCTCCCTATATATAAGTACAAACTGATACATGCCAACCACCCACCACCTTTATTAGATTTAGTTTTCTTCAATATTGCATTGTCTGTTAGTTGATGTTTACATCTCATTCATGGAATGCACACTCCTGGTGGCCAGGGATGTAAAGTAGCTAGAAATGTGCACACAATGTCCAATTTGTTGCCCTTCCCCTGCCTGCACTTTCTAAGATCATACACACTAGGACAACTACTCCACAACTCATTCTGTGTAGACAGATATATTGGGCCTGGTTCTGATCTCACACCAATCTTACTACCATATCATGGTGAATACATATAGATGATTAAAAATACCCTGATTTTAAATTAAAAAGTCTGTTTTTTTTAATTTTTGTTTTTATATGAAATTATGGCAACCTGTGTTAAAGCCTATACTTATAATGTGTTAAAATCATTTAAATTAAATATAAACAATAATATTACGCAGTTTGCTGCCAAGTTTTAAAGAAAATCAAACAACTCAACTGGTGGAAGCCACTGGCTAAGCACCTGGAACCAGAGTTTGTTGAAGTGCTAAGCCAGCTTTTGACAGTGCAGTAGACTCTTCTGCAGGTGCAGAGAATTTTTTTTATTTCAATTTATTCAACTAGTTCAGTTCAATGACTAGTACAGAAACCAATCGGGAGTTGAAAAAGCAGGAAAGCTTGTTTCCCTCTGCAAATCTATGAATAAAAAGTAGGTGTGAAAGAATGAGATTTATTAATTTTAAAATCGTGAAGAACATGCAAACAGCAACCATCACATCAATTCTGACTACAGATAATACTGCCTTTGTTTAATGCATCAGTTTTAAACGCAAATAATGTTTTAATAAACGTCTTTTCTTATGTATCCAGTACACTTAAATAAAATTAACTAATATAAACAATTAAAATGCTGTTTTATGCATTAATTGAATTCTGATTTCCATCCAGATAGAGATTGACACAAATCACAAATAAAGAAAATTTAATACTTTACTTTCTCACACACTAAAATGGTGAATGAGGCACTTATTTCATAGCTGATAACTCGGAATAACTGTATATAAAGCTATATAATTGCTTATCTAAATGGGCATAAACATTTTGCTCACCAGGAGGATAGACTAAGTACCAAAGTTAGCATAAAGGCTATATTTAGTTGCAAATCAACGTGTTTTAACTAATGAGAATCAACTTTTCTTTAGGAAGACCACTATGCAGAACAAATGCAAAACAAGATTTAAATCAGGGTTTTCTGCTTGGTGATTAAAATCAGTGATTTAAATTGCTCTGACTTAAATCAGTCCACCCTGGACCAAATAGTTCCACTTCAGTGGAGTTACTCCTGACTGTCGCTGGTGAGAGAAAATCCAGAATCAGGGCCCGACAGTGGATTAAAGACCTGCCAGTCCAATAAGAACATTAGCCCCAGAAAATTTAACTTGCTGCCCATCATAATGGGTGATCCCTTTCTACCTAGGACTGTTTATTTCTTGAATACAGAACAAAATTCTGTCTGCCAGGCTTAGGTGAAACTTGTAAGCATCATACACTGATTTTTGTTGACAATAGTAGATACTGTTCAGTTTTTTTACTTGTTATAGCCTGTCTTTGGCAATTAAATATAAACTGTAATTTTCTTTAGTTGTATTTGTCTTAGAGTAGCAGATTAGTGCTACTTACGAAGCAGATAATTTCTACAAATAGGAACTACTTTGTGCAGCCACTGTTGCTCATCCCCTGCAAAATTATCTGGCACTGCCCCATGTGTATTGATAAAAACATGGTGAGTGGGAAGAACCAGTTACGTACCACTTTTATGTCTGGAGGAGCTGGAACTCGGCTGTGCAATCTTGGACTTAATGTTTAAAAAAAAATAAAACAGGAGGTGGCTGCTGTGATTATCCATCTATCATCGGCTGAAGCATTCTTAGGTCAGTTCTGTTACATGTAATACATGGAGGCTGGAGATCCTTGAAACAACAAAGTTGATGGGTTTCTTTGTTTGTCCCCTTTATGTTTGTAAATAATGAGCCAGAGGTTTATGAGAAAATAGAAAATCCTTGAATTTTTTTCTTTGAATGTTTTCCCTGTTAACACTGTTATTTTGCTTTGTGATTTTTTTTAACTGGGTTCTGAATCTTGCTTTAAATAGCAAGAACTGCAAGGAAGTGTAACTGAAGATAACTTCCAGCATTATAAATTCCCTGTTGAATGTGGCTTGTTCAGCCCTACATGATTCTGTCAGAAGCATTACTCCTGCAAAGGCTTATGCACATGAGTAACCCCTTTAATTGCAATGGGACTACTTATGTCTGGGACAGCTTGGAAAAGCGACGACTAAGGGTGGATATGATAGAGGTCTATAAAATCATGACTGGTGTGGAGAAAGTAAATAAGGAAGTGTTATTTACTCCTTCTCGTAACACAAGAACTAGGGGTCACCAAATGAAATTAATAGGCAGCAGGTTTAAAACAAATAAAAGGAAGTATTTTGTGTCACAACACACAAGTCATCCTGTGGAACTCCTTGCCAGAGGATGTTGTGAAGCCCAAGACTATAACAGGGTTCAAAAAAAAACTAGATAAATTCATGGAGGATAGATCAATCAATGGCTATTAGCCAGGATGGGCAGGGATGGTGTCCCTAGGCTGTGTTTGCCAGAAGCTGGGAATGGGCGACGGGGGATGGATCACTTGATGATTACCTGTTCTGTTCATTCCCTCTGGGGCACCTGACACTGGCCACTGTCGGAAGACAGGATACTGAGCTAGATGGACCTTTGGTATGACCCAATATGGCCGTTCTTATGTGTGCATAAGCCTTTGGCAACGTAGGCCCCAATCCTGCAGTGACCAAAGACTGGAAACTTTAGCTTTAACAGGATCTACTGTAATGCACAAAATAGAACTCCTCTTACTGATTTATTGCCCCCCGTGCTGCCCCCCCCCCACTCTCTCAACAAGGAGTCTGTGGCTTACTCCATCCTGCACTCTCGCGATGGTTAATGCTAATAGTAATTTTGCACACAGAATGAGCGAGGAGACAGATTTTGTGTTGCTTAGTGATTCCTGTGCCAAGGGAGATTCTAGTGCAGTGGCTTTCAACATATTTACCATTGTGGGCATCCAATACTACCTGTATGGCCTTGAGGATGTCACATGGGCTGCAGCTGTGTGCTGATTGGGCTGTGGGTTGAGAACCACTGCTCTAGTGAGTCCTGTTGGATTTTAGCTAAATAAGCACTAAGATAACATGCAGTAGCTGAGCTCCCACCGTCTGCCACATCTGGCTTTTAAGTATTACTCCAGATAAATATTGACAGGCCCCAGTCAGGTACCCCATTGTGCTGGGTACAGTACACTTATTACAGAGAGTGTCACTGTCCCAAACTGCTTTGTCTGTCTTACAACAGACTATAATAGGTGGACAAGACACACAATTGAGAGGGATAGTACAAATAAAAACAACCCTATCTTAACACAATGAGTAGTAGCTGTTGTTACAGTATTGGATGGTACATCACATTAGCTTGTTTCTCCCAAAAGCTTCTCAAGAAATGGGAATCTTTCCCCCCCTCACCCAAGGCCTGCTAATGAGATGCAATGTTAATCGACTACAGAGAAGTAGTGAAACTCTACGTGTAAATGCAGCCCTTAAGATAGCAATGTACATCCTGCCGATGGAAAAGCAAACAACTAAAATTGCATGTAAAAGCTGCTTTGTGGAAATGGGTAGGCTAACTGAAATTCCCCTTAAACATTACAGTGGCTTCTGAAGTGTTTGAGGATGACAACTGCAGCAGCTTTGTGTCTGAAGAAGATTCTGAGACCCAGTCGGTGTCCAGTTTCAGTTCTGGTCCTACAAGTCCCTATGAGATGCCCACTCAGTTTCCTCCAGCAACGCGACCTGGAAGCCTGGATCTGCCCAGTCCTGTCTCCCTGTCTGAATTTGGGATGGTGTTTCCTGTACTAGGTCCTCGAAGTGAATGCAGTGGGGCATCATCGCCTGAATGTGAAGTTGAAAGAGGTAAGCAGAGCTGGGTTAGCACAGGACCAATTTATTATGCAGCTTTATAAAGGAGCAGAAGAACTTGCTCAACTCCTCCAGGGATGCTGTGCTGATTGGGTTCAGACACATTTCTGCTCTCTGGGTGCTTGGGGGGCGGTGCCAGAGCCACCTTCATCCCACAGTATTACTGCCCTTTAAAAACTGAGTTATTTATTCCCTAAAATGAGAAGTTCCCCAGTTTCACTTCTGCCTGAACGCATGTTCTATACAGCAATGATGTTAGCGGTGTAGCAGTAACTGATACATCAGTTGCTGCCTTCCAATATTTGGATTCTGATATTACATTATTTGAAGGATAAGCGCTGAGCTTCTTTTGCAGGGGAAGAGGGGAGAATGATGTCCTGCTTGAGGGAAAATCCTGATTCCCAGTTCTGATCAAATAAGGTGCCAAAGGAGAAACTGAGCTTAGAGGATTAATCACTCTCCTACTGAAGTCTGTCAGTCATTACATTTGGTAATTCAGGGCACAAGACAAAACTCAGCTTGGAAGGCCAACCTCCATTATTTAAGGCCTTGTCCACAGTAAAGGGAAAAGTCAATCTAAGCTATGCAATTTGAGTTACAGTAACTTCTCGCTTAACGTTGTAGTTATGTTCCTGAAAAATGTGACTTTAAGTGAAACCATGTTAAGTGAATCCAATTTCCCCATAAGAATTAATGTAAATGGAGGGTGGGGGGGGGGGGGTAGGTTCCAGGGAAATTTTTTTCACTAGACAAAAAAACGATATATTGTATAGATATACTCACAGTATACGTTTTAAACCATTTAATACTGTTCACAGCTATGATGATTGTGAAGCTTGGTTGAGGTGGTGAAGTTAGAGGGTGGAAGAGGGTGGGCTATTTTCCAGGGTATGCCTTACTGCTAAATGATGAACTAGCACTTGGCTGAGCCCTCAAATGTTACCACATTGTTGTTAATGTAGCCTCTCATCAAGGCAGCACAAACAGGAGGGAGGGGAGACCGCATAGCAGACAGAGACAGACACACACCTTGTGTGGGAGGGAGGGAGAGAGAGATGCACACTGCCCCTTTAAGTAAGCTGACCCACTCTTAAGTGCATTGTCTTTTTAAGTGGATCAGGAAATTGAGACAGCAGCTGCTGCCCCAAGCTCTTTGTGTTTCTCTCCGTCCGTGCCCCCTCCCTGCTCTATATGGAGAGGGGATAAGCAGGGGGGAGGGGGACACCCTGACATTAGCCCCTTCCTTCCCCGCCCGCACAGTAAGCAGGAGTCTCTGGGAGCAGCTCCAAGGCAGAGGGCAGGAGCAGCACATGGCATTGGGGGGGGAGGGACAACTGAACTGTCCAGCAATTGATAGCTTGCTGGGCAGCTGCAGCACAGGGAGCTGATGGGGGGCCTGTGGGTCCACCCTGGTTCCAAGCCCCCACCAGCTAGCTGCAACAGGCTGCTCTTCCTGCAAGCAGTGGACAAAGCAGGTGGCTGTCCAACAATGTGTTAGAAGGGAGCATTGCACAACTTTAAACAAGCATGTTCCCTAAATGATCAGCAACATAACAACTTTAACCGGGACGACTTTAAGAGAGGAGTTACTGTCTGTGAATAGCATAACTCAAATCGACGTATCTTAGATCTACTTACTGTGGGGTCCACACTATGCGATGTCGACGGGAGACGCTCTCCTGTTGACTCCCCATACTCCTCTCGATCAGGAGTCGGAGAGCGATCGGCGGTCGATTTAGCAGGTCTTCACTAGACCTGCTAAATCGACTGCCGATGCATTGATTGCCACAGTGTCAATCCTCCAGTAAGTGTAGATGAGCCCTAAGTATATTACTACTTGTCCTAGGTTTAGATACTTTGGCGAAGGAAGCTGTATGAGTGCCCACTTGACCGATATAGCATTCTAAGACTTCAGGTTTAATAATATTTTAATTGTGTCTTTGCAGGGGATAGGGCAGAAGGAGCTGAGAACAAGATGAGCAACAAAGCGAACAAAAATAGGAGCAGCAGTGGCAACTCCACTGAGGGTCTGGCTTTGGATAACCGAATGAAGCAGCTTTCACTCCAGTGCATGAAAGTCAAAGAGGGGATCATTGCAGACAGAAAAGCTGTACAAATTGGCTGAGTCCTCCTGCTGCTCTGATTAATGGGAGTATAAATATACATGAACTTCAAAATGTCTGAAGAACATTGTGCCAATAACTATTTAATATATGCCAAATCTTAAGCGTTTACTCTACAAATTTAAAACTGCACTAAAGAAGTTTAATTGATGTTGAAGGCTGAAGTTTTTTTTCAGTAAAATCTTTGTAGGACAGACAAGTTGTCAAACATGTAAGTTGTGCTCGCTGTATTTCACAGCCTTTGTAAACTGTTTTGTAGCAGCCTGGCTGAAGCAATAACTAGCATTGTTCCTGTATAAACACATGCCAGTAGGGGTGTGAAATCCAAGCCAAACACTTGTGAGCAGTTTGGCTTCAGTTTTGTAGAATGAGATGCACTTTAGATACAGTGGATCTCTGAAGTGGAATTGGCATATCCTTTAAACAGCCGTATTTGTCTGTATTATTCTGAAACTGTAGAAGTATTTTATATACAAGGCAGCTGTTGCATGTGTGGGTCTAGAAGTCTTTGGCCTGCCTCCAATGCTCATGAGGAAACTAGTCATGATCTAAAGTATTGGCCCGAGAGGGTGGCAGAAATGTGGCATTATTACTCAATAGTTGCGTGCTCTTTCTAGCCCCCTACTTTCCGGGGTGGAGTGTGTGCGACTTTTCCAGGGTGAATCCAGTGCCAAAATGACAGATTTAACTTGTTTCTAAGAATTTGAGTATCATTTTTCAGCACCTTAAGTGTTGTTACTGTAAAACGGCATGAATTGGTGTGTGCCAGAGAGAAGTAGTTATAGATCTCGACCTACCGAGGCTCGTCCTTAAGATACGCATGAAGAAAAGGAGTTGCTAATGTGGATTGATGTGTTAATTTCTCTGTAGGTTGTAACGTGGGGTTTTAGAACTGTTTAAGGGACTTACAATTTTAGTATCCCCTAGAGAAACTGTTCACTAAAAATAGAAAGGGAATGGGGGCATGTTTTGGCAGCAGCTGTTAGGCAGTAGTGGTGTCTGGTAGTTATGCTAATAAGTGGTAGCAAAAATCCTAGGACTTCTCAGTTTTGGTAGCTGAACATTTCTGAAAGCACCCTACTATATCTAAAGTATTCAGTTTTTTTGTTGTTAATTGGATGGGAGTTTAGCATCACCCAAAGTATTTTCTATTCCATGTTTTGCAGTCCTGGTGTATTTTGTCCCTGCCCCTTGGCTTGTGTATCTATTCTCAAAGTAAATGTAAAATTCTTCACACTACAGTAAACATTTTCGTTTTCCACATTTTATTTTGTGTTGTACAGTATCAGTGTATTTGAAGTACTAAATATTTCAGTAGCTATTCTAAACGTAGTTCCATACTAAAACCATAGTCTGATATTTAAACCTCTTTACAACTAAAATGTGCACGTGGTCCACATTCACTCAATGAAATCATCATCTTTCGCGATTCTAATGCCAAATGCACTGGCAATTACTGAAATGAAAACAGAGGCTTAATGCAGTTCCAGAATCAGTGTATTGGAGAATACCCAAATCTGGGACAGTAAATTTTCAAACAAGACCTAACACTAGGAATACCCTGCAGTATGTGGACAAGTATTGTCTCATTACAGCTTTGTAACTAGATTTATATTCATGACTTATTTGGTATTATGAATTTCCTATGACCAAAGATTAGCCAACTTGTATACAGTGTTGCCTTTTTTGAAAGATCACTTAGTATGCAGCAGAGGAAGGTCTTATGTGTTGTCTAACACTTCTGTGGTTCCTTTCACTATGGAAAGCTGTAACAAAGCAAGGCAAAGTCATGGGGAAGGGAGCCTGTTGTCAGAATTAATGGAGATTCAGTGTGTTACAGCTACTGATCATTTGAACAGAGATGGGCATGCTGTGATCTGGAACTTGCAGAACAAAGGTTTAACCCCTAGATCATTAGCCTCTTCAAGCTAGACAAATACTTAGGAAGAAGTGTTTATATCTCCAGTTTATGAAGCAACAAATACTTTGGGAAACATGGATAGACTGTAGCTTAAATAAAATACAGAAATGTCTCTTAATAAAACTGCATAATTTTCATGTTTTCACCTAATCTTTGTAGCTAAACCAATTGTCTATTCTGCCTCTAGTTAAGTAAGCAACCAAGCAATTAAGTGCTGAGTACCTACTTTTGCAGATATGCCAACTCTCAAATGCACTTCCTTGTTTCCTACTTCCCTTGGCATCAAATCCTTCCTACTATTAAAACACCCGCACTCTTGGAAAGTTTACTTGTTTGTGCACCACAGGACACCAAAACAAAATTTTCCTTATTACCCAGTGTACCTCCATGAAAGTTCTAGGCAGATTCTAGTAGGGTGAGACATTACTAGCAGAAAGTATGTTGGGGGGGTGATGTGGCCCAAGAAACTAGGAGCCGCTACCCTGCAAACGTGCAGCAGAAGGGCAAACTAAATTTTAAAGAGTAAAGATGTGGAAGGGCCTCTTCCTCTGGACACCTCCGCATTCAGTAGCTAACTGTACAATTGAAGTGTATGTGCATAGCTTGCTTTGCTGTGTTCAGGCAGGCTTTGAAGAGCACACAGACGCGAGTAGAAATGAAAATGCAGTTTCATAAATAATTGCTCTTACCGTTTTATTTTTAAACTTTTTATAAATGCCAATTCTGTATATCAAATACATAATGACAAATGGATATGAATAGAACATTACCATCAAATACCAAAGGAGCAAGTTCTCTCGAGTTACCTTTTGTTAGACTGCTCAAAACATCCGTTAATTTAATATTACACTAGCTGGCAGTGTGGTGCTGAAAGTATAAAAATAAGCCTTTAATATTTAAAGCATGTGTGGTAACAAGTTAGCAGCCTTGAAGTGAGATGCAATGTAAACGGCTTTACCAAAGAGCAGTGAATTGATGGCTTATCACCTTTTAAGCTTCATCATACTTTCGGTAATATACACTGAAAACTGGTACTCAGTGTATTTTTTTTTAATCTTACGTTTTTTCCATAGGCTGTTCTAACATGTTTCTGAAACTCTTCTGTATGTGGCATGTTCACCTTCAGGTACAGAAGCCTTAGGTATGTCTGCTGTACAAAATATGCATATACGCAATCTTGTCAGATTGCGTAAAAATGTTAATTTCAAACATTTTGCTAGGGGTAGGAGAGGTCTAACTTCTAATGGAATCTCTCAGCTTTACTGTGTTTCAGGACTACGTGGATGCTGCTAGTACTCCCACTGAAAGGTAACTATGTGGATTAAGTCTCTTTCTGAACTCTGACGGATTAAGCAAGACGGATGATTAACCTAATGGCTTTTTAAAAAAACAGAAGGCCCAATTCTGGGCCCTAAGGAAGTAAAGCATGATGTCCGCAGCAGCTCTGAGGTAGGATTCACTAGCAAACTATGTAGCATCTACAGTGCCTACATTGAAGGGGAAAGTGCAGGACATGCCAAAAATGCTTTTGAAGGATATTGAAAACGGCTTTGTAAGTATCCTTCCTCTCACTGTGTGCAACCCAGTAAACAGAGTTATTCCTCCTCTTAGGTCTGGTCTATACTACCCGCCTGAATCGGCGGGTAGAAATCGACCTCTCGGGGATCGATTTATCGCGTCCCGTCGGGACGCGACAATCGATCCCCAAATCGGCGCTCTAACTCCACCAGCGGAGGTGGTAGTAAGCGCCGCCGACAAAAAGCGGCAGAAGTCGATTTTGCCGCCGTCCTCACAACGGGGTAAGTCGGCTGCAATATGTCGAATTCAGCTACGCTATTCACGTAGCTGAATTTGCGTATCTTAAATCGACTCCCCGCTGTAGTGTAGATGTACCCTTAGAGGATCAAAGTAAGTGTCATTCCTTTTATTTAAAAAGACATTTCTAGGGCAATTGGTTTGCATCTGGTGACTTATGCTCCTTGTGTACACAATTCCTTAGCTGCAGCACCTTCATTGTGTACTAGAGTAGTTTCAATCACCAGCTAGCTAAGTGCAGTACATACTTATAATGTGGATCTTTATAGTTCTATGGTTTAAAACAGGTTTGAGTTGATACAGTTGCATGCAGAAGGGAAGTAGGAGTCTCATATTTGACTGTTTGTTGGAAACATAGCAAAATAGCTAATTACAATGTGCAAATTCCAGCTCAGACTGCCTGATCCATCATGGTGTAGTAAGAAACTTTGACTGCAAGCAACTTTTTACAGACATCTGTATATCCCTTTGTCAGTCTCCCATCTCTTCTATAAGTGCTAGAATGGAGCAGCCTACAAATATTTGTAATCCTAACAATCAGAATCTCTGAATGGCAGTGGGGGACACTTAGTTGAGCAGTTTTGTTTTCCTGGCTGGGCAATAGGGTCATTTCCCAATAACTTTTTTACATCTGATAAATCTCTCTAGAACTAGATTAAAATATGCAATAGTCTGATTGCTTTTATTAGTTGGGTAATCTGCTTTTTCCTCTGACGATACTCAAATGAAATGTAAAAAGCAAGTCCTGGCATAAAGCTAAGGCTAGCATGCACAAAGGCAGCATATACATCTGATACTGTCTGAGGTTCTATGACTGAAAATTTCCTTCTTGTGCTAAGGTACTCCGTGCCCCAGATAAGTAGGGTTAGGGTTCCCAGACATGTCCGGCTTCCAAATCCCCGTCCAGGGGGAAATCCCAAAAAGCCGGACATGTCCGGGAAAATCGGGACATGCGGGGCCGGCGGTGCTGGGCCGGGCCGGCGGTGCTCGGCTGGGGGCCGGGCTGGCACCCCAGGGCTCGAGCCGACCCAGGCTGGAGACGCCAGGGGGGCCAGACTGGGCCATGCCTCCTCCCCCCACACCCCCTTACCTGCTTCAGGCTTCCCGCCAATCAAATGTTTGCGGGAAGCAGGGGAGGGGGCGGAGTTGGGGCGGGGCCAGGGCCCTGTGGAGTGTCCTTTTGGAGGCTCAAAATATGGTAACCCTAAGTAGGGTGATATAAAATGGGTCTAAACTATCAGAGAACACCAAGACTGCAATGTTTTAAGAGGTTTAGAATATAACTGACTCATGTTCTGCATACCTGGCCTCAACTTATAATGGGATCTGGACAGTCAAATAGTAATGCTGTGTTTTTGTAGCACTGGCACACTGCAGGCCTTTACAGCCTATCTACTCTTATCTATTCTCAGAGGGACAGTTATAAACTTGTAATCTGCATAGAGATTGAAGATTGTTCCTTTATTTAATCTATACTAAATTCCGTGATCTAGTGCCTGGAAGCTGAAACTCTCACTTGTTCAATTTCAAGTCAAATTACTGATATAAAAGCCATTGAATTAGCTTGGTGGTGGTCAGAGGGAAAAATTGACTTCCTGTGCAGTATCAGCCAAAAGAGGATGACTTAACAGGTGATTTGGGCAAGTCTTCATGCTTAATTCCCTGTCAGCAAAATAGTAAAATTTCACAACCTGCCAGTGTACCTTGTACAGAGTCTTAAAGACTAGTAACTTTTAAAAACATTAAAAAAAATATTGGCCAAAGTGCAAACAGCAGCAGGTAGAGCAACACACACAATTCGGGGGCCTTAATTGTTTCTGGCCTGTAAATGGAGTAAGTGACCTAACTGTGCATATGCAAAGGCCTGCAGCTACAGTTGTATGTGCATAATGAGGACTAGGTTAAGCCTGAGCTGAAACCTTCCCCCTACAACATGTTTTAAACTGGACATACAGCTTTGCATCTGAACAGCTGTCCTTAGAGCTTGCAGAGCCCATAAAGATCAACTTACTGCAGTTAGACATCATTTAGGCTATGTCCTCAAACTCCATCCTCCCACCATCACCCCTCCAAAATCTGCAATGGGACAGCTCTTACATCAATGCTTTTGTCCTACTTTTTATCTTACAACTTCCTTGCCAAGAAGATAAGCAGTGAGTTAGTTACTGACATGATGCAGTTCCTAACCCAGATAGTCTTTCAGAGAATTGCAATTAGAAGGCACATCTTCATGTTTTTTTCCAAACTACTTTCTCCTCAAAGCTGCTGTCTAACCACAGGAGATTTAAAAAAAAAAAAAAAAAAGTGTCCCTGTGCTATTAAGCTGCTAGATACATTTGCAGCAGCCAACTTTAATGGGAGAGAATCTAGGGTTACCATACGTCCGGATTTTCCCAGACATGTCTGGCTTTTAGGGCTTCAAATCCCCGTCCGGGGGGAAATCCCAAAAAGCCGGACATGTCCGGGAAAATCGGGACATGCAGGGCAGGCGGTGCTGGGCCAAGGGTCGGGCCGGCGGTGCTGGGGGCCGGGGGTCGGAGATGGGGGGCCAGAGGGGGCCGCGCCTCCTCCCCCCACCCCTCCCTTACCTGCTTCAGGCTTCCCGCAAATCAAATGTTCGTGGGAAGCAGGGGAGGGGGCGGAGTTGGGGCCCTGTGGAGTGTCCTCCTTTTGGACACTCAAAATATGGTAACCCTAGAGAATCTTACTGCTTAATCTCCCCAAACTCATGCACTGGTGCTCTCCTGGTGAAAAAACAACCCAAAGTTGCTGGTTGCTTTGAGGCTTGCTCCCCTCAGTGTCAATGTTTTACCACTGACTGCAGTAGAAGTAGGGTCAAATGCTATATTCCTGGAGGTTTCATCACATAACAACCATTAATTAAAGATTAATGCCTGAAGAATCCTGGACAGTTGGCACCCCTAGCTACAGATTTAGGGTCTCTTCTTGGCTGGTTACAGCTTCAGAAGGTTGCTTCTCTGAGGCCTTGGCTACACTCAGGAATTCACAGCACTGAGTGTACTTCATCTCTCCGAGGGGAGGAGCTTGCAGCGCTGATCACACTGGCGGTGTACTCGGGGTGTGTGTGTGTGTGTGTGTTTTCACACCCCTGAGCGCAGCAAGTTGCTGCGCTGTACAGCGCCAGTGTAGCCAAGGCCTGAATGCTGTTTTAAGCAATCTTCTGTCTGTGGTGCTGTAATGCCAGTGCTGCTTATGTGTGGATTATTACAGAGAAGGGAGTAGCCTCTTATCTCTCCCATCATAACTCCACAAAGCCCTGCTCCTGCAGAAATGATAGTTAAAGAGCTAGTATTTAAATGACAGCCTTTTTGTTGAAGCTGATCAACAGCTCCTGTAGCTAACTACTCAACTACTGAAGCAGAATACAGGAGTGTTGTACTACAGTGTGCTCCCTGTTAATGGCTCTTATCTGAGGAAGGGGCAGTATAAACAACTCTGCTTTAACATCCAGAACAGCACCCCCTGGCTTTTACTTCATTATTCCTCTAAATCAAGGGTTCTCAAACTTTTGTACTGGTGACCCCTTTCACAGAGCAAGCCTCTGTGCGACCTCCCCTTTTAAATTAAAAACATTTCTTTACATATTTAACACCATTCTAAACAGGGCCAGCTCTAACTTTTTTGCTGCCCCAAGCAGCAAAAAAAAAAAGCGCCGCGCCGCCCCCCTGCTGAGCGCCGCCGGCACTCCCCTTCCCAGTGCTGCGCCCCACCCCCCACCGAGCGCCACGCCCGCGCTGCTGAGCGCCGCGCCGCTGGAACCCCTCCCAGCGCCGCCCGGCTCCTGCCACCACAGCCTGCCCCCCCTGCGGAATGCCGTGCCGCGCTCCCCCCACCGCCCCTTACCATGTGCCACCCCAAGCATGTGCTTCGTTGCCTGGTGCCTGGAGCCGGCCCTGATTCTAAAGTGGGGTTTGGGGTAGAGGCTGACAGCTTGCAACCTGCCAGGTAATAACCTTATGACCCCCTGAGAGGTCCCAAGACCCAGTTTGAGAACCCCTGTTCTAAATAAACAGTACACACAACCCCCTCCTTTTTCTCTACAATGTTTACTGTAAAAGTTAAGCAAGGATTGTTAGAACTAAGCTACCCTCTATGGGGGGAGAGGAAAGACTTCAAAACTTGATGAGGTATAAGGTGCCAAACTGCAGTAAGCTAATGCCTGCCATTTGTTAACATGATTAATAAGATTTACATTCAAGCATTTCACGCAAAAATTTACCATCAATCAGAATTTCTGAAGCGTTCTCTCACCCTAATGGCTGCACAGCAAAAAGAATGAGCAAACTCTGAAGTGGCTCATGCAGTGAGATTGGTGCCCCAAGCCCTGGGCTATTACTTTTTCCAGGTAGTTTTATGCATCTTGTGTCAATGGTTGAGGGATACATTTCCCCAGTGTTTTCAGGAGATGGTATTGCTCTAGCTCTTGACTTCTTCCCTAGAAAGTAATGTAGAGACGTGCCCCCTCATTGCAGTTGTGATGTCTTAAGAGGGGTAGTGCTATTAAAGTCCAAGAAGAAAGGACCCTCTTGCTGAGGCAGGAAGGTGCTGGGAATAATATTGTAAACTCCAGCTGGTACATTCTCCACCTCCATGTAGCAAAATCCACATCTGATGAAAAAAATACAATGCCAGCTTAATAAGATGTATTTAAGGGAGAAAGGAAAAGTGTATATATAAGCAAATAAGCATTACCTGTAGTCACCACTGCTCTTCTTCTGAAAGCCAGAGGGACCAGGATCTCCTACTGTAGAGACTGTGACAAGTTCAAACCCCACACTGTACTGCCTACATGTAAAGACAGATTTCATTACCCTTGTTTTAAATGTCAAATAGATGATTTACCAAATTCAAGTTGAGCTATAACTGGAAGACATCTGCAAGCAACTAGCACATCTGCAAGTTATTTCTCTTCTTAATTAGAGCAAGGCTATTTTTGCCACTTAACTACACTTGTCAGCACTTGCATTCAGAAACTCAGAGAGACAAATTTAGTATTTGGCTGCAAAAAAGCTTTCAGCTTTTATAGATCAGTGCATATGCTGAATAGCAGAGACCACAGAAATTAAGTTACATGGGTCAAACCAGATTTCACTGGCTTCCATGGAATTTCCCCCAAGTTGCATCTCTATAACTGAGCACAAGTTGGCTCCACACACATCAGAGGAGGTGCATACCCCCTACCCTTCAACCTGGAATCAAATCCCAAGGAGCAGGGGTGCCAGAAGGGAAGTGCCAAGTTATTGCAGCAGCAGGCTCGTGACAGGTAAGTGATCTAGTCTTGCTTACATGAAACTGCTTCTACAGATCCTCATTTTTGGAGAGAGCAAGTGTTGCTTATGTACCCTGAAGCAGCATGAATGAGTACTTTGCCAAAACCAACACCTACCTACTTGCCTGACTCCTTATAATACTGTTCAGTGACCAGACACTGACCCTCTAGTGTCAATTAGGAACGATGCATAGGTGCCTGCTAGTGGGGCTCTGCTAGAAAGTGACAGTGGGGGCCAGGAGGCTTTCCACTCACTGCTTCACCCGTTACGAAGTGAAGACATGAACAGTCTTTCTGATGGGATTTTCGGCAGACGCCCTAATGTGACCATGCAATGTCACTACAACTGCACTGGTTGTAAAGGTTGTACGTAAGAAAGGCCGTGCCGGGTCAGACCAAAGGTCCATCTAGCCCAGTATCCTGTCTACCAACAGTGGCCAATGCCAGGTGCCCCAGAGGGAGTGAACCTAACAGGCAACGATCAAGTGATCTCTCTCCTGCCACCCATCTTCACCCTCTGACAGACAGAGGCTAGGGCCACCATTCCTTACCCATCCTGGCTAATAGCCATTAATGGACTTAACCACCATGAATTTATCCCGTTCTCTTTTAAACTCTGTTATAGTCCTAGCCTTCACAACCTCCTCAGGTAAGGAGTTGCACAAGTTGACTGTGCGCTGTGTGAAGAAGAACTTCCTTTTATTTGTTTTAAACCTGTTGCCTATTAATTTCATTTGGTGACCCATAGTTCTTGTATTATGGGAATAAGTAAATAACTTTTCCTTATCCACTTTCTCCACATCACTCATGATTTTATATACTTCTATCATATCCCCCCTTAGTCTCCTCTTTTCCTAGCCTCTTTAATCTCTCCTCATACGGGACCCATTCCAAACCCTTAATCATTTTAGTTGCCCTTTTCTAGTGCCAGTATATCTTTTTTGAGATGAGGAGACCACATCTGTACGCAGTATTCGAGATGAGGGCATACCATCGATTTATATAAGGGCAATAATATATTCTCAGTCTTATTCTCTATCCCCTTTTTAATGATTCCTAACATCCTGTTTGCTTTTTTGACTGCCTCTGCACACTGCATGGACATTTTCAGAGAACTATCCACGATGATTCCAAGATCTTTTTGTTGACTTGTAGCTAAATTAGCCCCCATCATATTGTATGTATAGTTGAGGTTATTTTTTTCAATTGCATTACTTTACATTTATCCACATTAAATTTCGTTGCCCAATCACTTAGTTTTGTGAGATCTTTTTGAAGTTCTTCACAATCTGCTTTGGTCTTAACTATCTTGAGCAGTTTAGTATCATCTGCAAACTTTGCCACCTCACTGTTTACCCCTTTCTCCAGATCATTTATGAATAAGTTGAATAGGATCGGTCCGAGGACTGACCCTTGGGGAACACCACTAGTTATCCCTCTCCATTCTGAGAATTTACCATTAATTCCTACCCTTTGTTCCCTGTCTTTTAACCAGTTATCAGTCCATGAAAGGACCTTCCCTTTTATCCCATGGCAGCTTAATTTACATAAGAGCCTTTGGTGAGGGACCTTGTCAAAGGCTTTCTGGAAATCTAAGTACACTATGTCCACTGGATCCCCCTTGTCCACATGTTTGTTGACCCCTTCAAAGAATTCTAATAGATTAGTAAGACACGATTTCCCTTTACAGAAACCATGTTGACTATTGCTCAACAGTTTTTCTATGTGTCGGACAATTTTATTCTTAACTATTGTTTCGACTAATTTGCCTGGTACAGACGTTAGACTTACCGGTCTGTAATTGCCGGGATCACCTCTAGAGCCCTTTTTAAATATTGGCGTTACATTAGCTAGCTTCCAGTCATTGCGTACAGAAGCTGATTTAAAGGACAGGTTACAAACCTTAGTTAACAGTTCCGCAACTTCACATTTGAGTTCTTTCAGAACTCTTGGGTGAATGCCATCTGGTCCCGGTGACTTGTTAATGTTAAGTTTATCAACTAAGGGCTTGTCTATACTTACATGCTGGTTCGGCGGCAGGCAATCGAACTTCTGGGTTCGATTTATCGCGTCTTGTCTGGACGCGATAAATCGAACTCAGAAGTGCTCCCCGTCGACTCCGGTAATCCTGCTCGCCGCGAGGAGTACGCGGAGTCGACGGGGGAGCCTGCCTGCCGGGTCTGGACCGCGGTAAGTTCGAACTAAGGTACGTCGACTTCAGCTACGTTATTCACGTAGCTGAAGTTGCGTACCTTAGTTCGATTTGGGGGTTTAGTGTAGACCAAGCCTAATTCCAAAACCTCCTCTCGTGACACTTCAATCTGTGACAGTTCCTCAGATTTGTCACCTACAAAAGCCAGCTCAGGTTTGGGAATCTCCCTAACATCCTTAGCCATGAAGACTGAAGCAAAGAATCCATTTAGTTTCTCCGCAATGACTTTATCGTCTTTAAGCGCTCCTTTTGTATCTCGATCATCAAGGGGCCCCACTGGTTGTTTAGCAGGCTTCCTGCTTCTGATGTACTTAAAAAACATTTTGTTATTATCTTTTGAGTTTCTGGCTAGCCGTTCTTCAAACTCCTCTTTGGCTTTTCTTATTACATTCTTGCACTTAATTTGGCAGTGTTTATGCTCCTTTCTATTTGCCTCACTAAGATTTGACTTCCACTTTTTAAAGGAAGTCTTTTCATCTTTCACTGCTTCTTTTACATGGTTGTTAAGCCACAGTGGCTCTCTTTTAGTTCTTTTACGGTGTTTCTTAATTTGGGGTATACATTGAAGTTGGGCCTCTATTAGGGTGTCTTTAAAAAGCGCCCATGCAGCTTGCAGGGATTTCACTTTAGTCACTGTACCTTTTAACTTCTGTTTAACTAACCCCCTCATTTTTGCATAGTTCCCCCTTTTGAAATTAAATGCCACAGTGTTGGTCTGTTGAGATGTTCTTCCCACCACAGGGATGTTGAACGCTATTGTATTATGGTCACTATTTCCAAGCGGTCCTGCTATAGTTACCTCTTGGACCAGCTCCTGCGCTCCACTCAGGACTAAATCTAGAGTTGCCTCTCCCCTTGTGGGTTCCTGTAGCAGCTGCTCCATGAAGCAGTCATTTAAAGTATCGAGAAATTTTATCTCTGCATTTCATCCTGAAGTGAAATGTTCCCAGTCAATATGGGGATAATTGAAATCCCCCACTATTATTGAGTTCTTAATTTTGATAGCCTCTCTAATTTCCCTTAGCATTTCATCATCACTATCACCGTCCTGGTCAGGTGGTCGATAATAGATTCCTAATGTTATATTCTTATTAGAGCATGAAATTTCTATCCATAGAGATTCTATGGAACATGTGTATTTGCTTAAGATTTTTACTTCATTTGATTGTACATTTTCTTTCACATATAGTGCCACTCCTGCGCCTGCAAGACCTGTTCTGTCCTTCTGATATATTTTGTACTCCGGAATGATTGTGTCCCATTGATTGCTCTCAGTCCACCAGGTTTCTGTGATGTCTATTATATCAATATCCTCCTTTATCACAAGGCACTCTAGTTCACCCATCTTATTTAGACTTCTAGCATTTGTGTACAAGCACTTTAAAAACTTGTCACTGTTTATTTGTCTGCCCTTTTCTGATGTGTCAGATTCTTTATGTGAATGTTTATCATTTGATCTGGCCCCTACTAAATCCTCTGTAGGATAAAGTAGGGGCCAGATCAGATGAGCCTCAGTGTCTATATTAGTCTGCCTTCCCAAATTCCTCCTACAGTTTTAACTGCAGAAGTTGTTCTTAGGAAGTGGAGTGCAGTAGGGGTGGTGCACAATTACCACTTGCTAACTCAGAGGTGAGTGCTGGGCAAATGCCCCAGGCATGCTTATAAAATACTTTGGGGGCTTTCAGGATGAATGGCGCTCTAGTGCTATACACATGCCTCCCTCAATGCATGCGGCTATTCTGTCATAGCACAACCAGGCCCTTGAGCTGCATGCAGCTCGATGTTGGTGACCGTGTGGAGTGGCACAGCCTTAGAGCACAAACAGAATATGAGCTGTAGCCTGCCAGACTGAGAGCACAACTTCTGTCACAACTTCAGGGGTGGGGTGAGGTTCTCCTGCATGTTGACTCTCCTGCAGGGGTAAAGGGGCCACAGGCATGGATAGCTGTCCTAGGGGCCATGCCAGGGCAAGGAAGGCCCCCTGTGCCCTGCCATGCAAGGTGCAACTGTGATCTGACCCCTAGCCAGCAGATAGAAAAAGGATTCTGGCATATGGGGAGAATTCAAGAGGGAAAGATGAGTTATCCTTAACATTAAAAAGGATTCATTGTTTAACAGCTGGGTGGAGAGTGGAAGCTGCTTGAAAATCATGAGAATGAAGGGAAAAAACGTTAATGAGGATTGGTTCAGCTGGAAATTAAGTGTCCTTTAAAGTTCAAGTTTGTGACAAGTCAAAAAAAAAAAAAGCTTACACTTGATCTGTATCTCATGTTCTAACTACTGATACACAACATTTATTCTTCACAAACCTTGGTCCTCTTAATTCAATTAGCAATGGCCCAGTCTTCTCCAGCTGAAATTGATAAATGGGGTTGTTTTTGTAGGAATCTCTGAAGTTTCCACAGCCTCCAGCACTATGACCTTTCCACTGCCCATTAACCTGAGAACAAACAAAACAGACGGTGCCCTATTTATTACAGACAGATCTTGTTTCTTCTCTGTCTAGTTTCAAAACAGAGAAATAAAAAAGTGAAGTCCTGGATTCTTCTCACTTCAGTTGACTAAGTGTGTAACTCCACTGATTTCAATAGTTGTTCCTGATTTATACCAGCATAGACAAGATCAGAATTATTTTTAGTGTTTAGAATTTTTAAAAAAAAAACAGTGCCTTCCCCTTCAACAAATATTAAAGCTATTTAGATTAAAGCTTCAGACCCCTTCTCATTTGGATTAAACAATCCAGTATCCAAATTTTCCTTGATGATATTCAGGCCACTACCTTGAAGTTCTAACAACCCAAAAAAAGCAAGAGTTTCTGAGTATAGATTAAAAATGAAGCTCACAAGTTATTCCACTCACACTACTGTAGAGGATGCACAATACAGACATTCTAAGTCAAAGCATACATTTGTGTTTCATCAAGAGGCTCACTTTGCATGGAAAATACCAAACACAAAACTATATAAAAGAACTCCAGAGACCGAGAGGGGCCTTCTTTCTAAACATCAGGAATTTCACACACCCATAGCAGATTATCAACAAGCACTGATTTATGGAAGAAAATCCAATTTCTTACCCGTTTGGAGATGGTGTATGGGGTAGGAATCTTGGTAAAAGTAAACTTGCATACTGAATACACCTAGATTGTGGAAGAAGGATTCAGTCACACAAATCAATCAAGCATTTACAGTATGAAACCATGACAAAATATAATTATGGGAAAAAAGCAGCTTTACATGCACAACAACTTTGGAGATCTTGAGTCCCCATCTGTCTCCAATAGGTAAAAGATACAGACTGACATCAGCTAATTCGTACAATATAATGGTCTATACAAAAAGAGAACATTCCCTATTTCCCTTCCTGGCACTGGGGGGGGGGGGGGGGGGGGGGGAGGGGGCGCAAGGGAACAGATACTTCGAACATTACTAACAGTTGGAGGGCACAGGGTAGAACCGGAATTGTGGGCACCCATACTCCTTTCAACTATTAAGCCCTAGTCCCCTCACCAAAGCAAACTGTGAACACCTATAGTGGTGCTTTAATTTGCTTTCTGATACTTAGCACAGTGCATGCTTCCCTAAAGCTCCAGCTAGCTGCTCAATGTGTTTAGTATGCAGAGCAGAGGGACACCAAGAGGATTACGTATGGAGAAGAAAAGGCTGGTGATATTAAATGAGAACCAGAAGCACTTTCTGCCCAGTGAGTACTGGGAAACAGCAGATACCACCCACAATAACATGCCCTTCAAAGTTTGTGTATTTGATATGTAAAGTCACCCTGGGGTGACTGGGGCTACAGTGTTTGGGCTCCAACCATTATCCTCCACTGCCCTCCCTTCCCCCAGAATGCTTTTTTTGAGGGGGGGGGGAAATTGAGATTAATATTTGAGTAGTGAAATAAGGGCCAGTTGTTTGCTCTGAACTAAGTCCTCCTCATACATGGTTGAGAATGCAGCTCATCTCTCATTGTTTGTGAGCAGTCTAGTCATGTTAAATGCAGAGCTCAACACAGGTGCAAAACAGTAGCAATAGAGTCCTCCGTTTCCACCAGTGCTTGTCAAAGTGGCCTGTAGTGAAGTCCGGTAAGGCAGAGGTGCACTGGGGAAGCATGACTGAACTGCGTCCAATTCCATGTCACATTTTCATAGCGTAAAGAATGTAGGGGGAGAGGGTGTGAACGGTCTTATTTTCTGTAGTGGGAAAGGAACTGCGTAACACATTAGCATAGGATTTGTCAGTTACAGGATGACCTTTCATTCGGATTACTGTGTACGTGAGGATTTAGGGAAGAAAATACTTTAAATCATCTTTACTGAAATATGAAGTGGATGAAGGCTGGGTAGTGCAATGATGAGCTAGTGCTAGAGCCTTTTACCTTGAAGCAGATGTTTAATTTTAGCTGAGGAAATAAAACAAAAATACTTTCGTCTTTTTAACCTAGTCTAATTATAAGATTATGATTGAGAGAGTTTCTGGACTGCGGTAATGGAACAAAGCACTGCACGCAAGAACTGACTCTGTATTGCCCTCACTAGATGAAGATCCATATATGGGTATGTCTACACAGCAGCTGGAGGTGTGATTCCCAGCTCAGGAAGACATACACACTATAGCTCAGCTAACACATTAAAAATAGCAGCGTGGCCACCTGCATGTAGTCCCACCTGACCCCCTGGGTATGTTCTCGGGCAGCTAGCCTGAGCTGTTGCCTGTGCCATCATGGCCACTTTGCTATTTTTAACACCTTAGCCAAAGCTGAGCTAGTGTGTGTGTCTGTCTATCTGAGCTAGGAATCACACCTCCTAGCTGCTCTATCGATATGCACTAAAGCACCTACACAGTGCTTCCCTTTCTCCAGTGCGTCCCGTCCATGATTCACATCTTCCCCCGACCCCTTCCAAAAACACAACTATATTCATCGAAAAATAAGTACTTTGAAATATAGGGCAATCAATTTAAAAAAAATCTGAAAACCGTCCCCAGGATCAGACACTTCCCATCACTCTTACCAATGGGGAGGATTTTCTCTTTGCTATGTTTTCCCACTGAATTCAATGCTCCGCTTATAATATGATTGTAGTTTCTCTATAGTACATACCCTGACAGTATAGTGGATCGTGTTCTGTTTCTCATACTGGGATACCACCAGTGTAAACGTATGGGACCCTGGCGATGTCAGCGCTATCTTGGTCAGATAGTGGGGACTGTTGATCCGAATCCCATCAATATATGGGGCAGGATCAGCTGGAAAGAAAGAGATGCATGTTTCCTCACCACCAAAAAAACCCCCAGCAGTGGTGAAAATCTCTATCCATTCTGCCTCATCACTGGGCTTTATGCCAGGAATGTCATTCTGCTGGCAACAAGCTGGTGACACAGAAATACAAGCTACACCCAGACTAGCTAACTGTAAAAATAACAATATCTTCCATTTTCACAGATGAAACACTCAAAAGCAAGAAACACTTTCAAGAGCAACTCCAAACAAACAGTGTCTGGGAATTGGGTATGATATGGCATCCACTCATTGTGCCATAGATGCCTTTTCAGGATGCATTGGGAAATGCAACCTAATGCCCTTTTCTTGCATCACAGGCCTCATCCAACTTCCAGTGACTTCAATGGGAGTAGATGAGGCCCAATAGCTCTACTCTAGAGAGAGTCCTACTGTGATTTTAAGTAGACATTTTAAATAAGACCCAGAATCTTAAATTAAAATATATTTGAGGGGAAGAGACCCTCAAACTTTTTCCTGTGATGAGTTCCTTATGGAGGCTCCCTGCTGGGAGGGAATCAAAAGACTGGATCTGGGCTGTGGAAGTGTCCAAAGCTTTTAAGAGTACAGCTTATTAACATGCTAGATTTTCTCTTTTTCAATTCCCCTTTTCCTCCCACAGTACATTTCTAACTTTTCAACTGTAGGCTGCATTCCACTAGCTACCCACATAGCTGCAGTCTGAATGTTTGCTTTACTATAGCTACATAATACAGTGACATAATCTGACAGATAATGCTTAAGAACCTTTCAGGAATATTCAGCCTCTTACAGGCACCTTGGTTCTTTTCAGGATTGTTTCTGTTCCACTGAAATCAATGGGAATCTAGTCACTGACTTCAATAGGTCCAGGATCAGGCCCTTCATTCTCTTGACAAGGGACTCTGTTCTTTAACTGTGTGGGAGGAGAGGGGGAAGGGAAAGGGATTAATAGAAAATAAATTGAAGCTTAGCATTGGGAAATCCACCTCTCCATGCCAAAGGATTAAACTGTATTTTTAACAGATGGGTGAAATAATATTGCAGCTTTACAAATCTGTTGCAATTCCCAGTTTCAGTGGAAAGACTATTTTAAAGCAGTTTGATGACTCTGTCAGTTTGAAAGCTCTGTTAAAAAAAACTGGGCCTTAAAACAAAACCAAACCTGGACAGATCATTTGTTGAAAGTAAGAGGTCAAACAGCCTCTTTGGAAAATCCCTTGTAGATCTTTCAGACACAGATTAAACCTTCAGTTCCTCCACTGTACAAATGCACTGACATTCAGTGAGAATATTTTTTGGTCTAATATGCCACGTAAGTGCTGCTGCTAGTGCTAGTCACATCAGAAGATGTCTCCGATACAGCAGGGAGGAACACAAACATGTTTAATGAGATCAGCTCTTGCAAAAATGGATGACAATCTGCCTAGGTCCCAAAGGACCTTCACTGCAGAAACACAGCCTGGAATCAAAGAGGAACTTGTTGGCAGAGTTCACTGAACAAGTTGGCAGATGATGGGCTCTGCCCTTACTAACAACTGCTGCCTTAAAACCAAAAAGGCAGTGTTTTAGTATAATTAACCTTTCCTCTAAAGGGCATGAAGAGCCACCAGCAACCCAACCTCAAATTCAGTTTTACACAGGGAACTGTCTGGCTGTAACCAACAACGGGCCTAGTCCTGATTGGCTTAGACTGTTTTCACTGCAATAAGAGGTGGGGTTTGTACATTGAGATCACTAGTTTGATGTCAGTGGAGATGAGGCACAGGTAGTTTCTACCTTGAAGTATCAAGTCAAGATCAACTTTACACCCTCCCACCTGGGTTGGACCTTGACTTGCTATATCAAGGTGAAAACTACCTGTGCCTCATCGGCTCTAGGGTTTTACAGTTAGCTATCTTGATACAGAAACCCCACCTATTATTGCAATGAAGACAAAGCCTTACAAATAGTCCCACCGACTTCAAGGCAAGCAGGATTTAGCCCATAGTGACCACAGCCAAGGCATTCAATTTTGGGCGGCTAAAGTTAGGCAATGTAAATCCATAGTTGAACACTTCACCTTAACTCAGTAAAGCACTGAAACATGTGACTATCTCCAAGTACATCCTTAGGTATAGATTTAAAAGCTTTGCTGAACTGGATCTTTAAATAAACGGCATTTATCAGCGGTGCTGAGCACCCACAGCTTCCACTCAATGCAAATAGCCATAAAAAAGTTCCACTTCTTGTTGTTGTTTTTTACTCCACAAAAGTAGGGAATGATTGTGCCTTTAGATAATCAGGAGCACGTTGTCACTTCCCTTTTAATATTCACTACCCTCTGTCTGTGCAGGCACAGTAGCTGGTTTTACAAGAGAAATAGATATAAAAACTGTGCCCGTTTAAGCGGCAATGGATTTCTGTATATCCGAGGGCAGGACTGAGCCCTTAGGACTCTCCACAATGGAAGCAGACCAAAGCATACATTGAGACTTTATTGGTTGGTCAATCAGAGCCCAACTGACCACACTGAAGTCTGAATCTTCCCTCACCCCTTCGGACTTGGGGTTTCCCATTCATGAATGACTCTAACCAGCTTAAAAAAATTAGCAAGTCTTCATCCACTCGTGAGCATCACTTTGACATCTAAAAAACACACATACTTGGGTAGTAAACTTTTTTCCCATCAGTCTTGTATACAACCATTGTGATGAATTCCCGATTGCGTGCGAAGTCATCCTAAAAAAATATTAAAATGAGTTGAAACAGATCCAGAAATTACTACTAATGCACTGTGTAATTCAAATGCATATTTCATCGCTGCTTTTGTATTAGCAACGTGGCTTGATTTGGCATTTATATTTACTGAGGTGCCTATTCCAGCTCCCATGGAAGCCAGTAAAGAATTTGACAAGGACTTCCCTGAGAACAGATCAGGCCTCTAGTATATTGCTCTTAGGCCTGATTAGTAAATCCATCCCTAGTGATAGAAAAAAATCCTTCTACAGCAGTAACACGTCTACACTACAGCGCGACAGCTTACAGGAGTAGAAGTAATGTCATAACAAGTTTATTTAAAATATATGAATAAAAACTGTTAGAGAGATTACATACATCCTACCATAATGAACTAATTAAACCCCATGATTAGGGCAGAACAGAAGCTGTATGACAGGCCTGCACAACTCGTAAAGTGGCGAGGGCCATATTACTCCAAAGCAAACAGCTGAGGGCCGTAACCCCCTGAGCGCCCCCCGCACCACCTGCCCCACGGAAACAAACCCTCCTTCCCCAGCGCCGCCCCACCGAAACAGCAGTATTGAACCTCGGTAATATGTTATAGTGGGCCCCTAAGGTAGTATAATTAAGGTAAAAGAAAAATGTCTTTTTGCTAGAAATAGAATAAGATCTTCCCCCCACTTTGTAATTAATTGCCCTGTTGAATGAATGAGGTGTGAATGAGGAAGGTGTGGAAGGCAGGCACCTCCAGACAGCTGCAACCCTTGGAGATGGCAGGGCCGGCTCTAGGATTTTTGCCGCCCCAAGCAAAAACATTTTTGGCCGCCTCCCCTTTCTTTTCCCCACTACTTCTGCAGTTGAAAAAGACATACAGTGAGGTTCACTAGGATCTAGAGAATCAGACAGACAGTCTTGTACTCAGATCTGACTATTTCTCAATTGTAATAAATCTGCAGGAAAAATAGTATTATATTAGTCAGAAGAAGAATTTAATACCTTGTCTGTAATGTGTCTGCTGAGCAGAACCCAGACAGCAGCTCCACCTTGTGGACATTGTACTTCCAGTTTGTACTGTGGATTATTAGCCAGGCTGTAGGCATCTTTCACAGGGCCTTGTTTTGCATCCCAAGTACTAAAAGTAATAATAATAGGTTGATGAATAAGATACTAATTCATATTTCTAAAAGTAACTGCAAATCCTGCCTGGAAGTGATACTTAGTTTTCCTTAAGTAGGAGTGGTAACAGAAGCTAAATGATTTCCCACTAAAACCTGCGTAACTTCTAGCCATAAGCATGACAATGGTTACAAAGCACAGCTGTGAGAAACACTATCCCTAACACTTTATTTTACAGATGGCTGTGCTGCAGTACAAACGCTGAATAGGAACAGCACCATGAATAATAAGACCATGCACAAGACACTATAAAAGCGAAAACCATGATTTAGGAAAACACCCACAGGGTAATGAGTTACTGTCATGTATGGCTTAAAACCTGGCACGTGGAAGGGAACCTGTGCTTTCTGTAATTGTAGGACTGCTTAAAAGCTATTAAAATATGGCTAGATCCAAAATCTACACACATTGGTCTCTCCAATTTTATACACAGAGGGGGCTTTTTAGTTTAATTAGCAGCTCCACCTTTGGACCAGCATCAGCTTGAATCATAATTTCAAAGCTTTCACACTACCTCATGTGTTGCCTGGAGGAGGATGCTTGATGTGAAATACAACAGAAGGGGATTAATGCTTCACTAAAAAGCCCAGAACACTGTGGGGATGAACATGGAGATACAGGCTCTTTTCTCATCTAGAATTAATTTTTTCCCACTTTACTCAGATGTGATCCATGGAATGCTGCGTTATCAACCAGCGGGTCCCAACTATTACTGTTACACCTTTATGGTAATGGCCACTATGGCCAGGTGCTTTCCTGACCGAGGAGGAACAGTCCCCAACAATATATGGACAGCCAGACACTTGGGAAATTGGAAACAATATTTTTCTTTCTGATTTACTTAATATACACATTTAAAAAAAAAGTCTTGCTGTAAGCAGCACAGCAGAAGTGGGTCTTCAAGACTGAGTTAAATGTGGATACAGCAAGAGCCTTTGCAAAAGTTGTACCATGCACAGCCAGTGAGTGGAACAGAAGACGGCATGAAGGGGTTTGTGTGAATCTGATATATGGGCCAACAGGGCGAGAACATTGGCAAAGTGGAGCTGGTAACACAAAGTGAGAGGAGTTCAGAGAAGTAAGGAGAGACAGAGTTACACACAGCTTAGAAGGGAGTGACAAGAAGCCAGAATTTGATGCGACAGAGGATGGGGAGCGATGTGATCAAATCAATGGACAAGGAAGATGACTTATGACACTGAATGCTGAAATGCAGAGTTATGGGTAAGGTCATGGGACTCATCCATCCCAAGTTAATAATTTCAGTGATTTTTAAAAGTGCAAATATTCTCAGTTTATCTGGGAGAGACTGTGTGCATTGCACAGGCTACATACTAACTTCCCAGGGACATGGGATAAGTAAAAGTAACTGCCCTATTCTTCAAGCACCCCTCAGCAGACTATTCAAGGAAAGCATGGATGGAAGATGCAGAAGGCTACAAGTCCAATCGCCCAGCAGTTAGCACTGAGGTCAGTGGAGTTACACTGCATTTATGTGAGCGCGATAATGAACAGAATCCGGACCATGGATTTTAAAGTGGGATGTCAGGCTCTGAATGAAGAGACTGGTCTCCAATCAATGCTCATAAATTGGGGACTGATGAGGAGAATGGAAAGAAGGAAAATGCCACATCAATATTGTATATGACTATGTTGTAGATCTTAACATTTCAATCTTTTCTGTTGGACCAACCTGTGAATACACGTTGATTCTTTAAAAAGACTTGGGTTCCAGCTCAAATAAATAACATCGTAATACTGGCAAAGATCCTCCCAGGCAATCCAGAAAATCCCTACAAAGGAAACACATTTTTCATTGTTTGCTTGCAAAATATCTTTGCTCTACACATTTTGCAGGACCCTAATTACACACAAGCGCCAAGGTTTGTATAAAATCCATTCTCATAAACCTGAATACAAATGTCCACGCTGTTCATCTTCCCCGTCTACAAACAACCTCCACAATAGGCCAGTTTGGTAAACCAAAAGAGATTGAAGTTGACCTCTGAGACACCATCTGGTCACCGTCTCTGCTGATCAGTTAGGCCTTTGCTTTTCCTCAGCAGAAAGAATATTTTGCATTTTTAAGTGATGAGCAAAAGCCGTAATCCTTGTGCCCTCCTAAGAGTGGCAATGTTAACCACTTCGGTACTGCCCCCTACTTTCTTAGGATTCTGAAAAATTAGATACAATTAATAGGTAACCTCCAGTTTAGGTAATCTAGCTCACTGTTTTCTACCTATTTAACTGAAGGTCCATCAGAGAAGGGACATCACTTGTCCAGCAGAACAAGCTCTTACTCTGAGAGGAAAGTACACATGGCATTGTTTGAGATCTTTCCCTAGCATTCCACTTAACATCCATTTGGGTGAGCTCTAGCACACTGGAATTTGCTTTACAATATTGTACAATCTTTACAATATTCACTGGCAATTATTATCCTCTCCTCAGCACACCCAATTGCAACCACAGCCAACACTACTACAAGCTATTGAAATCCTGCTCCTTGAACTCTCCATATGCTCACAGACAGCACTGTAACACAAGCTGCTAATACAGATGTATTTCAGACTTACAGTACAAAGAATATCCAGTGTCATGGCAACTGTACATGTTGATACCAAGACTAGTCAGATACCAATCCAATCATAAAAAGTAACATCTTTACAATCCCTTTACAGAACCCAGGGATTTAAATCCAAGTACTGTCAAGTGATGCATTAATAAATGAATAACTAGCTATCCTTCCTGAAGATTATAAAGCCAGTGTCAGGATGGAATTACTTTCTGCTAATAAATAATGTTTTTCCACCTAGCTATTTACACCACACTCATCAACATGGAATCTCAGTGCCTTTGCATCCATTGTTTTGTAAAAAATATGACACCAGACCCAAAAAGGGTTAATTAATTACAGTGGGGAGACAAGAGACACAACTGTTCGCATAGAGGAAAAAAACTACATTGTATTTCCAAAGTGGAGCAGCTATTGTAGCATTTGGGAACTGGCTGATCTAGTGGCAGCATTTTGCCCTGCCAAATGGGAAACCCATGCTGCTTTCCTTGATGCAGTGCATTAGTTCTATCTGGGGGAAGATGGGGCAACAAGACAGTGCCTGGTATTGCTCAATCTCTCTACATAATTATGTAGTAGTCCGGTTGGGCTCAAAGAAATATCTCAGCAACTTATAGTCATCCAGTCAACAAGTGAATGCAACTAAAGATTTGTGTACATTAAAGTGTAGCACAGGGAGAAAATCTTCAAGTCCCCATTACAGACATCACGGATCTCTTGGATGAAAGGAAATAAAACATTCCTTACAAGGAGTGTATGAATATGTATTTCTGAATGGTAGGAAAACAGCTAATGAAGTACTGAAGAGTCCACTCACGTACTAGTAAATGGTATTATGAGGTTTCTCAGTATGTGTTATGAAGTATTAAGGATGGCCAAAATCACATGATTAAAAAAAAGGAAAATAGACGCTAATACTAAGAAATAACCTCTTAAATTTAAAATATATTAAATGACCCACTCTATTAAAATCTAGTCAATTTTGAAACATGAGTTTAAAGTAATATCAGGTACTTCTTACCTGCCTTTGCCATTTTTTTTTTTTGCTTTACAGTTTTGTTTATTGTCCCGTCCCCCACATTGCTGTGTGAATGACCCACAAAAACAAGGAAACTGCCCCCCCCCACCACCCCCACCCCCACACACCTGCTCTCAATTACTCAAATTGACAAGAGGTCTTTTTTTCTAATCTTCTAGTGATATATCCTTAAATGTTACTTGTAACAAAAGTAAACAAAACAAAAAAAAGTCAAACAGAAGTATGATTCTTTTTGATTTGACGACATCTTTTAAATTCATTTTACCATTGTCTATTTTTTGAGCTGTTCGAGGATCAAAGTTTAAGTATTTTTGTAGCCCTGGGGTCCAATTTTTCACATCATTTTCACTGTATCTTCCTTTCCAGCGTAAGTGACTCCAGGGATTTTTCAACTGGAGGAATCGAAGCCCCTAGAGAAACAATAAAGAAATCACCTGATTTATCTTGTCAGGGTAAGAGCGAACATATTGTTAATCTTACCAAATAGATACATAAACTAAACACTGAAGGAAATACAGTGTTAAGTTTTTGGGAATAACTTGATAAAGCTCTCGAGCAAGATAAAGATTTCAAGCCCCGTCTTTGAGCAAAACTCCACTGTCACTGGACAATCACGTTTAAATCCACCATCTATTACAACTGATGACAGTATGTAAAAAGCACCCACTACAAAGCTTCTTGTTTTATTGGATACCTTATATTCTCTAATATCCAAAACAGCATATGCATGGGTTGGAACTAAACCCCATTTCTCTCCTTCCTCTTCAGACATCACTCCAGTTGCTGTTGTGATAAGGACATCGCCTTTGTGAAATCTGGAGGGGAAATTAAGGAAGCTTAGTTTAGGTTATTAGCACATGTAAAATGACCAGTGTAATATTATTACATTTATTGAACACTAAACTCTCTACTTCCAAATTGCGGTATTGTTAAGACCCAACTTTACAAACCTGGAGTGCAAGTAATCTTTTCTGAAGGAGACAGAAATTATTTGTACAAGCTCAATAAAAGAAGGTATAATTGTTACTTTTCAACATTTAAGATCAGGCTCTAGTAGGAAAATTACTGTTGTCATGAAAACAACATGTCAGATTCAGTCTTACACTGACAATATCATTTATTAAAGACGCTCAGTGAAATAAATCTTCTACCTAACGCACTGTTCGATCCTTTGATGCTAGTCAATCGCTATATACATCAAACTGAAACAATAAGTCTCTGCACTTATGATCTTGGGGGCAAATTTTCTAAGGATCAGAGGGTGAAAAGTACATGCTTCCATATTCCTACATCAGTTTGCATGCACAAATGCTGGTTTAACATCAGTGTAGGTCTGTAGTATCTGAAAATTTAGCCCCCCCAATGCCTAAATACAGAGAAACAGATCGTAAGAGTGACTGTCAACCTACTAGGAGGTCACAAATCTACTGAAGAAAATGTGAGTTTTTGTGTTAGGTGTACAGCGTTTGCTTGTTTTAATGCTTTGGCCAAGCTGAGATCCCTTTCCCATCATGTTGGTGCTCTGCCTTCCTTGACAATGAGGAGAAAGTGGTTGGCTAAATGAGACTTTTCTTAATTTGGGGAGGGGAAAAAGGAACAATGCCCGCAGCTGAAAAACATAATTAGGCCACACGTATCATGACAGCAGGATTGATATACTAAGCCCCAGGTTAGTATCCTGGTCCTGACAGGTACAGAGCACCTCTGTGCTCCTCCACAGGAGAGCTACTGGTTGGGCAGTTAGTAAGGACTCTGGTGGCACTATTAGAGCAACCTCACCACACCTGTTTCCACTCTGAAGTCAGCTTCATGCTGCATAGCTGGGAAATCCATCCTCCTTTCTCTGGCTCCTGCTTCCTCCTGAATCTAGCCCAGGGGAGGATTCAACTTCCACTCCCCATTTCCCACTCTCTCCCCCTCCCGCCCCCCCCACCATTGGCAGGGAAGAGGGATTATTATTTTTTTTAAATTATAGTTCTGCTAGAGATGGGGATCCAGTTCTCCATCTATTAACTGAGCTCCCTTGTTTCTCCATTAGCCTCTGATGTCAAAACCATTAATAACCTATTCCTCCAGCGGATTTCAAAGGAGAGTGCAGAGAGGGGCTATGAAGGATCAGATGTAGTAGGACCACAATGCTTGTGTTTAGAGCTAGTGACAAAGACCATCACGTTTTTAGTCACTTTCATATCATTAACGCATCTGTTTCACGAAGAGCATCTTCTCTCACCAAGGAAGAACAAACTTCTACCTCTGATAGAGCATTCTGAAAGAACTGTCCTTATTGAAAGCCTGATTGTCTGAGTGCATAGCAATCCTCTCTGGTATCCAGCCAGTCAGTGCATGGAGATCAATGTTCTGAAATGCAAGCATATTTGGTCATAAGAGACACATTACGCTACCTTTAAGTGTATTTTAAAATGCCTATTAAATTAGTTTATATTGTACACAGAGCTATTTTGCACCAGCCTCATAACACTTATGAGAGCAATTTTTCATTAGACTAGCCTGTGCTTAAGCATAAGAAAATGATTTTCTCAAACAAGTGGCTTGATAATCAGTACTGTTCACTGGTATCTTTTTAAAGTACAATTAAAGTGTTTCACGCTCATGGTTTCAAATTCCCAGTACTCGCAGAGTGAGGTCCCAAAACAAGCCTCGGTCGAGTCTTGCCACAAAGTGCACCTTCAATAGTTTAGCTTTTTCTCTAGCTGGTCTCCAAGACACAACTAGCTTTACATGGTGAAAAGTCCTGCACAATAAAAGCAATTTCAATTTAACTAGCAGTGGTGCACTTTACAAGCACAATACTGGGCTTCACTCTCCCAAAAATACTTAGGAAAAAAAGGTCTTTTTTTCCCTATTCCCTCTCCCAAATAAGCAGGGTTATGAAAGCGCAAAGAAATGCCTCCCAACTTGTCTAAGGACAGTACTGACAGATAGGCCTTGGAGAGCAACACATCCAGGGCAGGCATTGGGAAATGCTTCTCTGATTATGCAAAGAAGGAGACATACTGTCAAGAGCTGGAGTTTCTATGTTTCATTGAAACAAATGCTAGAAGTCAAGTTGTTCTTTGGCATTGACAACTTCCCTATTCTCTGAAATTGTGTCATGGTAATGACTTGAACAAACTTAGAAAAATCTACACTATTGTTACTCTCTATACAAAACCAAATTCAATGAGAAAGTCCCCGATAACCTACCCAAAAGATCAAAAGAAGATGAGCAACCAAGTAAAAAGCAATGAAGTCTGGTTTTCAGGACATCATCAGGTGTGAACCTTGGTATGAACTGAGAAATATGCTGCGAGAGTTCAAATGTTAGGAAGCATTTCTTCATGTGATTAGAGACCAAGATCAGCAAAACCGGTCCAGTTCTTGTTGCAAGTGTTTTGCTTCTCAGATTAAACTTGAGCATTATATAAAAATGTTGCGGTTGCTAAAGAAACTACTATATGAATACCAAGTTACATAGCTATGTATGTTAGTATTATTCTATCAAATAATACTAACTTACACACGTACCCATTCTCACCATGCGCATAAGAGCAGTAAAATGATTGATGTGCTCCTCCCCTAGCCAATTCCTCAACTTAATAAGGGAGAATGTCTCTTTTACTTATTATACAAATGGCATTAGAGACCAAAGGATTATTAGTGTAAAACACAAAACTATGGTTTTATGAAACATACAAGAGCCCTAATGAAACTTCTCAAAATAAACATAGGTACTTTGCAGGTTTGGGGCCTATTTTTGCATCCGAAGAAGTGGGCTGTAGTCCACGAAAAGCTTATGCTCTAATAAATTTGTTAGTCTCTAAGGTGCCACAAGTACTCCTGTTCTTCTTTTTTTTTTTTTTTAAAAGACTTACTCATGTGTAACTGTACCCACAAGCAGTCTCACTGAAATCTCTTTTGATGGGACTATTCCAACTGAGTCCAGTTAAGCACGTGTGTAAGCATTTGCAAGATCAGGGCCATGGTCTCTAGCGTATGTGATCCGAGAGATGCTAAAAGCAACTTAATTTATATTTACTAAAATCAAAGTAACTTTTAAAATCTATATATAAAAATAAACCCAGACAGCAACATACAAAAGAAAAAAGTCATTCCTCTCCTCAGACAATTCATTTAGATCTCATCACTATTCATTCGAAGGAAAGCTATGTGCTATGGGATGAACTACATGGACATTTTTGCCTATTGCAAAGAATAATCTGGTACTCACAGAATTTGATCCAGGAAAATCATATCCACCCATGACCTTCATGTAAGCTTTTTCTATCAGGGATACCCACAATTCACTTTTATTGTTGGAATAAGAGCAGAGGAGTTCTCCACTGTGATCTATAGGTAACTGGTCATCTATTATCACCTGAGCAAATAAGCAAACAAATTATCATAAAAGTGATAATTCAAACAGACTTTTCTCAAAAGATGAAAATCCTCAGAAGCTCATTCTAGTTCATATAGCTGCTTTCAGATTGCGAGGAAACTAAACATTGTTCCCTGACTTAAAAACACAACAATTAATTCATAATAGCAGTGTAGCCTAGTGGATAAAGCACTGAACTGGGACGTGGGAGACCTGAATCCTATTCTGAGCTCTGCCACTAGCAGGCTGGGTGACCGTGGACAAGGCACTTCACTCTGTGCCTCGGTTTCTCTAGCTGTAAGATGGGGATAATAGTATTGACCAACTTTGTAAAGCACTTTGAGATCTACTGATGAAAAGGTCTATAAATAAGCTAGGTATTATTATTATTAAATGTATAGAAAAGTCTAACAAAACCCCCTCACCCAGTCAATCAGAAATATGAATAGTTATATTTGTCCAAAGGGAAGATGGCCTCAAACTTCATCACATCTGCTATTCCAGTTCCTTCATTCGATTGTTTGTAGTTTTTCCTTTTCTTGAAAGAAGCAGCCACATGATGGTGGTTTTGAAACTATTAAAATCTCTGTTTTAAATTAGGCAGAATAGTGTGTGAGTTTTTACTCCAAAAATGGTCTGTAATGGCTCCACAAAGAAAATATCTCAGCCTCATCATGACACTAATCTGTCACTGGTACAGACCATTAATGAAGCACAAACTTATGGCACAACCCCGCAAACTTGCATATGAATAACCTTACTCTCCTGAGTGGCCCCAGTGACTTCAATGGGACTCATTCACACGAGTAAGGATATTTACATGCAGGTGTTACCGTAGGAGAACACAGCTGCTATGTAAAACTCAGCTGGCCTAACCTGCTCAACACACCTCACACACTATAGTTGGCATATTTATTTAAGAGGTGTCATGTAATAACTCACTGACTGTTAATATTCTTGTGTGATGTATGGTTAACCTACAACCACGTATACAGAGGTGCCGGAAATGCGTAACTAAAATGTGTTTAAATCAGGCACGTCAGGGAAAGTTGATAAACAGGTTTTTCCAGACAAAGGAAAGGGGATGCCACCTCAAGCCAGGTGTGGCCAAGGACAGTGGGCTATTAATTTGTATTGGAGATTGCAGAAAGATCATTTGCACTGTAAAAATCACAGTAGAGGGTGAAGTCAGCGCGGCGTCTAGGCCAGAAAGTATGGTGTCTACACTCAGCAAGGGAAAGCTACTTTACCTGGGGATACACTTAAAAATATACTTCAAAGGTTTACTGAACCCCTAAGTTATCCTTCATCTAAGGAGGCAAAGAAATCAAGTGCTCTGAGCTCCATGTGCTGGGTCCTGGCTAAATAACGGGCCAGGCATGCTGGAAGAATGACAGTGGTGAAAAAACTTCTTTGAACCAAAGACTCTAGTTTGTTGAGTTTCAGTCTGAGAGGTGTATTTTTGAAACTATTTCTATCCTTATTGCTTATACTTGGCATAACTTAAACCTATCTCCATTTGTTAATAAACTTGTTTTACTTTTACAACAAACCAACTCAGTGCTTTGATTGAAGTGGAGAGTTTGTCAACCCCAGTGAATAAGCTGTTGCGTACTGTCTCTTTAAAGGCGCAGCAAACGTGATAATGTTTTGTGGTGCTACAGTAAGAGGGGCTGAGCACTGCAGAGAAAGCCGTTTTGGGGGAGAACTTGGATCTGCAAGGATGTTGATGTCACCCTCCAAGGAGTAACCAGGCTGGTGAAAGTCAGGGTAAGGCTACTGTGCTACAAAGCACACTGTCTGAACGAAAGCAGCCCAGAACAGCAGCACCCAGGGTTACAGGGCAAAACCCCTTACTGCTCTGTGTTGATCCCCAGAGTGTCACAGCATCTTTACAGGGTCAGGCACCTATGCTATATTACACATTATTATGTAACCAAAATGAAATGTAGCAAGGTGTAATAATTATACATTTGTTGGAAAGCATGTGCATCTTGAATTCTTACTGAGAAATAAAACACAGCTTCACAATGAAATGGAATGAACTTTCAAGGTAGTTAGCTTATCCAATAATCATACTACTCTCCTTAAAGCTAATTACCTTTCTAGGGACACCATTGATATGAAGTTTTACCATGTACTTTCCACATGGATTATACTCTGGTTCTCCTTTTTTATTCTGAGGGTAAATTATGCTATTAGAAAAAGAAAAAGAAATTATAATATATCTGAACAATGTGTTGTATGTATACCTACTATCTGATGTTTAAAAAAAGGGTTACATTAATTTGATCTATTTTTGGAATTTAAAAATGCATGCCATCATCTCAAATTACTAGAATGTCTGTGTGAATCACAGCATGAGAAATTTAACTAAATTTTCTTGTTTTAATTTATATTTCGAACAAGATCTGTATACCTCATTCTTTTTGCAGTCACCCACTCAGTCAGCTAGTCATTCATAGATAATCAAACAAAATAAATGCATGCAACTGTATATTTTACCATTCAAGCAATATTGTATATCTTTCTGAATACATACAATATTTGTATGCGTTGCAAATCAAAGACTATGAGTGAAGAAGTTAAGGTTTTAAGAGACCATTGCCCGAGGGATAAGGTAATAAAAGACAAATGGCAGTGGTTTGGGCAAAATACTGCTAAAAACTAATTTTGATTAAAACAAAATTTCAAAAACTCTTGGGCCCTGATCCCACAGTTGGCTCCATGTGACAGACTGCTAAGCCCATGTGGAGTTCATCACAGGATCAGGACTTTAGTTGATAACAATATCTCAATTCTATTTAACATCAATGCTGAAGCAAGAGGTAAAATGTGGCACGTACTGTACAGCAGTTGGCATAGTAAAGAGTGAAAACAAGTGAATGAAGCATGATTAAGGGAGATAAAAGTGAAATAAAAAAAATCCCCCCAAATGGCCAAATTTTCCAAGCATGGGTGTCTAAAGTTAAGATTCAAAAACCATATTCAGCATGTACGAAAAGGGGGGTTCATTTTCAGAAGTGCTGAGCAGCACAAATTCCAGTGACGTAAACAGGAACGGCAGGTGCTCTGCACCTTTGAAAATAGGGACATTTTTATTCAGGTGCCCAAACATGAATTTAGGAGTCTAACTTTAGGCAGGTAAGCTTGAAAATTTTGAACCAAATGTCTACATTTGGACTTTCTACAAAATATAATATCTCAGGTTTATGTACGTTTATAAGCAAGCTTAACATAAACCTATGTTAAATCATGACATCCATAATATAGGCTTCTATCTGTTATAGCCAATGTTAAAAAGAGACAGGCTTTTAAACGTTGCATAACTGACAAGATTTTAAACAGGAACAGCCATTTACCTTGTAATCAACTTTTTGTTGTACCGTCTCTCGTATGCTGCGCTGATAGCTAGTGATGCCACAAAAGAACAATCTGATACTATTGTCTAGGAGCAAAAGACACTAGTGAGGGTTTAACTGTTATTAATATTTAACAGGAAAAAGTTCAATTAGAAGTGCTTCCAACAAACAAAAGGATTTCTGAACCAAGAGAGGCAAAGGCACTCCCAACAGGTTGGGAAATCTAAGTTTCCTCAAAACTAAAACCTGATAAACTGAGACAGAAGAAAGAAATTAACTGGATGAGATTCAGAGACAGATGATTCCTAAATGTCCACAGTGTGAACAATGGGAAAAGCTCTCATTGATTTCAGAGGACTCTGAATCAGGCCCTATGTGGCTTAATATTGGGACAAAATATATATAGTTTTGCCACAAAAACCCTCCAACACTCTCGGTGGTCTGACTTCTGTTTCCATTGATGTGGCCTAAATTTAAATTTACCTGCACAGAATTTGGTTAATCATTTGTCAGGACCAATTAGTTTTGTCTGACTTCAGATTGCAAATGGAGCAATGACATAGCTATTTGGATTGGTAGAGCAAAAATTGCCAATTACAAAGCTCCACCAACCTCAATGTAAAGTTATATCTTTGGTAGAGGAGAAAAATAACTTAAGTTGCCACTAATTTTCCTAGCAAGGGTTAAAAAAAAACAACAACTAACAAACGTCAAATTAAACACATGGTTTAATATTACATACCGTATATACTTGTTCATAAGCTGAATTTTTTTTTTTTAGTAAAAAAAGGGAAGCACCAGAGAAGGGGGTCGGCTTATGAACGGGTATAGAGAGGGAGAGGTGGGACACAGCCCTTCCCCCAACAGAGGAGCAAGGAGAGGCAGCACAGCCAGAAGGGAAGAGGCAGGGCCAGAGTGTCTCCACTTCTGGGCACGCTGCTCTCCCCCCAGCCTCCAAAGCAGCTGTAGCTCTGGGGCTGGCAGGCTGCGGCCGCGCCGCCCGGCCCCAGCCTGCCGGAGCAGGCTGCGGCCAGGTCAGAGACATCCTCCTCTGGCCCTCCCCAGATAAGGTGGGAAGGGATGGGGAGAGTGTGGGGGTCCCGGGCCAGGGGTGGGGTCACGTGGGGGGTGGTCACAGGGGTTACTCCCCTGACTCCCAGCTTCTCCCCCCAAAAAAAGTTTCCCCAGCAGTTGCTGTCCCGGCCATCAGGGTAAGTGGCTGGCGTGCCAGGACACTTTGTTTACTTAGGTTTACCGCTGTGCCTACGGACGCTCGAGATAAACAAACCATCTCGGCCCACCAGCAGCTTATCCTGAGGGCCCGGGAGCCAAAGTTTGCTGACCCCTAAATTATAGGGTCGGCTTATGAACGGGTTATAAAAATTTTCCATTTTTTCTTATCCATCTTGGGGGGCTCAGCTTATAAACGAACCGGCTTACGATCGAGTATATATGGTATAAGCAAGTGTGTAATATGCTACTGTTAGGAAACAAAAGGGCAAACCTTGCTTCTCCTATTCTTAAATCCACAGAAGCAAGTGGAGATGGAAAGAGATTAAAGCTAGCTGAAGGTGGGCTCTGCCATCTTGTGGCTGGTTGCAGGATAGAATAGTTTAGGTCAGGCTAGACAGTGCAAGCTCTGAAACTCATCTTATTGCTGCTCAAAAAACCCATTGTATGTGCCCCCCCTCATGTATGGTGCCAAACTGATTTTTATTTTTACTGTTAACATGTCAGAAGCTAGAGTGCTCTGCCCCTTGTCCAGTTATACCTTGTGCATCCCATAGCTAACAGATCAATGACTCTTGATTCTTAGAGGTCTGAAGAAGGCAGATACCTTATGAGTCTATAATGGGCTGCTCACTGGAATACATGACTGCCCAAATGTAGTTTTTTAAACTAGATTCCTTTGGATATGGAGATCTGAGGTGTATAATAGTTACGTTTTCCATTCCTACCTATATTTTCCCTCTGTTTATTCTTACACTCATAAATAAAGTAAGGCTGTCAAACAATTTTAAAAAATTGCAATTAATCATGAGATTAAAAATAGTCTTGATTAATCACAGTTTCAATCACATTGTTCAATTCACCTCATACAAGTAATATAGTGCCATCTCTACTGTGAAAGTTCAATAACAAATGTAGATTTTTTATTCTATAACTGCACTCAAAAACAAACAATATAAAATTTTAGAGCCTACAAATTGAAGCATGAAGGGGCATATGAATTTTTAGCATATCTGGCACATAAATGCCTTGCAATGCCGGCTACAATAGTGCCAAGTGAATGTCTGTTCTTATTTACAATGTCACCTGAAAGTGAGAAGTGGGCAGCGTTATCTCCTGCAAATGTAAACAAACTTGATTGTCTTAGTGATTGGTTGAACAAGAAATAGGACTGAGTTGACTTGTATGAGGTGAATTGAAAAATACTATTTCTTTTATCTTTTTTACAGTGCAAATATTTGTAATCAAAACAACAAAGTGAGCACTGTACACTTTGTATTGTGTTGTAATTGAAATCAAGTATTTTGGAGAATGTAGAAAAAACATCAAAAAATAATTATAATAATTTAAAATTGGTATTCTATTATTAACAGTGCAATTAATGATGAAATTTTTTTATCTAGTTTATTTGTTTTCCGTTAAGCACATGCATTAACTGCAATTAATTGACAGCCGTAACAAAGTCAAATGGTCCACAGTGAAATCAAATGTAGGTCTTAGATGAGGGCAAAGCAAAGTTCTCTTACTTGCTAGGTTTTAATGAGCACCCCAACATTACTTTAAAAGACCCCGAACTCATTCAGCAATTATCAGAATAGCTGGTGTAAATTTCATTTTAAAAACAACTTACCTGCTTTATGCTGAAACTTGACACAGTATAGATCATTGTAGGGTTATTTGTTAGGTCATCTGGCCGCACCCACTTGGCAAACATTGCCTTTTGTTTGGGTGACAATGGTAATTTGCCGCATTTATCTCTGGATTTAAAAATTATAATAAAAAAAGAATTCAAATCAACCAAAGACAGATCAGACACAACTTTCCATGGTATATCCCATTTTATTTACAGCAGTCACAGACATTAATCAACAAGGTCCATTACACAATGGCGGGGGGAGGGGGGGGAAGGAGGAAGACACTAACAGAAAATGTGAAAATGTTAAATGCCTTTTTTGTTTCAGTTTTCACCAAAAAGGTAAGTAGCGATTGGATGTCTAACAGTGAATGCCATTGAAAGTAGGATCTGAGGCTAAAATAGGGAAAGAACAAGTTCAGAATTATTTAGACAAGTTAAAAGTCT
Organism: Chrysemys picta bellii; assembly: GCF_011386835.1. Taxonomy (NCBI): domain Eukaryota; kingdom Metazoa; phylum Chordata; order Testudines; family Emydidae; genus Chrysemys; species Chrysemys picta. Next base: position 80,341,445 of record NC_088792.1, read on the forward strand.
TCAGGTCAACAGGGCCTGATGACATCTGTCTAGTCTAAAGCCTTGTCTACACTACAAAGTTTTTTCGGTAAAAGCTGCCTTTCGCTGACGAAACAGGGGAGGTGTACACGCTGCAAAGCTACTTTTGGCGGCAAAACTCTTCTGTTTTGCCTTCAAAATAAAACCACCTCAACGAGAGGCATAAAGCTTTTTGCGGCAAAGTTAAAGCATCAACGTGTCAGTGTAGACGCTGCTGTTTGTTTTGTTGATATAACTGGCTTCCACCAGCATCCCACAATGACGGCTCTGCTCGCTGTTTTGATCTCTGCTGCCCTGTAGGCATGCGCCCCTCCCCTTTCAAAGCTCTGGGAAGTATCTGACAGCTGAGCGTGCTGCTATGCTCCCACAACAAAGCAAATAATTAATGTGGAATGCTCCTGTTCTGCCCTGTACTAGAACACAGCTGCAGGCAGTGGGGAGTGAGGGGGACTACTGCCTTGCTGCTTTGACATTCCTCAGCACTGAGAGCTCACAGAGCTGCTCAGGATGCCGCTCCCGGAGAGCTGAGGAGGCTGTGGGAGAACTCTGAGGGAATCACAGAACCATAGGCAGGCAGAGAGAGCGAGCTGCTTCTGCCCGGGGGTGGGAGGTGGGAGAGACTGCTGTGCTGACAGAGCCGGGGGGCTGACATGGGGGTGGGTGCATAAATGGTTGGAAAACCTTCCCAGCTAGTTATCAGTGGTTCACAGTGAAGCTGCCAGGACAAGTGGGGTCCCACAGGGACCAGTTCTGGGTCTGGTTCTTTTCAATATCTTTACAAATTATTTAGATAATGGCACGGAGAGTAAACTTATAAAGTTTGCGGACAATACAAAACTGGGAGGGGTTGCAAGTGCTTTGGAGAATAGGATTAAAATTCAAAATGATGTGGACAAACTGAAGAAATGGTCTGAAGTAAAACAGAATGAAATTCAATAAGGACAAATGCAAAGAACTCTACTTAGGAAGGAACAATCAGTTGCACATATAAAAAATGGGAAATGACTGCCTAGGAAGGAATACTATGGAAAGAGATATCGGATTATAGTGGATCACAAGCTAAATATGAGTCAACAGTGTAACATTATTTAAAAAAAGGGGTGGGGGAGAGAAATATTCTGTGATCTATCAGCAGGAGTGTTGTCAGCAAGACACGAGAAGTAATTCTTCCATTCTACTCCAAGCTGACAAGGCCCCAACTTGAATACTGTGTTCTGTTCTGGGCATCACATTTCAGGAAAGATGTGGATAAACTGGAGAAAGTCCAGAGGAGAGCAACAAAATATCATTAAAATTCTAGAAATCACCACCTATTAGGAAAGACTGAAAAAAATGGGTTTATTTATCCTGGAGAAGAGAAGACTGAGGAGGGACATAACAGTTTTCAAGTACATAAAAAGTTATTACAAGGCGGAGGGTGAAAAATTGTTCTCCTTAACCTGAGGATAGGAGAAAAAGCAATGGGCTTAAATTGCAGATAGGAAGGTTTAGGTTGGACATTAGGAAAAACATCCTACCTGTAAGGGTAGTTAAACACTGGAACAAATTGCCTAGGAAGGTTCTGGAATCTCCATTGTTGGAGGTTTTTAAGAAAAGGTTAGACAAACACCTGTCAGGAATGGTCTAGTTATTACCTAGTCCTGACTTGAGTGTAGGAGTCTGGACTAGATGACCTATTGAGGTCCCTTCCAGTCCTACACTTCTACGATTCTATGACATATGTAAATATAGCTATAAAGTAGTTTAAGTTAATAGCCTTACAAAGCTAATAATTATTTGGGACATATCATAAGTAAAATATAAAATACTAAATGTTGACATTTCCCCTCCATATGAAACCAAACAGGAGAGGGGAATTCCAAAAGCCATCTTTAACAACAAAGATTATTTTTTTTGGTCACTGTTGTTGGAGAAATTTACTCAATGCTGGAAAGTGCTGAGCTAGTCCACTCAGGGCCTGGCAGGTCTCAAGATACTGGACTGTAATTCATAATTTCCCATCTCCCTCATATTGTCACTGAACTTTACATTTATAAATCTTCCCAACAGTTTCACATAACTGAACTAAAAGCAGTGTCTGTCCCTGCTGTGGTCCCCTCTTCCAAGGAAGTCACCTGAGTCCCAGGTTACTGATCTCATAATAATACCTAGCTCTTATACAACACACTTCATCAGTAGATCCCAAAGTGCTTTACAAAACGGTCAGTATCAGTATCCCCATTTTACAGGTGGAGAAACAGAGGCATAGAGAGGTGAAGTGATTTGCCCAATGTCATCCAGAAAGCTAGCTGCAGAACCAAGAATAGAAGCCAGGCCTCCCAAGTCCCAGTTCAGTGCTCTATCCACTAAACCAGGTGTTCTCAACCTTTTTCTTTCCGAAGCTCACTCAACATGCTGTAAAACTACACGGCCCACCTGTCCCACAATAACTGGTTTTCTGCATATAAAAGCCAGGGCTGGCATTGGGGGATAGCAAGCAGGGCAATTGCCTGGGGCCCCATGCCGCAGCCCCATGCTGTGGGGTTTCGGCTTTCTGCCTTGGGTCCAAATGAGTCTAATGCTGGAACTGCTTTGTGGAACCCCTGAAACCTACTCGTGGCCCCTTGGGGCCCCCAGACTCCTGGTTGAGAACCAGGGCACTAAACCACAGTTCCATTTCCACTCTGAAGAGAAACTAGAGCTGCCCTCTGAAATTATGTGGTGAAGATGTCAGGCTTACACAAAAAAACCACCCCCCTCCTCCCACACCCACTCTCCAAGTCCAAAGATTTCTAACGAGCTGGAAGTGCAACTGAATAAGACAAGGTGAAAAAACACAGCACAGTAGGATCAACATGCATTGAGGAGTAGCACCAGGTTCAGCCAGTACAAAGGAGGGCCAGAATTTTCAATTAACAGATGGTTTGGGGTTTTCAACTTGACACACTTTAATGGGGCCTGATTTTCAGAGGCTGGGAGTTCAGCACTTACTGGAAGTCAGGCTCCATTAAGGTGTCAAGTGGAGCATTCAGAATTTGAGGCACCCCAAATCCATAGTCACTTTTGAAAATCATGGCTGAGTTGTAAGCCAACTTTGCATGCAACTCCTCAGTTTTCGCTGTTAGCACTCTCTTCTACTGTCAGACTAACTTGGTGCAAATGGCACACTCTCTACTGGCTGGCAACAGTAAAGGTTGAGCTACAGCCTTACTTGAACAATTTGGATTTTGAGAAAGGAAATGCAATGAAGACACAGGAAAACTTTGAGAGAAAACAAGACAAAAATAACTGGAGTAACTGATGTTCACTTACGAAAATGGCATTGGAAAGGCAAAACGCTCCCTCAGGTCAACACTCATGAACGGGACATACTCAATACCATTTATCTTTGATGTCTTTCTGCATATCATAAAAGGAGAACATGATCGTAAGTGTCAAAGTTGGACCATAATGTTCAAAGCTGTTTTGTTTTACCAACTTCCAGAGCACAACACCCAGGAAATAACAATGAAAGTAATGAAAAAACAGAAGCCAAGAAATGGTGCACTTGAGAACCGGTGGCATTCTGCCTCAAATAGGGAATAACTACAAGTTCTACATTTCTAAAGCTGGAGTACTTGCTGGGTTGGGCATCAATCAGTTGGCACTTTAAGAGATGATTTTTTCATATTCATCTACTTTTAATCATTTAGTCAAATAGTAAAAGCGGTACAAATGATAACACTGGATGTATTTATTAGTGTATTTGCAAAGAGATACTCAAGTGCACACAGAGCTATAGATGGGAGCTATATATATATATATATATATATATATATATATATATATATATATATATATATATATAAGTTATAACTTTGTGAAAATAGAAATTTAAAGACATTGTTGAAAGTATATTTAAACAAATGTATTTTAAGGCCTTGGACCTCAATGGTACATATTGATGTGCAGACAGCAGACCGTTGTACCTCTACAGAGGACCATTGGTCTGCTTTTGTGTGTGTCTTCCTATAGATGGGAGCTATTTTAGATCAGGAAGAATCAAGAAATATGTACAAGCCAGATGTGACCGTAACAAGTTTCAGTGACTACTGCTGAACAATAGGTAGTCAAAATAACAACAACGATATTTTCAAAACAAAAGATATATAGGATTTAAAGCACTGTGAAGTTCTCTTTGAAGCTTTAGAAAGGTTTCCATTTCACAATTATCAGTTAAGATAAAAAAGGAAACTTGTTTTTAAAATGAAACTGGTTCATTCAACTGTCCAACTTTTCCTGCACAAAACATATTTATATTGTTAGGGCCTGATCCAAGCCCATTGAAGCCAGTGGAAAGACTCTCACTGACTTCAGTGGGCTTTGGATCAGGCCTTAAGTTTTTAGGACCCAATCCTGCACAGAGCTGGGCACTACTAACCTCCACTGAAATCTTACATTCCAGTATCTGTTTGAAAATGAAAGCAGAGCGCATCTGTCCAGACAGTGTCCTTTGGAAGGATTTTCCTACACTCCACTGCCCCACAGTTTGGACTACGGGGATGTGAATAGCAGTATGCACCAAAGTGCTGCAATGTAATTCCCCTATGAGGACGCTGCGAGTGTGAACTAAAAAGTTCCTGGTTCACGTTAACGGGACTACATTAAACAAATTAAGAACCTTTTAGTTTGCATGTGCAGCACCCACAGAGGAGAATTACAGTGTAGTACTGTAGTCACACCCCTGCAGTCCAAACTGGGGTCACTGTAGACATAACCTAAGATGCATTTGATGGAGTTTTCAATACTTGTAATTTGAACTCAGGATATTCTCTATTAATTGTTGAACACCAAAGCATGTACAATTTGTGTGTCTGATCCCACTCCCATCAAAGTCAATGCAAGAAGGAGTGGGCCTAAGTAAAGACCAACCCTGCAAGATGATAAACACCCTTAATTCCCACTCAATTTTACTTGAGAGAACTCTGTAAATCTTACAAGGATCTCAGCACTTCACAGGATCAGACCCCTAGATGATACACTCATTCAGGTAGGAAATAAATGTGTGGCGTCTATGTTCTGTACTGCACTAAAGAAATAATGAATACACAGAGATAACAGAAAAAATACTTAATCCATTAGGAGAATTAAATTCTCTATCAAATACACCTTACAAAGAATGCTGTCTGACAAGGAGCCATCTGTGTTCACTTACAAAAAGATTATTTTTGGGAACATGTTAGCTTTCAATACAGTAGAACCTCAGTGTTATGAACTGACCAGTCAACCACACACCTCATTTCGAACTGGAAGTATGCAATCAGGCAGCAGCAGAGACAGAAAGGGGAGAAAAAAAAAAAAATAAAAGCAAACAGTACTATGTAAACCGTCAATTACTAAAAATATAAAGGGAAAACAGCATTTTTCTTCTGCATAGTAAAGTTTCAAAGCTGTATTAAATCAATGTTCAGTTGTAAACTTTTGAAAGAACAACCATAACGTTTTGTTTAGAGTTACAAACAACCTCCTTCCCGAGGTGTTCATAACTCTGAGGTTCTACTGTACTGTGGTAATGAATGCTACAGAAATATTTCTCCCACCTCCTTAAAAAGCAACCAACAAAACCAAACCAAAATTACCCATCCCTCCTTCCCCTCGCAAAACCCAATTATATCTCAATCTAGCGCTTTGCAGTAGATTTACATGGATAATACAATTTGGGAAAATTGGACTGTATCTTACCTGAGCACTTCAATCTCCTCTGTGGTGTATCTCTGGCCTTGAGATTCACTAGCTTGCACTGTTCTGATTGTCTGTGGCTTATCATTCAAGGAAAAATCAGGTCCCAATGGAAAGAACATTCTGACTGGCTGATTCGGTTTAGCTGCAGTTTGTCTGTCTTTCTGAGAAGACTTTGACATAGATTCTTTCAGTGCCTCCGCTCTAAAACAAATATTCTATGTTTGTTTACAGCAACAACAAATGTATGGTTTAATTATTAATTTGCTTGTTCATGCCTCCATATAATTAACATCAGATGGAAAGACAAACAAAACTATCTATTTTGCTCTTGCTAAAGAAGTCACTTCATGTAGATGTGAAATGCATACTCAGGAAGTTCCTGATGCCAGCATCTCGCTCTACTTTCTCCCGTAGTAAGAATGGCAAAAATACACCAAAAGTAATTAGCATATAAAACAATTTAGGCCTAATTCATTTTCAAGCTTCTGTCGCTTTTAAAATTATGCTAGTTGGAGGATTTATGTGAGAATGTACGTATGTTTTGGAAGCTAAATACAAAAATCAAAATCCATTACGATGTTCACTATTTATGTGGATATGAAGAGATTTAATTTATCATGTTGATATGGACAAGGGTGTTGAAATAATATCTGCCAGAACTCAACATACTACAGACCATATTTTAATCTCAGCTACATTGTTGATTTATGTAGAGTTACTCTGGATTTATATCTGTGTAACTGAGATTGGAATCTAGCCCACTAAATCTACTATATATACACACACTGATATACATACAGATTAAACTAAAGGGTTCAATTTTCCCCTCCATCAAAGCTCCACTCAGTGCAGGGGAAGGGTTGGCTCAGTGCTAGCTTGAACCCAGCATTAGTTAGAGAAGCCAAGGGGCTGCTCTAATTTATGCTGCGGGGGTCCTAATGGACCTAGTGTCAGCAGAGAACTGACATTATGAAACTCCATTCTACTCTTAACCTGTTCTTTCCCTACCCCAGCATATCACCATACCCCTAGAGCAGTAGACACAGGAGCTGCTTCTGTCAGCTTTATGCCAGTGGGGAGCTCTCCTCCAAAAGGAGAACTCTCCATGGGCCATTTCAAGCCAGAATCCATCCCCTTTGTGCTACCTGAGCAACACAAAATGGACAGAGTGGACCAGAGAATCCAGCTCAAAGTATGCATTGTAACCCGATACCAATGGTTTGCATGAGTGTTTTGCAAATACTCACCTATCCAGTGCTTGTCTAGCCAGCTGTTTGAGTTTTGATTGAAGGATTGCATCTGAAGTTTCATTAGCCTTAAGAGAAAAAATAAAATAGCAGGCATTATAAACCTCACCTGTCAATCTAATTCCAGATGTGCAAGTCATACTGCCAAATATCCACTTGTTATTTTTCACCTGTAGATTTTAACCTCAGAATTCCTCCAAATTTGTCTTTTTTTAAACCAGTCAATACTTCCTACACTGAGATTAAAGAAAAAGCAAACTCCACATACTAAGATAAATAAACCTGCTTCTCTCATTGTCTCATCTGAGTGGGTGTGCACAATATGTTAGAATGTAAGGTACTGTTTTAAATTTTTCAGCATGGAAAGCACTGAATTCACATAGAATGCGGGGGTTGGGGGGGGAAAATAAATCAAGTTAAAATCTACAGGGGAAAAAGTGCAACCATTAAAGATGTTACATTAAAACACTATTGAACTTGAGCGTATCCCTTTAAGTTTTCCAACTGATTTTTCTGACCCCCCCGCCCCTCCTAAATCAGAGAAACTTATGATAAAAGTAAAAAAATCAGAAGACTTTCTTCCATTTTTAAAAAACTCTTCAGCTTACAAGTTAAAGTCTCATTCCCAATTTTTCCTGGCTGGAAGGGCCTTGGGAACAGAGCCAGTGGAGGTTGAGGGTGGGATGGAGAGTAGGGTAGGAAGTGACCACGGGAGAAGTGAGAAACGGAATATTCAGGCTGGAAAACTGCTCCCTGCATACAGCCTGCGTAGAAGAACAGACTGGTCTCTCCACTTGGATATGGTAGGCAGAAAGCCCTACAGCTAAGGAACTAAATAGAACCACTGTCGCCAAGAGAGTGAACGGACGGTTTGTTTGGATTTTCTTTTACCTTGGATGGGGAGAGGAACCTTCTTGCACTGCCTGCAGTGTCAAAAGCATAAAACTATCACCTTGCTAAAGCAACAGATTAACCATTCTTCTCACTTGGGTCCCTCATTAGATGCAGCTAGTGTCTGAGTTTCCCTTCACCTTGGGTAAAGTGATATTAATTGTATGCACAATATTTAATCTAAATATGTGGCAAAGCATGGTAACAACAGAGAGTAGGATACAGCAAAGACAACAAAATGATATATGATGAATACCTGCATAGACAGAAAGAGCCCAGGGCCAACAAATCAAAGGGAAAAACATTTAGTCTTTGATTAGACCCTTATCCTGCAAAACCGAACGCAAGTGCTTAACTTCATAGCTTGTGCGGTCCCCCTTTGACTTCTGCGGAACTATTTACCTGAGTGAAGTCAGGCACGTGCTTAAGTATTTGCAGGATTCAGACTAAAACGTTTTAGTGTTTTATGTAAATATTACCTTGAGAAATAATGTTACCCTCCCAATATATCACATAACAAAAAAATGGGCAGAAGAAGATAATCAGACTTGGTGGAGTTACATCATGATGGTGAGCTCTTCCTCTACTGAGTTAGTTTTGGCTACTGGACTTAGTATGAAAAAAGCAGTACCTGTAATATTATTTAGTAACACTTAAATACTAAAAATAATTAGGCAATTATTTATTTCTATTTTAATTGGAATTAATTTGTACAGTGTTAATGTCATAAAAGAAGTTTAGTGAAAATCTGTAGGAATACTTATGTTAAGTGTTACTTTAAAAAAAAAAAAAAAGCATTTGCCTGTAATATATTAACAACAACAAAAATGTCTCCAATGACACATTAGAGGACCATCTTCTTGGGAGAAGAATTACACTTTAAACTGTTTTAGCTTTCTTTACTGGCTACAGGCCATAGACTCCAAAAGAATATTCCAGCAAACTTATATGGTTTATATACATTTTAAAGAGAGAGTCTAGGAAGAAAAAAAACCCACATATCAATTTTACACTGTTGAAGAACAGTGCAGGATCAAGTGAATGTAGCCAATGTATGCAAAGTATTTTTCAATGGGATGTAGAGAACAGAAGGCAAATAAAACACCAAAACAAAACAAAAAAATCAAAATACAGGTACTACATTTTTAAGCCAGCCTCTAAAGATCAGTCACCTGTGTAAATGGAAGAATTTCTTACCAACACATAATTCCACCAAGTTAACTTGTAGCATAACATACTGTTTTCAAACTGAGTTCCACTGCTTCTGTGTACAATTCTATAGCTTCCTCTGCATTGCCTTTGTCATCTTCATCAAAAGCCTGTGTAACCAGGAAATGGGCACGCTCCAGGTCCAATTGCTGTTTTGACTTCAGGGGGTCGGTGTTCTGTGATTGAACTAGATTTTAAAAAAATACAGCATTTAGCTAGCTGTGATGGTTTGGGTGGAAAAATCTTTATTACAATGGGCAAGCAAGAACACAATGGTCACATAGCTTACGTCTGCTCATGGGCCAGAAACCAACACCACTTTTAAACATCCTGTCAGATTTTAAGCTAAAAGACACGATACAAGAAAGGAACAACATAGGAACTAGAGACATTGTCCCTCAGGGTACTGTGAATTTGAAATAAAAATATGAATATAGTTAACTTTAATACTATACATGGATTAATTGTGGTCTATAAAATATGGTGAGATCCTGTACTTCTTTGGAAAAAACTCCTGTTGAGATAAATGAACTTGGTAAGACTCAGTGGGGGTTGTGTCTTGTAGGCCCAAGCACCAATACTGCAATGAAATCACAAGTGGACCCGTGACCACGCAGCATTCCACAAAAGAGCAGGAGTCCACCTGCATAGATTTCAGTACAGAAATGGGGCCTAAATGCACGTGTTAGGTGTTATTTGTTCTTGGCTTCTTTTTTTTGTGTGTGCTATGGCTAAACCATTTTCTCAAATTTACCATGACAGAAGTGCTCCACTTCCTTATGTAAGAATATTTAGTAGAAAAGTCTATCCATGTTAATATGAAATAATTCCCCCAAATAAGCTTCACTTGTGATGCATCTTAGCACTCAGCTTACTGATGTGTTGGGGGGTTCTGGATATCGGATGAAATATAGTAATTTAGCTATATGGTTGACAGGACCATACCTCTTCCCACTCAGTGAATCTAATCTAAAGTATATAATTAGAAAGCTCTTCACCAACCTGCTGAATACAGAGCTTGAACTCTCTCCAAGTACTCATTTATCTTCTCTTGAATATTTTCCAAGTTTGAGCCTGCCATTCCAGCATAAATCAAGGCTTGGGCAGCTTCCTGAGGGAAAAGTTAACATGCAATAAATCTGCTTGCTGTAGGAAGAAGTCCTTCCTGCAAGATGGGGTTATGAGCTTGCATTGAGCTCTATGCAGGTGAGCCCCTAGGCCTGCAAAGCGCCACAATGACTTCAAGGAGGATCTGCCTGCACAAAAACTTGTTTCAAGTCACAACTGAGGCCTCTGTTGTTTTTCCTTCCACTTAATATTTTAGCATATGGAGTGATCTGCAAAATTAAAATGAGCTTCCTGAGAGTCTATAAAGCCATCTCTTAGGACTTGTCTATACTAGATCAGTGCCCTGGCTTAACCGCGGCCACAGGGAGCTGAGGGGCTCCATGCCTGCAGACACTCCAGGTAAACAAAACAAAAATGTATTAGATATTCAATTCAATGATTCCATAGGAGTTTAAAATCAAATTTGGTGTAGACCCGTTTATAAGCAGACCCCCGCTCTTTGATGAGTCACCTTTTTATCAAAAATATTCGGTTTATGAATGAGTATATACGGTAAGTATAATGAGGTTTGCACAAGGAGAACCTGCAAGATCAGGCCCCAAGACACCTGTGCCTATGTGGACCCTCGTTAATAATAATCAGACTATCACCTCTGATTAGGCAAAAGTCTTCAAAAGATAAGCACCATTACAGCACAAAGGTAGCTGTTCAAAAGATGAACATCCCAAGCTATTTTATTATAACTGTAGAATGGTCATGCTGTCAGAGTTACTACTGCTAGTCAATAAAAAGTCTAGATAGAAATCAGTCTTTAAAAGCTTACTGATAGGAAAGTGTGCGCCAAATAAAAAACAAAAAAATAGCGTGGATATTCTGTAGCTACCATAAAGCTGATGTATTACATCTGAACTGGACTAGAACTTGTCACTTCAACATAATCAAAATAATTCAGAGGAAGTATTGTGTAGCAACTGTGGCCAGAGACTGGAAGTCAGGATTTTATTCTGAGTGCCACGAATGTGACACGAGACCATGGGCAGATCATGTAACCTCTCCATGCTAACCTCACACAGCTAAACAGTTGCTATTAAAACTGAGACCTCAGAGTGCAGTTAGGTCTGTAAAATGATGTTAGATGAAAGGCTGCATAAGTATAAGCCAAGAATCATTATATGGGAATACACAAGTAGTATGTAGTTTGAACTCATCCCATTAATAACCTTTTGCATTGGGGCTTCACCACTTCAGTTACTCATTTTGTCATAAACAATACAGCTAAGGTTGATTGCTACTGTGTACAGTACTTAATAGCCCAAATTTGTTCATTTACAGTTTTCTAGCATACTTTGTTCTTAGATCTCTGATGTTAAACAGATAAATCTTCCCACTTCACTGTTAACCAAAAGTAAAAATGTCTCCAGGGGCTATCTGTGAAATGCACCACAAAAACAGAAGAAAAACACTGTATTTCTCTTCCTTTTGCAATGAGATCACATTAAGGTTCCTGACGTGCAATAATAAGGTTAAGTTTCTGTGGGCTGGAACTCCATCTGCTCCCATTTGTAAGTAGCTTCCAGATGACAAGTCCAACCAGTTTTAAAACACACAGGTAGTTTATTAGTTTCCGCAGTCTAAAAATAACCTAGGGAAACCGTATTTCTGAACTTGTATTTAAGGACACAGGTTACCCAGCTCCATCATCACCCCTCATGCCAAATGTGTTTTTCTAAATCACCTCTGATCAGGCAAATGTCTCAAAGTAATGGTAAAGTCTTCCCAATCCTCAGGGAAGAAAAATGGGTGGGGATGAGATCAAAAGGAAACCCATTGCATACATAGCCATTCACTTCCCTTCTCCACGAAGATGGGACACAAGTGTTTAATACTCACTGCTCTGAGGAAGACTGTCTCCCCTCCCTTCATTCAGACAAACAGCCATGGGATCTGATAATATATCTTCCCCCCGAGACACCATTTTACACCTTGGGCTGCAGTCAAGGAGGAGTCCCCCACTAAACAACCCCCTATCTCCCCCTCCATGCCCGCTTGGTAGCTGTGACTGGTCAGTGCCAAAAGCCCAGGCGATCTTCCAGTCCCCACAGTCCAGTTCGAGGACTAACGCCCCGGGTGGAGGAGAATCCTCACAGTGTGGGGGACACCGATGTGAGTAATGTCTGCGGGCGGGGGGCATCCATGCAGTAGACGGGAACACCCGGGGCAACTACATGAAATCCGGGAGGTAGGGAGCTCCCGGGAGGGGTCCCGGGGCGATCCCGGCTGCAGCGATGGGGGAGGGGAGCGGAGGGGCCCCGGGGCGATCCCGGCTGCAGCGATGGGGGAGGGGAGAGGTCCCGGGGCGATCCCGGCTGCAGCGGTGGGGGAGGGGAGAGGGGAGGGGTCCCGGGGCGATCCCGGCTGCAGCGGTGGGGGAGGGGTCCCGGCACCTTGTAGTAAAAGGCCGCCTCCTGGTAGCGGCCGCCTTGGTCTCGCTGCACCGCCAGCTGGGCGAACTTCACCGCGTCCAGCTCTAGCGCCGCCGCGTCCATGGCCAGACCGGACCCCGATCCACGCTCGTTCGCTCCCTTCTTCCGCTTCCTCCCTGCGCCAGCTCCCGCCCCGCCCCTCGCACCGGCAGCTCCGCCTTGGCCGAGGCTTCCCCGACTCCGCCCAGCTCGCGTGCAACCCGCTCCTGCGCATGCGCACACAGGTGGTTTCGGTTTCTCCGGGAGGAGGGTTACTGCTGCGCGTGCTCGGGGAGGGAGGCCGGGCTAGACTCCCCCCCCCACCCCGCCAGAGCCGGTCTCGTGCACGGGCTGCCTTCCACGTGTGCGGCTCGGTCGCTGCCCTGCTGCTGTGGGACGCCCGGTCAGCTGCAGGCGGGGTTAGGGGGGCACAGCCCTGGTTGCAGGTTACCGACTGGACGGGAGCGCTCATTGGTGCTGGCCGTTAGCCCGAGTTTATGCTCTTTTCTATTTTGCACTGTAGAATGCAACTTCCAGTTTTAAAAGGATGTCTTTCTGCTTTTACTCACTTCTTTTGCTTCCTGGAAAGCACAGTTTTTTGGTCCTCTATGTATTTTAATTTGGGAAATACATTTAATTTGAACCTCTCTTACAGTGTTTTTAAAAAGTTTCTATGCAGCTTGCAGGCATTTCACTCTTGTTACTGTGCCTTTTAACTTCTGTATAACTAGCTACCTTATTTGTGTGTAGTTTCCCTTTCTGAGGTTAAATGCTACTGTGTTGGGCGATCATGCACTAAGCAGAGCACTGTTTTCACAAGACTATCCAGCCAAAAAGCTAAAGCAAATGCTGATGTTCTTGTTTGCTATATACATTTTATTGCTTTGGTCATGTTGTTAATCATATAGAACAGTCACTTTAATCAACATGAGGATTGCAAATGATGTGTTGCCCATTTAATCTTTCATACAATATTTACTGTATAAAATGACTTGAACATGTATGACGAGTGATGTTTGGAAGGTCTATGCAAGCATTTGGAATTGCATGCAGGCACTAGATTAGCGATTGCTAATGAAATGATGTTACATGGCATTAAATAATTTCCAGAGCTATGATTGCCTATTGCTGACTCAGCACTGAGGCAAAACACTATGGAAAATAAACACCTATTTCAACCGTCAAATGTCAATCCTGTTTCAGCTTTGTATCACAATGGCTGTTTCTATTCTGCAAACTATTGCTGTAGACAGTAATCAATATGTTTAATATATTTTGGTCAACTGGAATAAGAGTTGTTCTCTGTGGCTTGGTTGATCTGTGGCATTCAGGCTGCCTCAGTACAGCCCTGACCAAATTTACTCCTGGGGGAATTCTGTGCCACTGTGCAGGCACAGAATTTATGTCCCCCCCCGTAGATTTCTTTGCTTCCCCACAGAAAGGGAAAGCAAAGGGAAGCCACAAGAGCAGTTATGTGACCCTCCCCAGCAGTATATTTCAGGTGGCTGAGAGATAAATCACTATAGGGCAGGGGTCGGAACTTGTGAAGACCTGTCTGGTGGCTCTTACGCTGTGCTGGGCTCAGCGGCTAGTCACGGCTGAGCTGGGGAGGGCGGGACTTTCTCTTCCCCTGCATGGCATCCAGGGCCAGGTCAGACACCGCCCCAGATTTCTCCCCTGGCTGTAGGAAACTGCAAACTCTCCCCTGCCTGCTTCCTGCACCCATTGCTCTTGAGGGGGAAGGATTCCTGTACAGGGAGCTACTCCCCCATCTGCCCAACCCCCATGCATCCAGACCACCTCATACACAGACCCTCCCACTGAGCCTCACCCCCTGCACGCAGAACCCCCCTGATGAGCCCCATTCCCCCTGCACCGATGAGCCAACTGCACTGGGATTCCCACCCCACCAAGTCCCAACTAGTTGCACTTGGAGCCCCACCACAATGAGGCCCACTCCCCCAGCATCTAGACCCCTCCATTGAGCTCTAGCCCCCCCCCCCCATCCAGACTCCCTCCCTTGTTGTACTTAAAGTACTGCACAGGATCTTTTCGGGGGAATAAGGCAAAACGCCACATTTATTAGTAATACATGTATTCATTAACGCTGTATCATATGCATATAATATATTACACTTACACTCACACACACACACACAAACACACTCCGTCTTGTTGTTACCAATTAGTTGCTCCCCTTAACTTCACTGGCCAGGTGAGTTAGATGGGGGAGGGGGTGGAGCCGGGCTTCTGCCGATCCGGATCGATGCTCCCATGTTGACAAGACGAGACCCGGGGTCCTCTGCAAGACACCTCACTTTTATAGCAGCTTTCCTCTTATGCAAATCTATACCAGATTCAAACTCTGTGTCTGTGTCCATTGGTCCTTTGTGCTGCTTTCTTTTGAGTGTTGTCCCAATGCTGCAAAGAGGGTGTTTCCAAAGAAGGTGCTTGCTTCTAACCCCCGAGGCCCCTCGGTATGTCTGCTTGTTTTTAAGGAGCCCACTTGACATGTTTTATTGTCCTTGGGTCTGGCTCCCAGCTCCTCTCCAACAGTTGAGGCTGTCTGGAGGTGCTGCCTTTCATGCCTTGCTTATCCACACCTCATTCATTCAACAGGGCAATTGATTAAGAGTGGGGGGGAGAGCTCTTGTTCTACTGCTAGCAAAAAGAATTTTTTCTTCTATCTTATTCTATCCTTAGGGGCTATAATATTATACCAAGGGCAATGCAAAGTTTCTAAATGAGGCTTTGATACAAAGTCCCATGAAAACAGAGGTCACACGTGGGTAGACCCACCACAAGGTTATATGAAGAGGCACAATGTAAAGTCATATGAAAATTATCAGAGATTTATCTACATTGTCCCCCTTTTGACCTCTCAAGAACAATTCTTGAGTGGTCACCATATACACCTTTTGTATTTGTTGCAAACAAACCAAACAATTATAACCAGGTGAATATAACTAAAACCATTACAATTGACTAAACACCAGATATAACATAAACACAAATGCAAACAATTATAATTATAATAATTGGAAATACAACAAAACCATTACCATTACAATAATTGGGTACATTGACAAACAAAATGAGGCCCAAGTTTGATGCTGCAATAGCCATCAAACAATAAAAGTCACTGAGGTCAGGACCTTCTTAAGCACACACAACAAATAAGGTTTTGTAGGAGTACCACAGTTGTTATGCAAGGTTAAGCTGATTTGGACTTAAACTAACATTCAGTTGCTAAAATGTTGTAGAATTCCCTATTTTTAACAGTTGTTCTCAGAGGTTTCTGGGGACCTGAAAGATGGGGCCATACAATTATGGGCCAAGGTCTTACAGGTTATGGGGGCCCAAGAACTACCCTTCAGGGCTTGGGGAAATAGAACCAGAGTGCATAGAGGAAAGTGTGGAATTAATAATAATACAAGCAAATGTAACTAACAATACAAATGTATCAAGAACAAAAATCAACAACAAAATGATTATTAGAGAACCTAACAAAACAAAACAAAATAACCCTGATGCACTGGGGACCAAAGTCTTTTGGACACAAGGGGTGATTGATAAGTTGGATGGAGATGGGGGAAGTAGAGAGAGGAAAAGACATTTACCCTGTCTAGTGTAGTATCCCCTCTCTCTCTCTGGACCCAATGCTAACACAGGACACCACCAGAGACAGACACAGAACATGCAACACAGAACACTGAACACAGACTTTGTTATGACACTATAACCATGGTATTTTATAACTCTTCAGCTGGTACCAGCTTTTCTGATGTTCTGGTTCAGAGCCTGAAAGACAGAAGCTTGGAAACAAATTAGCACAGTGCTTCCACCATGGCAGAACCTGCTTAGTCTCTGCCACAGTGTGTTTGGTACTTGGAGCTGCACAAATGCTAATTAAGTGGTGCATTTCTTGTGAGTGTAAATTCTCCCTTTCTCTCAGTAAAAGGGCGTTAACACTCCATTTAGGAAAAAAATTCTGTTTTAAAATTTCCAGCCATTTTGCCATAGCCTGGAGATCTGAGGCAGAAGCAGGCACTGTTGTTAACTGTTTTAATGGCATTTTGGCCCTGGGAGGAGGAATTTACCCAAATATCCCAAATATTCCCCTTCCCAATCTCCAGAGGGGTCCCAAAGGTCTGCCCCCTTCTGGGGTTTTAAATGTTTCTTCTCCTGATGTTACTGCTGCTGTAAGATTTGAGAGTGCCGTATTAACTCTCTGTACCCAACCTGTTTTTCAGTTTCTCTTTCTGTTGCTTGCCTGGGCCCGATTTTGCTTTTTTCAATAAACAGTTTTTTTCCATGGGCACAAGCCTTGTTCCACTACCAATTTAGCAAGGAGGGTGGGCTTTTTAACTAGCCCTCACCCTTCCTGGTTCCGTTCCTTAAACATTTTTTTTTAAATTGTGAAATTACCACAATATTACTTACAAAAAAACCAAACCAAAACAAACAAACATAAACCACACTACACTGCCCAAACTCCTATATCCTTCAGAGTTTGGTTTAACAGAATAAGATCTGTATCTTATGTTTTTAACCCATTCTGGGCCAGAGGGAGAGACGCTAAGCTTCCCTCTGTATTACTCGGTCTGCTACCACGGAGGGTTCATACACCAATTATACAAATCCTTCCCCGGATCAGAGTGAGAAACACTAAGTTCTCCTCTTTAGCTCAGTCTTGCTATGGCTGAGGGTGTATGTACCTCTATAACACAATTTAAACCTAAACTCCTATATCCTTCAGAGTTTGGTTAATTAACTGAAAGTTTACGCTCTTTTTCCTATAGTGCCAGGCTTGCTAAAGCTGGCGGTGTGCACACCAGTTTTATAATAACTGTGGATTCTATGCTTGCTCCCCCTTTCGCATTCTCCACCAAAATGTTGTACTTAAAAGTACTGCACAGGATGTTTTCAGGGGGAATAAGGCAAAATGCCACATTTATTAGTAATACATGTATTCATTAACATTGTATCATATGCATATAATATATTACACTTACACTCACACACACACACACAAACACACTCCGTCTTGTTGTTACCAATTAGTTGCTCCCCTTAACTTCACTGGCCAGGTGAGTTAGATGGGGGAGAGGGTGGAGCCGGGCTTCTGCCGATCCGGATCGATGCTCCCATGTTGACAAGACGAGACCCGGGGTCCTCTGCAAGACACCTCACTTTTATAGCAGCTTTCCTCTTATGCAAATCTATACCAGATTCAAACTCTGTGTCTGTGTCCATTGGTCCTTTGTGCTGCTTTCTTTTGAGTGTTGTCCCAATGCTGCAAAGAGGGTGTTTCCAAAGAAGGTGCTTGCTTCTAACCCCCTCGGCCCCTCCGTATGTCTGCTTGTTTTTAATGAGCCCACTTGACACGTTTTATTGTCCTTGGGTCTGGCTCCCAGCCCCTCTCCAACAGTTGAGGCTGTCTGGAGGTGCTGCCTTTCATGCCTTGCTTATCCACACCTCATTCATTCAACAGGGCAATTGATTAAGAGTGGGGGGGAGAGCTCTTGTTCTACTGCTAGCAAAAAGAATTTTTTCTTCTATCTTATTCTATCCTTAGGGGCTATAATATTATACCAAGGGCAATGCAAAGTTTCTAAATGAGGCTTTGATACAAAGTCCCATGAAAACAGAGGTCACACGTGGGTAGACCCACCACAAGGTTATATGAAGAGGCACAATGTAAAGTCATATGAAAATTATCAGAGATTTATCTACACCCTGCTGAGCCACAACCACCTTCACCTGGACCCCCCTGCAGAGTCCCATTACTGTTGCACCCAGACCCTCCAACAAGCCCCTGTGCATCCAGATCCCCCGCCCCCCCCCCCGCCGTGACCAGATCCCCAACTGAGCCACCCATACCCAGATTGCCCCACATTAGATTGAGAACCCTCTCAGCCCACAGCTGGATCCCCCCACATTAAGCCCCTCCACACTTGGATTCTGCCTTGCTGATCCTGCCTGCCACACAGAGGGGCAGGGCCCCGGAGTGTTTCTGGGGCAGGCCCGGCCCTTGTGCTGTGTCAGGGTTGGGTGCAGCGTCAGCACCGAGTCCGTGTCCAGGTGGGAAGGGAGAAGGGCTGCAGGGTGATCTCCCACCTGCATGCAGTCAGTGGCCTGTGCTCCCCACTGCCATGCTGGAGCCTCCACCTTTATTTATTGACAAATACAATTTGCAGAATTTTAAAATATTGTGCACAGAATTTTTATATTTTTGGCACAGAATTCCCTCGGGAGTAAATAGACACATGAATGTGTCTGGATCATCACTGAACTGGAACCCTTTTTGTAAGCAAGCTAAATAATATCCTACCTTACACAGTTTTCACACAATCAGATTAATGCTTTGAAACCTCCAAGTGACAGCCTGCACACATGTAGACCGCGTGAGTACAGTATGTTTCTGTTTAAACTATTACTGACCTCTCCAGGTTTTTTTGTGAGTAATACCTTTCAAACCTAATTATGCACTGGATCAAAGTTATTTTAGGGAAGAATTATTGATGGGTCTAGCATGTATTTTGAATAACTTGTTGCTATTGTATAGATTTGTCTGTCCTAATTGGTTTTGAACTATATTCCATAAGTATGTTGTTATTTCTGGAATCCGTACTAGAGCTGGAATCTTGACTTTCAATTATGGTCAAAGCCTGTTCGGTGAGTGGAAGTGTATACTCTGAATTATTAATGTTTTTCTTCTTATCCACCAGCCAGTATAAATCATTTTGGAGCAGTTACTTATAAAGTTCATTATCCCGTAAGAAGTTCTTTTCTTTGCAGTAAATATTTCCTACTCAACAAGATTAGGGGTTAATTTGAGCCTGCATTTTATTAAAATTTCCAGGAACTAAGAAACATGCACTGAAAATAGTGCAGACTCCATCAATTATTTTGATAATTTTGAATCACATTCAGCTGGTATTACTGGATAATTCAATTACTGGTTTAAAAATACTAATATTAAAGAATACTAACATTTCCCAAATAAAATATCATAGTAAGAGAACCAAAAAAAAAAAAGCCACTGTGGTAAACAACAAAGTAAAAGAAGCAGTGAGAGGCAAAAAGGCATCCTTTAAAAAGTGAAAGTTAAATCCTAGTGAGAAAATAGAAAGGAGCATAAACACTGGCAAATGAAGTGTAAAAATACAATTAGGAAGGCCAAAAAAGAAATTGATAAATTAAACAGCAATAAGTCACCAGGACCAGATGGTATTCACCCAAGAGTTGTGAAGGCTCTGTGAGTGCGGGTGATGTGGGCCCAGCCCCCACCAGCACCAGAAGGGCCCAAGCTCGGGCCATGGCACAGGGGAAGCTGCAGAGCAGAAAGCAGGAGAGGGGAAGCCTGGGGGTGGAGTGTGGGTGGGGCCATACCTGGCTGTTTGGGGAGGTACCGCCTCCCGCAGCCAATGATAGCTGTTGTCCATGCTTCCCCTGCATCAAACTTACCTGTGCTCAACTGTCGTGACTGGCTGGACTGCACTGGAGTAAAAAACATGTTCTGGCTCACTGTCCCCCTGGATCCCCTGGTCACCTGTCCCCCATAATCCTCCTCTTCCTCATCCACCTCCTTCTCCTCCTCGCTGTTCACAGTGGGGGCCTAAGACTTGGGCTCCTCCTAAGTATCCACGGGACTCTTGGGTGTGGTGGTGGGGTCTTCACCAAGGATGGCATGGAGGTTTTTGTAACAGTGGCAGGTCTGTGGTTCCACACCAGATCTATTGTTGGCTCCCTTGCCTTCTGGTATGCCTGCTGCAGCTCCTTGGCTTTCATGCGGCACTGCTACTGGTCCTTGTTATACCCCTTCTCCTGCACGCCCCAAGCATCTGCTTGTAGAAGTTGACATTTTTACATCTGGATCAGAGCTATGCCTGCACAGCCTCTTCTCCCCACAGACCCAGGAGATCCAACACTTCCTGTGTACTCTAGGCAAAGGTGTGTCTGCAGTGTTTAGCTGTCATGGTCAGCTGGGCATTGCACACAACAATGGAGAGCTGCTAGATGTGCTCGCCAAGCCGCGCAACCAAGGAAAAGGAATTTCAAAAATTTGAGGGATTTTAAGGGGAAGGGGCAGCTTCCTGTCCATCTGGCCCTGGGCCGCGGAGTTCACAATAGTGACCAGAGCGGGCACCGTCGGACAGTTTCTGGAGGCCAGTAACAGTTGATGTATGTAATGCAGTGTCTACACTGGCACCATGTCAACTTACCTACATTAACCTTGACTCTATGCTGCTCGGGGTGGTGGTGTTATTAAGTGGACGTAATGGGGGCAGTTTTGTCAGTGGGAACAAAATTTAAGTGTAGACACATCCACAACTAGGTTGATGTAAGCTGCCTTGCATCGACCTAACTGTGTAGTGTAGATCAGGCCGTAGGAAGTATTTCTAGCGGTGATCTTTTCACTCTGCTTCCCTACAGAGTGTTGGAGGAAGTAGCCTGCTCTTGTCTTGGCTGTCCCAGTGGTTAAGTATTAGCGGCCTGGAACTTGACTTTTCCACTGTAAAGACAGGGTCTTTCATTCATGTGCATAGATTCCAGCCAGTTCTTTTTAAATGGTCTGATTCCAAGCAAAACAGTTTAGTGACTCAAACCCCTAGCCCTTACCCTTTCCTCACAATGGATAGCAGTAAAAAGTAGGCACCTTGATTCAGACATATGGTTAATAAAAATATTACTGAAACTTTCTGCCTTCCTCACAGTGTACAGCTCAGCATATCATGGACATAAATTCTGGTATCTGGTATTCTGGTATCTCAGTAGTTTTTCTACAACAAAATGGACAATGAATTTGAGAAGACAAGATGTACACTATTCAAATTGCTTGGTTCTTTGTAAAATTTACCTGTAGTGTTTACATAATTCCCCAATGTTTCAGGGCACCTTAATATTATTACTACTATAAAACCTGAATTGCCAATGGATAGCTGGTGAAGAAAACAAAAACCGACAGGCATTACAGTGGCACAGCTGCACCATTGTAGTGCTTCAGTGTAGACGCTACCTACGCCGATGGGAAGGATGCTCCTGTCAGCGTAGGTAATTCACCTCCCCGACAGAAAGTAGCTAGGTCAAGGGAAGAATTATTTCATCGACTTAGGGCTGACTACACCGGGGGTTAAGTTGGCTTAACTACGCCACTCAGGGGTGTGGATTTTTCACATCCCTCAGCGTTGTAGTTAAGCCGACTTAATTTTCTAGTGTAGTCCAGGCCCCAATTTCTTTTGAAAATGGGACCTAAGCTCCTAAGTGATTTAGTTGCTTTTGAAAATTTTATCCACAGCTTTGTCTCCTTCACAGTAGAAAAGGCTTGCATTCTGCTTTACCAGAAACAAGGAAAAGATGTGTATCACCCCAATAAAGAATGAGTGCTAGACATGGACATGGCATATTATCAAGTATCAATATGCACCTGCGATTTTGCATGTGCTCTTGTTGGTGGGTGCAACTAACAAAATATTGCAATCGAACTACAAGATTCATGCAACTGCAATTTTACTAGTTGTGCATGCTAATACTTGTGCATAAATAAATGTCTCCAATTCTTTCAGATAAAACTGAAGGGAGCAACAGGTTAGGAAGCAAGTTGAAGACCCTTTGAAATTGTGACCCCGTGTATTGGGCTAGCATCTGTACCTCATTCTTTAAAATATTCACTGACCTTAATTTTAATGAATAGACTTGAGAGTATTTACATTTTAATTTCTGGTTCTCTATTTCTCATGTTCATTAAGTGAAAAAAGCCATGAATTTAGAGCAAATGGAGAAATAGCACAGACACACTAGGCTGCTGAACTCCATCACAAAAAACAGATGCTCTTTTTATATAAAAACAATTTAATTTATCTGTTGCTTTTGCTGTGAGAGAGGTCATTTGCTTGACTCATTCTTTTGAATAAATGAGTCATCTCATTCATCATAGGGAACATTGCAACTGATTTAGGGCCAAACCTTACAATCCAATGGAGTCTTGCATGAGTAAGATCTGCAGAATTTGTCCTTAGACTTGAGAATGTTAGTGGCTTTCTGTGAACTCAATTCTCCAGGTATTTACAATACTGTACAGCAACTTTGTTTTTCCTAGTAGTTTGTTTCACTGTTGTATCAACTTAATCTGATCTGAAATTCCTTAGGAATATTTCTACAACTCTTTGTATCATAAAAGAATGTTTTTGTTCCAATTAAAAAAAATGTAATCCATAGACTCCCATTTATCTATTATCTAACTTGCAGAAGTTCAGCCGAAATACCCCTTCCTTCACTTTCCACACAGACTAAATTCTTATGGTGCTGCTTAGCTTTTCATGTCAGCTTTATCTTTTTTTAAAATCTGACCTTATTATCTGTGTTGCATCAACTTATTTGCCGAAAATTTAAATCCTGGCAAGTAAATCCTTTAGACTTGTCTGAAACAGCAGTTTTGCCATAAGACGTGTACTTGGGGGAAAAATTATTTTAATGCACCCTACCTATGGCTTTCCAGTGGCATGATGATTTAAACCCTGGTCATCTGAAAAGAAATATAGTAATTCAATATTATTTTATTAAGTATTCTAAGTTATTGTGACTAAAGAGAAGCAAATTTTCCCTCACGTAGACAGCAAAGCAAGAGAAAAAAATGGTTTGGGGAACATACCATATGACACAGATGCTGTTTAATTGTGAATTCAACCCCATTCTTTGATATGGCCAAGTAAATTTTGCTCTATGTTTACGACTAGGGTCAGTTTTTCTGCCATTGGTTTCCAAGTTGCATCCACAATATTGGCACATGCAATGTGTAAATGTGCCTTTATGGGCAAAGTTACCTGTTTTACAGGTGGTGAGTGCAGGTGCAATCAGGTGTAAGTGAGGCTCCATTGTCTGGGAAAACTTAGGCCCTGATCCTATAATTGGATCTGGACTTGGTAGACGTCAGTGAGCCAACTTATGTAGCCCTCAGTGAGAGCAGCAGTATTTCACACTGTTAAGAAAAAACATTTCTATGAACTTTGACTTAAGAGCATTTTAAACCCTTCTGGTAGATGAACCCATTTTGATAAAGTCTATACCTTTCAAACACAGAAATGGATACTCATGCAAACATTTTTACTGTAGTGCAAAATTTGCCCAGTAGTGTGGTAATATGGAGGGTCCTCCAAAGATAACTGCACAGCCTTAGCCCAGCAAAGGGGCTTAGCCCAGACTGGCTGTTTTGTGAGGGCCTCTTCACTACCTGGGCATCACAATAATGTGTCCTGCAGGGCCTGAATAGGCTTGGACATATGGGAAATGTGCATGTAGGTCTGGGTGGGGATAGGCCATGGAATATGTGACTACAAAGATCCAGCATGCCTGACACACCGCACAGGGGTGAAAAGTGGTAAGAGCTTCTCTGTTAGCCTGTTGTGATGGGGCAAGGCCAGATGGCTATAGGAAAGTAGTAAAAAACAGGTAGGTCAGCCCCAGGCTAAACAAATCTGTGTTACCATTGTAACCAAATGGCAGTTGCTTCAGGTTAATCAAGACACCTGGGGGCAATTAAGATCCTTCTAGAAAGCAGTGGAGACAGCTAGGTTGATTGGGACATCTGAAGCCAATCAAGGGCTGGCTGGAACTAGCTAAAAATCTCCCAGTTAATCAATTAGAGGTGCGTGTCAGGAAATATAGGAGGAAGCTGCGCTGCTGGAGAAACTGGGCAATACAAACCCTATCAGGAACAAGGAAGGAGGCCCTGAGGTAAGGGTGAAGTAGATTGTGAGATAACAGAAACTGCGAGGGAGGGTTGCTTCTTCCCACCTCCCTTGCTGGCTTATGATGAAAATGGCTCAGTAGGCTGTGACCCTTGCCTCTAGAGAGAGAAGGGCTACGTGGAGGGTCACAGTGAGCCTCTGAGACTAGCGTAATCTGCCTGGAAGTGTGGGACCCACTGAGACAAGTTTGGAGCTTTGTCACACTATGTACTGTTGGAGCACCCACAGAAGAGTTGTGTTGAAGCCCCACAACCTGTCCACAGAAGAGTGGTGATGTAGATAATGGGGACCATAATATTGCACTTGAATATAAGACTTGCAATAATAGTAAACTGCCCTGTTTTGTAGGTTCTTTCTTCAGTGTGTTGCGGGTCGTGGATAACAGCCTACTGATTTAGAGAACTGCCTTCAAGTTCCAACATGATGCTTAGGCAAGCCCTAAGAAACACAGTATTTAATCAAAATGCCATTAGTTGTATTGTCATGTAATGTTCTTGTATTGACCCTCCCATCATACCAGATAACAATGAAGTTGGTATATAAATGAGCTCTTTCCCTTGTATCCAGCCTGCTTCTCTTATCTGATGTATTGACTGCCAGGGAGAAGCGAAGTATATTTTATTTAAAAAAGAGAACATCTTTCAAGCAACGAGTAAACTGTCACAGGATCTCATTGTATTGCCCCACTCTTAACTGTTGTCCTCCAGGACCAGCAAGACATCATGTATCTAAAACCCTTGCTCCTCTTACCAATACCAATTTGTCCACTCATCCAAGAGCACCTTCATTGTTCTACTAATAAAACTATGGAGATCAACAATGACCAAAGCAAGGAAAGTGTCAACGACTAATCAAGCAGTTTTGAAGACCACTTTTTGATAAAAGTATCATAATGTCCTTACACTAAAAGATCAGGCTAAAATTGCCAAGATAAAATTTATTGGAAAAATACCATAGAAATTACTCCAGGTCCATTTTGATACGTTATACCAGCTGTTTCCCCTACACAAAAAGTTAGTATCTTCTTATTTAAGGCAGACCACTGGCTTCACTGCATTCCAACTAAATGCAAAGCCTGTCTTTTCATCTTCACTCAATCAGTTCTACCCACTTGCTTATATACAACACATGTGTTAACTAATTGAGCTGTTTCTCCTATAGTCTGGATAGGAAGAGAGATTATTATTTCAATGTTTAAATATTTGGGAAGTCCTATATCTATATGTGTGTATATTTACGGGTGAAAGTTAAGGATGGTATGTAAACACCAATGTAGATAGGCAGATATGGGATCACCAATACTGACTTCAGATGGTGATACTGCCAGACTGGTATTTATGCTTCAGCTTCTGTGCTAACATTCCAACTTGCAGCAATGCTGCCATACTGCACTACAAAGGAACACGACAGAAAAAGAGTTAAACTTTGCAGCGTGTGAGGTGAAGATGCTTTATGCCAATGGGAGAGAGCTCTTCGGTCGTCATCAAAAAACCCACCTCCGCGAGCGGCAGAAGCTGTGTCAGCGGGAGAAGCTCTCCCACAAACATAGCACTGTGTATGTGAGTGCTTATGTTGGTGTAACTTACAACCAAGGCTTTGGAGCTGTGCTCTGGCTCCGCTCCAGCGCCAGGCAAAAACCTGCAGCTCCACTGCTCCGGAGCTGTTCCGTGCTCCAGCTCCGGGCTCCACTCCAAAGCCCTGCTTACAACGTTCAGAGGGTGGTTTGTTCACACCCCCAAGCAACATAAATTATGCCAACGTAGGCTGTAGTGTAGACATAGCCTTAGTCTCTGATCCTGCAAACATTTATGCATGTGCTGAACTCTGTCCCTATGAATAGTTCAGTGAAATGTTCTCAGATGGGTAAATTACTCCTGGGCGTAAGTGAATGTGGAATTGGGAACTAGCGAGAACAGAAGCTGCTGGGTGTACACTGTTTTGTATCTTTGGCCTGGTCTACACTATGAAATTAGGTGAGTATAACGATGTTGTTCAGGGATGTGAAAAATACACATCCCTGAGCAACACAGTTAAACCGACCTTACCCCTGGTGTAGACAGCGCTAGGTTGCCAGGAGAATTCTCCCGTTGACCTAGCTACTGTCTCTCATGGAGGTGGAGTACTTACACTGATGGGAGAACCACTCTCATTGGTGTAGGTAGTGTCTTCACTGAAATGTGAAATGTGCTGCTGCGGTGTTTTAAGTGTAGTCAAGCCCTTAAACCTCACTGGGAGCCTTGGTGCTCGATGGCATGGAAAAAGAGAACAAGAGCTGGTATGATGTGGCAAGTGCAAGGGATATAAAAAATGAAAAGGAAACCAATCAGTAAAAGCCGAGTAAGGATGTACAATGATTCTGAGATTTAAAAATACGCACAAAGCTCTTGCTTTGGTCTCATTTTTATGAAGTAATCAAATGGAAACATTACATTTTACATAAACAAGCAGAGCAAATCCTTCATCTTCAGAAACTGGGCAAAAATTATTTTGTTCCAATTTCCTTTCCTCGTTTTGTACCAAAACAGTGATTGCTGGAGGAGAAAACACAAGGTTTGTAGCAGAGGGTGTGGTGCTTCTGTAGAATCTCTCTATTAAAAGCAGTAACTGGAATTTTCACCAGTAGCTGCCTGTCACAGGGCTGGCCCTTTAAGGGACTCAGCTGCCCAGCTTACCTGTGAACAGGCTCTACTGAAGGGAATGAGCCAACCCAGGTCCACCTGGAGATAGTTAACTGCCTACACACCTGGAAAGCAGTTAATAAAGAAAGAAGCGCCTGGGCCTAATACAAGGTCTAGGAGAACTCAGTTGAGGGGAATCTTTGGAAGAGGAAGGATGCCCTGGATGGGGGGGAGAGATGCTTCTAGGGAGTCTGAGCTAGGCAAAAACTGTCCAGGCAGGGAATCCTGGGAGAGACCCTGACCAAGCTGGGGAAGGACAGCAGAGCTCTCCAAACAGTGAAGAAGCCTAAGGCCTCCTCACAGCACAAGGAGCTGCTGAAACCCAGAGGCTTTTGGTTTGGGACTTGGACGTTTCATCTGGGCAAGAGCCTCTAAACACTTGCAGAAGTGCTCCTTTCAGGAGATTTTCTTAAAGGGTGCAACTCTGCTGTAGAGTGTTTGTTTGGCTTCTTCTTGACTGGGCTGTTTAAGTGACCTCATTGTCTCCTCAGGAAAGAGGGGAAACTGAGGCAGACCATAGCGGAGCCACACTCCTCCATAACAGGCTGCTCAGGAGCACAATTTCTTAAGACAATATACATACTTCTAGCTCTCATGAATACAGTTTCTGCCCCAGATTTGAAGGATGGATACACATTGTTATGGTGTAGTCTTGTAGGTTGAAAAATGCATGGATATTCAACTTTGGAGTGATGGCTGATACTCCAAAGAGTTTTTATTGGCTTAACTTTTGCCCTTCTATTAATGTGTGTAATGCCAACAGACCCTGGTCATCGTCTGCTGGGATCAAACCTGGGACTTCTGGAGCTTAATGCATGAGCCTCTACTGCACAAGCTAAAAGGTGTGTGTCTCTTAGCCAAGTCTGTAGCAGACTCATCAGTCTCTAACTGCCACTAAAGTGGGACAGTGGGCCACACCAAGCAGACATGAGTGACGTGCACAAAACGCTATATTTGCCTCAAAAGTGGTAGGCCAGATCTGGGGTTGAAGTTAATTTTTTCTGTAAAACTTTGAATCAGACAAAGTTTCATGCATTATAACAACCTAAAAATAGGTGTTCAGTGTAGTTCAAGAAGTCTTTCAACTTTATTGACTCGTCTGTGTTTGTTTTTTAGTTGCTCCAGAGAAGTAAATCTTAATCTCAGCCAGGGGGATTTAAAAGACTAACTGCCCAGCACCTTAATTTTGTTGTTCAAAGTCTAATTTTGAAAATTATTCACTTCTGAAATTGGCAAACTTATGGTGGATGCAGCCGCCATCAGTGTTAGTACAGCACATGAGTGCTGGAGATCTAAGCTTTCATTATAATCTATTTAAAAAAAAAAAGTCCCTAACTCTTTTCCTTATCTGCGTTTTCTGGGTCTCTTTTTCATGCTGTCTTCAATGGGAGCAGAGTGAGTTTAATCTCACCACTCTTGAAAATCCCACCCTGAATTCTCACTTAAAAAAATAATCTAACATTCTTGAAAAATAATGTGTGCTCAAATCACTGATTTGTGTCTAATAGCTTCATTTTAACAAGGACTCTTTTGTGTGGGATTTTCTGACTGTAAGGCGGCATTGGTTTCCTTGGTTTCATTTCTTCTTTTCCATCCTTTCAAGAGGGGGCGTGAGTGTGTGTATGCACATGTAATTCACTGGACCCCCTTGTGGGCCAATCATCATCAACACTGATATGCTGCCTTTAAAGCTGCTGGCCAAGCTGCCAATGTACTGTATGTACATATCTCAATAGTTCTTATTACTTGTCAGTTCCTTTGAGGCAGTATTGTTAAAACCCCAAACTTTAGATGTGCATATGCGTCTACTGCTCATGGTTAATCAGAAGAACATGTATATTCTTTCATACTTGCTTAAAAATGTCTCAGTGAATGGTACTTGTAACCAAACTTCTTAAATTTTGATTTTTATGGAAGATTTTCACCTCAGTGACAAGAGTGATCTTCCACTGAGTAAGAAATCTTCTGTTCTGGACCATGGTATTAAGGAATTATATTAAACAGTGCTAGGTAACGAAACTACCACAAGATGACAGTGTTTCAGAACTTTACTGTTCAAAGTGCTATGTTTCAGCTCCCTACTGAGAAGGGCAAACATGAATCAGAAGTGACCCTTTTCTATAATCCAGTGACTGGTTAGATTGAGGGCTTGGCAGACCACTACTGGCAATTCTCCAAAGTCTTTATGTAACCCTTCTGCTGGGTGGAGTCGGTGGCAACTAGGGCCGTGTTCAATATCTAGGGCAGAGATTGGCAACGTTTGGCATGTGGCTTGCCAGGGTAAGCACCCTGGCGGGCCGGGCTGGTTTGTTTACCTGCCGCATCCGCGGGTTCGGCCGATCACGGCTCCCACTGGCCGCAGTTTGCCACTCCAGGCCAATGGGGGCTGCGGGAAGCAGCGCGGGCCGAGGGCATTGTTGGCACATGATGGCATATATCACATTAGTAGATATGCAGGTGAATGAGCCTCTGATGGTATGGTTGGGTCCTATGATGGTGTCGCTAGAGTAGATATGGGGACAGAGAAGACAACGGGGTTTGTTACAGGGATTGGTTCCTGGGTTAGTTTTTCTGTGGTGTGGTGTGTAGTTGCTGGTGAGTATTTGCTTCAGGTTGGAGGATAGGTTGTAGATTGATGATGCGCTGGAGAGGTTTTAGCTGGGGGCTGTACGTGATGGCCAGTGGTGTTCTGTTATTTTCCTTGTTGGGCCTGTCCTGTAGTAGGTGACTTCTGGGTACCTGTCTCGCTCTGTCAATCTGTTTCCTCACTTCTCCAGGTGGGTATTGTAGTTTTAAGAATGCTTGTGTAACCCTTCTGCCCCTCTGAGTTGGCAGCAACAAGGTCCGGGTTCAGTATCTAGGGGTTCCGTTGCAATAACGCAATGCAAAATCGGCTCGAGCCTCCACGCAGTGACCTGGGACAATTACATACCACCCCCTTGGGCGCCTCTAGGAGGCAATACTTCCCCTCTCGCAAGCACGGAGTCTGAGTGTAGCAAAAGGCTTTTAATAAAGGAGGGAAACAATGCGGCATTATGTTGGGGAAACACCACAAACAGGATTCATAACACAAACTATGAGCAAGTAAGTTTGGCAGTGTCCTTTTCCCCTCAGGGTCTTAAGTCCAATCACCCCAAAGTCCAACAACCCCAAAGTCTCTGTCCCTGGTCAGTGCCGCCCCAGAGTTCGAAAGTTTATCTGCAGAGTTTTACCCCCACAGCCTGGGCGGAAATGGGGGGGGGGGGCACACGGGATGTTAAGGGGCACCTTACGTGGTCCGAAGCCGACTGCCCCACCTCTCTGTGGAGTTCTGCTGCAGCCTTCACCATGAATGGCTCCGCTCTACCATTCGCGCCGCTCCGCTCCTCCAGCCGTCCCCGCAAACTGCTCCCTTCTGCTCCCCGTTCCGTAGGCTTCTCCACTCTGCGCCACTCCTCTCTGCCCGCTGTTCCGTGGGCCGCTCCAACCAGCCCACAAACTGCTCGGCTCTGCCAGCTGCTTAGCAATATTTCTTCGGGCTCCCCCACAGTTTAAAACAGCACTCAGTGATCTCAGCTCAGTAATTTTAGCAATTTCTGCTCTTAGTGATTTCAGCTTGTAGTAGGGGAGCCCCAGTGCTTGTGCACCATTGGCCCGAAGTGAATTCAGTTCAGCAACTTCTAGCTAGACTCCTAATGGAAGCAAACTTAACTCTGCTACTCAACAGTGGAGAGAGCGGGTAGTGCAATTGGTGTTCCAGGCCCTCAAAAGAGACCCATACCAACAGGTACACATACCTATCCCCAGCCTCTCTCAATTCACTGGGTTTTGTAACCCATGCCCCTTGTCTAGCGAGTGCTACTTAGTTACTGGTGAATCCCTCTGTCACTGGCCTTGATTCACAGAATCAGGGTAAAAACACTTTATTCTTCCTGCCCCAATAACAGAGAAACTGGGGATCCCACACCAGCCAAAGTAACCACTTTGAGTTGTTGTTGTCCCAGGCTAGGCAGGTGGGTGTGCCTATGCAAACAAGATCAGCCCCTGAAGTTCTTTTCCACCCTCGCCATAATTCACCACCAGATGTCAGGGTAGAGCTCATCCTGACTCTGCTTACACTGGATAGAGTTCTTGTAGGTGTTTGTCTCTGTCTGAGGGATTGGAGAAAATGCAGTTGTATCTTAGGGCTTGGCTGTAGACAATGGATCATGTGATGTGTCCTGGATGGAAGCTGGAGGCATGTAAGTAAGTATAGCTGTCAGTAGGTTTCTGGTATAGGGTGGTGTTTATGTGACCATCACTTATTTACAGTGTAGTGTCCAGGAAGTGGATCTCTTGTGTGGATGGGTCCAGGCTGAGGTTGATGGCGGGGGGGAGGGGGGAAATTGTTGAAATCCAAGGGCCTCCTTCCCATGGGTCCATATGATGATGTCATCAATGTAGCATAAGTAGAGGAGAGGCACTAGGTGAGGAAGCATTGTTCTAAGTCAGCTACAAAAATGTTGGCATACTGTGGAGCCATGCAGGTACCCATAGCAGTGCCACTGACTTGAAGGTATAAGTTGTCCCCAAATCTGAAATGGTTGTGGGTGAGGACAAAGTCACAAAGCTCAGCCCTGAATTAGCCCCAGAACAACGAACAGATGTCATTGAAATCATCCAGCAGAACCAAGACATGTTCTCTGTTGTAGAAGCATCAGTGATCTGTATGCTATGTATAACCTGTATACTCAAAAGGTCTGTTATACTCCCCTTCCCCCCCATTGTCTCCTCTCCCTCTCTGAATACCTGTGAAGTGGCTTTCCCCCTCCCCCTCCCTCCTGGAATGCTTGTGGGATGAATGGGCTGGTTGAACAGCTGGAAGATCAGAACAGCTTCCAGGTAGACAAGGTGTCTGGGGCTCTAATTAGGCAGCATTCACACACTCAGTGCATGGACGCTGCACGGACACTGCCCGAGGTGGAGTGTGACCAACCAGACGCGGCCAAGTCATCTCTAGTCGTAGGCCATGACACTCTGATTAGGCAGCGATCACACACCCAGTGCATGGACACTGCCTGAGGTGGAGTGTGACCAACCAGATGCGGCCAAATCATCTGTAGTCGCAGGCCATGAGGAGCAGGTCCTTAAAAGGGGAAGGGGCCATGTGCTCAGGAGTGCACTCACAAGCTTGTACCTCCATGAAGGCCCTTCGCCCAGACCACCTGGCCAGTGGTTTGCCGCATTGCATTCCATGGTGCCTCGGGAAGACTTCCCTTCATCACACCGTCCATTGCTGCGCTGTGGGACACTTACCTTCAAGGATCCTAACATCTCCAGTGCCGTGCCTGTCCTGGGAGCATGGGTATGCGAGTGGGAATGTGCCCCCCCCCGCTTTCTTTTGAGCTTAGCTATCAGTATAATAAACGCGCTGCTTTCTGCCAATCTCTGGTGGGTCATTAGTCCTCCCTAAGCTTACTAGCTGGCCCAATTTCAGGTAACATTAAGGGTGGAGAATGTGAGCAGCTTAGTGGAGGATTTGACCCAAGAGTAGGGGGTCTCGTGGTGCCCCCCGGTGCTCTCTTGGGTGAGTCTGGTTCAAGCCTGTGTGAAAAAGTGGTAGGCTAGCAACCCACTGCAGGGAGAAAAGGATGCCACTGCTAAGTATGCCACTGTGGGACAAGGGGAAGAAAAAGGCGAAGCAGCCCGAGCAAGAATACACCCCCCCCCCTTGGGGAGCGGTGCCGCTACCTGGGTTGTTGTTAGAATGGCTCCAAAAGAAAGGGGCAGACCCCTGGATGCCAGGGGCGGTTCCACTTGGGAGTACAATTCCTGAACTAGAGCTCATGTTCTTATGTACTTATGTATGGTCCCAATAAGGTGGGACTGGATCATGCAGCAGCCTGGTTGCTGTGGCACACAGGCTGGCAATGGCAGGTGGCAAAGAGTGAGCTCGCCACTGAAATAGACTCACTCAAGGACCAATGTAATGAGTTGGAGAAGGAACGGGATATATGGAAGGCACAGGCTTTGACTGCTAGCGCCCAGGCGTCTTCCCTTTCTGTAACCGCAGTACAGGTGGCGGCAGCAGAGGAGGAGTGGGAGCGGGTGGAAGTAGAGAATGCCGCTCTGAGCCAGGCAGTTACCTGCCTGAAGGATCTGGTCCTGGAGGGTCTGCCTGGGAGAACAGGGTCTCGGGGGCTCATTCAGTCCGGGTCGCCACTGTTGGGGTGAAAGCTCAGGGGTGTGTGGGACCATATGATGATTGGAACAGGGATATCTGGTGTGATCCGGATCCTCCGGATCCCGGATGGCCAGGCCCCAGACACTGTGTTGCGGCAGTCTGGAGGGTGGTCCGAAACTATGGGCCTGCACCCACAGAGGGCGGGGCAGCCCCAAGTACCGGACATACCGTGGCAGAGACTGAGTTGACTCCCGCACAAGCAATAGAGTTAGCAAAAACCCTGAGTGGCCCTTCGCGCTCCGGGTTCAGCGGGTGGGCCCGGGACATGGTGATCCTGTGTTTGGATCAGGGACTGAACCTAGCTGAGACCCGATGGGTGTTAAAAGCCCCCGGTGCCACCCCAGAAACAATACAAGTATCCTCCTAAGGCAGAGCAAGCTGTGGGTGAGATATTGGATGCCCTGATAGACCAGGGAGTGGTTCGTTTAACTACCTCTCCTTTCAACTCCCCCATCTGGCCGGTCCGCAAGGCAGACCGAAAGACCTGGTGACTAACTATAGATTACCGCTGGATCAATGCTTGCACCCCACAGCGGGCTCCAGCGGTGGCAGACATGACCGCATTGTCGGAAAGAATTCTGCCTGAGGAAAAGTGGTTTTCAGTGACCGATTTAGCAAACTGCTTCTTTGCCCTGCCCATGACTCCAGACAGCTAAGACCAATTTGCCTTCACCTTTCGCAATACCCAGTATACGTTCACCCAGGTCCCCAGGGATTCCACAATTCTTCCATGCTAGCCCACCAAGCCGTAACTAGCACCCTAGATACCCTGACCCTCTCTGATCGGCCATGGGACTCCGGAGGGAAAATGGGTACACTGCGGACAAATAAATGAGCAGGGTCTGCCATGGTGGGAGCACTGTGCTAATCTGTTTCTAAGTTTCTATCTTTTAGCCTCCGAACCGGAACAACAGGAGAGCTGGTACCAGCTGAAGCCTTACAGAAATACCTGGTTATAGTGTTGCGAAAAAGTCTGTGTTCAGTGTCTGTCTCTGGAGGGTGTCCTGTGCTAGCATTGGGTCCGGAGAGAGAGGGGATACTACACTAGACAGGGTAAATGTCTTTTCCTCTCTCTATTTTCCCCATCTCCAACCAAATTATCAATCACAACCACCTCTGTCCAAAAGACTTTGGTCCCCAATACATCAGGTTTATTTTTTGTTAGGTTCTCTAATAATTGGGCTGGGGAGGAGCACCTTTACCAACTAACAGTACAGATTCAATTGAAATAGGAACAAGTAACCAACCAAAAATATCACCAGAGCAGTAATATAAAACAGTCTATGTAAACTTAACAACAAGGAATCAGATAATTTACAACCAACTATTTACTGAAAAGCCAGAACAAACATACAAAACTGAGTAAACTGTAACAATTCGTCCGCTATACACTATACATGAGATTTGGTACCAAGTAATAAAGAAAAAAGGCCTAACACACAGAATATCTACAAAAATTAATATGTACATACCACACTCCAGGCGCAGCTGACCAGCAGTACAGACACCAGGGACATGTCGAGATGTAACCCGAGATGACATGACACGAGCCAGCTAAATCCGGAGGAGATCCTGGCTGAAAGGGTGATCTGGCCTTCCAGCTAACACGCGGACACTCCTGCTGATTTAGGCGAGGGACATAATTTTATTCGAAGACCCTTGCTCGTGCTAGCATCTGATAGGTTCCCCGCTCCTACACCAACCAGGCTCCGAGCTGGTGCCCTCTACGTAAACAGATACTGCACCCGGCACGCTAAGCTTATGCACACGGCACGCCGGAATTGTAGCACACGGTACCAATGTGACCCACAATTGACCAGGCGGAAGGTTCAAGAATGGTCACACGGCCCCAATGTGTTGCACACGACACCAAGGCGCTGCACACGGCACCAAGGTGCTGCACACAACACCAATGTGATCTTCTGACCGACAATTGGCCATCCAGACGCCATGACAGAGCATAGGGCTGCGACATGCCCCCGTGGCCGATTGGCGGTCCATTATAAGAGGGACAGCTCACACCCAGGAAGGGGGGCGAGCCTGGGGAAGGAACCAAATTTAGACTGGGGTCTCGATGTCCGATTGGTTGTCAGCTGACTGGAAAGCGGAGTATGTGGCTTGAATAGGTAGTGCAGATACAGCTCTAGTCACCAAAGCTTTGGTACATGCAAGACTTAAACAAAAAACAACAATAACAACTGCTGCAGCAATTAACCAGTACTTGAAAGATCGTGCCCATTGTCCAAGTCCCCAGCCTGACAAAGTAGTTTGCCACCAGTCCCACGATTGACGTTCCTCACAGATACGAACAGCCAGAGATGATAACTGCTGGGTGATGGCAGAGATGTTGTTCCATCCAGGACGTAAACGGAAGGCAACATTGTCCTTTGAAGCGAGAATCAAGATTCTCTAAGGCTTCACAAAAGTCCTGATGCAACGAGGTCTGTATCATCAGGCGATTCTGTTCGGTGTATTCAGCTAGCACAGTGAGGGAGTCATCAACCTGTTGAAATCCAAGAGCTGTAAGATTAGTGAGTGTCTCTAAGTTTGTTGAAAGGCTGCGAAGCTGATTAAGGGTGAAAGCATAACTAAGGGGATTGAACTGTACATAGCCCCAAAAAAGGGTCTCAGTAGCAGATTTTAGATGGGTCCACCATGTGAGTTCATGCTTTTGTGGACCAAACGTAGGGGGAGGTCTGTGAAAAACGCCTCCTCCTTTGATAAAAACCTGTCTGAGAGCACAGATGCCCTTGGGTAAATGGAGATGACTGTGGGCAACGCCATAACCACACAGCCAATAAATTCCTGAAGGGGAATACAGGCCAGAAGTATTGCCCCATTTAAGAAGCAAGTTCTTTTTGTTTATAGCTGTGGGATCGTATGCAACTGTAATCCAATAGCGATGTGCCCAATCAACGGCCCTAAGGCCAACTGTTTGCCTTCTAGTGGAAAATATGAGGCCAAAAGGAAGATAACCATGAGGTGGCATTGAAAACAGTAACAGGGACATTAGACTGATTAAGAATGGCTAAGGTAGACTCAAATGCCTGGCAATACCAATTAGGGGAAGTTGAACGCTACCAATTATGCTGATCACTACAATTATATCGTTTACCACACCACTGACAAGGAGGTGGGGGCATATAGTAATGGGAGCAGTTGGGATATTTCCCCCAAGAACGGAGGGAGTCAGGGCCCAGAAACACAAAACAGGGACTGGCTGTAGACATGGAGTTATACATGGAAATGGAGGTGCTAGGGGTCTCAAATCGATCCGATTGGGAAGAATTACAGGTAAACAAGTGTCTCCAGGGCCAACTGGGTACATTACACCGTGAGGCAGGTTCCTCGCGAGACACATTTTCGATAGGGATAAAATCAAGGAAAAAGGGAATCTCCCCGAGGGTGGAAAGGGGGTAAGAGCATACTACACAATAATGATTCGAGGGAATAGAAGAAACATCACCTGAATTAGCAGCCAAGAGCTCCTGATGGGCGTAGGCCAGAATCCAGTTCACCAGAGGGTTTGGGTGTGGATGATGTGGTTGCAGGTAAACTTGAAATGAGAAAAAGAAAAATAGGACGAGCCCCTAGGGCGGGTCCCGTTATGATCGCTGGCTGAGCCAGTTATGATGGACTAGCCGAGCTTCTGACTGACCAGTGCACACAACGTGATATGTATTAGGAAAATGACCGGGCTTGGATTTAAAGTGATGAGGGCCTGTGGGAGTGCCAGGTGCCAGCCTTTGTAATCTGGTTTCCCAGTAATAGCATGGAGTTGTGTCTTAAGAATTCCAATGCGATGCTCCACAACACCATTGCTATGGGGTTGATAGGGGAGGTGGACATGGAGCTGGGCTCCCCACTTGGTAACTAAGGCCTCAAAGCTATGACTGTTAAATGGGGGGCCTCCATCAGTTTGGATTTCAGAGGGAACACCCCAGGCTGCAAAAACTTGAAGTAGTACCTGGTTGACAGCTGGAGCTGTGGACCATTTTAAAGGTGAACGGTGGACTTGGCGGGAGCCTAGATCCACAACCACTAGCCCCTTTGGGAACAGTTTAGCCCCAGCTAAAGGGCCAATTAAATCTAACTGCCAATGACATCCAGGTTTGAAAAGTTGGAGGTGTAAAGCTCCCTGGGCTACAGCAAGTCGGGGCGTATGACGGGTCGCTTGGCACTGCTGGCAAGCGCGTATAACTTCATTGCAGTGCTTTCGGGTCATATCTGATTTGCAGCGTCCATGAGCTGTGAAAATTTGGTAAAGAGCTTGCCCAGGTAAGTGTCCCCATTCCTCATGCATCCATGTCAGAAAAGGATCCCGAGGGAAAGTAACAGAAGACATCTCAGGACTGCTAAGAGTCTCGGCCTTAAAGGTACGGAGGCGTTGATCGAGGGTAGTGTGGAGTGGATTGCTATCTGGTCGGTGGGAGGGACAATGAGTAACAAACCAGGGTAACTTAGTCTTATGCATGAGGGTGAAAATTTGCTCCCACAAGTCCTCGTGAGCTCGTGGTTGTCCCTCACGAGTAAGGATGGATACCCCGTAAGCAGAATCAACACCAAGGACAACCCGGGTACGAGGATGAGCACAAGCAAGGTGGGAAGCAGCCAGGAATATTCCCTGAACTTCAGCTAGCTGGGCTGAAGCATGGCTTGGGAGAAGTTCAGCTTGAAACATCTCGCATTGCGGACATAAAATACCAGCACGGGGGGAGGGGGCCGTGCCCCCATCAGACACGATCCATGGGTTAAACACACTAAGCTCATCTAGACTGGGATATTCCTCAACTACAGAACTTGAACATAATACCCACTGACCAAAGGCTTCCTGTGCTACAAACACTAACTTTTCCCAAGTGGCTGATGAACCATGGAACTGTGGGGCTGGAGTGAACGACAACCAAGGAATGAGCTGTACATGAGGGCCTTGGAGTTTGCCATGAGCCAATTTGGCCCAAGGGGCAGCTAGTTTAACTCCGAGGAGCATGTGTCCCACCGATCCGTACCGATATTCCGGACCATTAAAAGTGTGAGCACTGTGGTACACTGGGTGGCTTTCTTGGGTGATGGTGGCGCTTACGCCGTGAGTCGTAACTGATAGCATGATGAGAATTGGTTTTTGGGGTTCCCATTGATATAGAATCGGGCTAGAATGGAGCCATGCTGCTAGGTCATTTACGGCCTGATCAGCCTTCTCAGTCCAGAGCAATCTTTTGCTCTTTGCAAACTGCTGAATGATGGAGAGGGCATTAAGCAAGCTCGCTGGGAGGAAGGCCCGGTGATAATTAACAATCCCAAGCACCCTTTGAATCTGCTTTCGAGGGGGGTGAATCCCCACCTTAAACTGGGGCTGTAATGAATGATACAAGGAGTGCTGAAGTACCCCTTCTTCAACATTAAAACCCCAAAACTGAAATAAAGTTGATGGTGATAAACCACTTTTTGCCTCGTTAACCTCCCATCCGTCATTGTCTAGGGTCTGGAGGACCTGATCAGTGACGGTCTGAACAGGGCCAGGATCGGGACCGCAAATGAGAATGTCATCTACATAATGAACGATCTCGACCCCAGGCTGGGGTGAAACAGCTTGAAGGGTTTGATTTAGAGCCTCAGTGGCACAGGCGGGTGAATTTCGGTATCCCTGGGGACAAACCCGCCACTGATATTGAGCACTCTCATATGCAAAATTGAGAAACCCCTGTGGATCATAAAGGGGGATTTGGTAACACATGTCTTTAAGGTCAAGGGTACATGCCCACCTGGTCTATCTGTTTAGTAAAATACGTTCAATTGTGGGTAAATCCCACTGGCTTGTAAATGCAATAGCCTCAATATGTTGGTTGGCTGAATGGTAATCAATAACCATGCGATATTCATTGGGATTGTGGGGCTTTGGGATACCCCATGCACTGGACAAATATCGACTAGTAGTGACACGGCAGATACGCTGGGCATTTTTAAGCTGAATTAGAAGTTGACTAATGGAGGCCTTTCCCTGGGGAGGAGTGGGGATAGGTTGATGTTTCCACGGTGTTGGGTTACCAGCACGAGGCTCGTGGGGTTAGCAATTAAGGCAGCTGACAAAACGGAAGTGATAAATGGGGCCAACTTAAAAGCCTTTAACTCACCCACCCCAAGGATAGCCTGATCTCCCAGAAGAGCGGTAAACTGAATGGGGGTGCCCCGAAGGGTAGCTTTAACTTTAACTTCGGGCCCTTGGACGTAAATGATGCAACCCGTGCGCTTGTGGGGCATGGATGGAGGAATAATGGAGACTTGGGCACCTGCGTCCAGTAAAAACTGGACCTGATTACCAAGAGTAACTAAGGGAAAATACGGCCTGGAGTCACTAGATTGAGCGTTGGCCGCCATTACGCACTCGGTCTTGTGCCGTTTCCCGGGTGTGGGCCCTCTGAACGGTCCTCCCACCCCAAGGTTATAGCCAGCTCTCTTTGTTGTGTGGGGCTTAATTTACGAGCAGTATCCTTGCTAAGCCCCCCTTTGTTGAGTAAAAACCCGAAGATCTTTCGTTCTATATAAGAACGTTCGGGATACTTGGATCTGATCCCGGGGGTCACTGTACCCGCGGCCACTACAGATGGTCAGGGAGTAGGCCACTTTAAGCTGTCCATGGCCTGGAATAGAGAAGTGACTGGCCGTCCCTGGAACCCCCGCATCCATAGCAGCGTACTTGTGTCCCCTAAGGGGCTACTGTCAAGTGTCATGTCTATCCCTTGCTCATGTATGGGGATGGCAGCTGGGTCGGTGACATAACAGTAGGCCTGAAACGGACGAAGTTGCTGCTGTGCTAATGTCAAATTTAAGGGGGTTTGTGCAGGGTCCCACCAGATGAGGGATGCCCCTGCAATGGTAAAAATTAAATCGCGAGAGATCCCGCCCGAGGGAAGCTGAAACGCTGCGGGGCTATTCTGTATCTGTAGGTAAGCAGCTGCTGGTACTGAGATTGGCCAGCGAGGAGCCATTAAAAATAATCCGTGGCCTGTTCCCCTGGACCAGGCAGCACTCCGGGCTATAAGGGTCGCCTCCTCCTGGTCGACTAACTCCTGGCTATATTCTAGGATGAGCCGTCCTAGCCAGGTGAATACCGGCTCGTTTGGCTCTCGCCCAGTATCGTTAATAAATTCTTTCATCTCAGCCTTGCTACGAGTGCGACACTCAGAAGTGATATTTTGCACCCCAGTTTGGTCCACTTTGGTGTGTGTTAACTGCACTGGCATAGCCTCAACGGGACCGGGAGTTATTACCTCGGGGGTTGGTGATAGTAAAGCTGGGTACAAGCTGGTTGCTGACGGATATGGTGGAGGGGAGGATTCGGGGATTTTAAGATCTGGTACAAGGGGGGGAGTGGGATCTCAGGTAACGATTGAGCCACACTGGGAGTTTTGGGGATTTCAATCATCTCTCGAGCGATTGACCCCCATAACAATGGTCAGTTTATCTAGGGCCAGGCCTAGGATTTTGTGATAGGCACTGGCTACAACTTCTGATTTGTACTGGTCAGGGTGAAGTTTCTTAGATTTTTTTCCCACCCTCTAATTCCTGAATGAGCTGAATCACTAGCTCATGTGCGGGGCCCCCGCTTGGGAGGCTTGGGGGGTTAATAGTGAGTGGACAGGTGCCTCCAGCCGCCTTCAAAATCTTTTGGGCATCCTTCCACAAACGTATTGGATCAGTCCCAGCACCGGCTTCCCCTGACTTGGTACAAGTCGGCCGATAGCTAGCCTCTGCAGGGGTTAGCCGAAGACCCATATGGCCTGTCAAAAGACAGCCTGCAGCACCAACAGACAAACTGACAGTATAAGTCTGGCTTGAGTAACAGACTCCAATAATGCAATTCCAGCTAATTGCCTCAGAATGCCCCCGATCAGACAAAACATGATGCTGGAGATGGTTAAACTCATCATCAGGGGTTTTGTCAGTAACCCTGGGTCTCCAGGGACAATTAAAGTGCACTGGTGACAGGGGACAAAAGAATGAAACCATAGTAGAATTTATGGAAGCCGCACGTACTCTGACTAAATTTAGACAGTGGGCTGAACATGGTACAAAATTCGCTAATCTATTTTTTTGCAAAATGACAGCTTTGACGCCTTTGTACCCACCTGACATATTTGCGCCATTATCATAGCCCTGGCCTCTCGTGTTTTGTAGATCAAGCCCATCATTTTCAAGCTTCTTTATTACCGTATTTTCTGGCGTATAAGACGACTGGGCGTATAAGACGACCCCCAACTTTTCCAGTTAAAATATAGAGTTTGGAATATACTCGCCGTATAAGACTACCTCTCTTCCAACGCACACCAAATAAAAATTAAAAAAACATCAGATTTGATTTCAATATGGTAATTTTAATTCAAATGCTTATGACATGCAGGTACTTAGCAGGAAAACTGTCACTTATAAACATAAGGCTGTTTGTCATCAAACATGTAAACATAAAACAGTGCAAGTGGATTAAAATTTTCCTAATTCACTCTAAAGCTGAAAGGAAGGATAAGACAATAAACCCATGGGAGCTGCCATGCTGTTTGTTTTCTAAGCTGTCAACCAAACTGGAACTGATGATGATAGGAGGAAGATAACAAACAATAGAGAGAGAGCAAGTGCCAGGCAAGTCCCTGGCGAGTTAGCAACGCCCATCATAACTGCAAGCTACGGTATTTTTACAGGTTTTGCTGGCGTGACAGTTTCCCTTTAAAAGCCTTCAAAATCGTCCTGTTCGTCATCTGATATCATAAGTACATCAATGACATCTTGTGATACATTTATAAGGCAGTCATCGTATGGATCGAATTCCGTATCAGATGGTGTGGTCTCAGCTTCGGCTTCCTCTTCATCTTGCCACAAGTAGTCGTCCTCCATACCATCTAATGAATTTGATATGCCACACTTCTTGAAAGACTTGATTACTGTTTCTGCATCAATATCATTCCAGGCTTTTATGACAAACTTGCACAAAACATCCAACTGTGGAGCACGCATGTTTCCTCCTTTTGTGAATGACTTTTCGCCGCTAACCATCCATTCATTCCACTGTTCTCGAATGCGATCTTTAAATGGCTTGTTTAGGCACACATCCAGTGGCTGTACCAACGATGTCAATCCTGCAGGAATAACTGCCGCATCTGTGTTTAGTCTTGCAAGCCTTTGCTTGGTGCTGGGAGTTAAATGAACCCTGAACATATCCCACACCAATAGACTACCTTTTTGAATAAGTCCACCTGGTCGCCTGCTCCATACATTATCAAGCCATAGCTTTACCCCTTCTTCATCCATCCAGCC
This sequence comes from Chrysemys picta bellii, assembly GCF_011386835.1. NCBI lineage: Eukaryota > Metazoa > Chordata > Testudines > Emydidae > Chrysemys > Chrysemys picta. The sequence continues at coordinate 80,383,976 of NC_088792.1, forward strand.
TTTTTCATTCACATGTACAAAACAACCAACAGGGAACTTGAGTTTCGGCATTGTTTTTCTTTTAAAAATAATCATTGGTCTCAGTTTGGCGCCATCAGCTGTGCATCCTAGTACCACTGTAAAACTGGACTTCTCATGTCCTGTTGTTTTAATTAAAATTGTTTTTTCACCTTTTTGATGGACAGTTTTATTTCCAACCATATCAAAATTCATTGGAGTTTCATCCATATTTCCAATACTACTTAACGCATAGCCATGTTTAGTGCGCTGTTGTATTACGTATCGCTGGAAACTATTTACTTTGCTATCAAGATATGCAGGTAATTTTTGGGCAATTTTCGTCTTTTGCCTCAGTACCATATTATGCCTTCCCATGAATCTAGTACACCAGGATACAGTGGCCTTAAATCTGTTGCTGTGATCTGGGTTAGATTTGGCCCAATGAAGTGCAAACAAACGTATTTTATTTCGTGTCACTACATAACCGTTTTGGCGATGCTCATTCACCATGTCTGCTACATGTTTTTCGAGTTCTGGCCAATGTGGGGTGCCTCTTCTTAATGCACACTTACCCCTTGGCATACTCTTTAATGCTTTTTCATTTGCTTTCCAGTCCCGAACCATCTTTTCTGTTACTCCATATTGTCTTGCAGCAGCGCAGTTATTATGTTCCATGGCAAAGTTTACAACTTTAAGTTTGAAACTGGCTTCATATTTCTTTCTTCTTGCTGGTGGAGCCATGATGGGGTTTTGACTGTTGGACATTTGTATACTGTACTGTATGTACTGGTGCTATACTGTATGAACAGGTACAGATACTGGTGCTGTACTGTATGTGGTACCCAGTATACAACAACCAGCCAATCACGGCAAGCGATGTACCTTACCGGCGATTGGCTGGTTGTTGTATACAAAGCCTGCTTGGATTGGTCAGCTCTCCCTGCCTGCCCAGCCCTCCCTGTCTCCAAGACTATCAGAGCGGTAGCGCAAACACGCCTCTTTCACCCGTTTGGCCCGCCCTTGTATCCTATTACCTCCTTCTCTGCCTCTCAGATCTTGCACATGCGCGCCTGCGCCGCTTCACTGCAGTCCTCAGGAGCGAGATCTGAGAGGCAGAGGAGGAGGTACGGTAATAGGATACAGGGGCGGGCCAGACGGGTGAAAGAGGCGCGTTATTCTGGGCAATGCGCCGCTCTATCTCTTTTTTCCATACCCCGGGCGTCCAGGACGCCTGCAGCTTGCTCCGCCCTTCACTTACACCTTCCCGGTGAGGCGCCCCCTCACCTCGTCATCGGGACCGTGTTAAGTCACTTCTTTCCACGAATCCTGGTGAGTGGATTTTCTTCTACCGTACTTGTACAGCGCCGCCCTTGCTGCTTTCATACGGTCACCGCATATGGCGGGGATGCGGCCGCGGCCGTTTTTGAGCTCCCCCCACCATATGCGGCGACCACAGATTCTCCAGTCCGGCTCGGAAGTTTCAGCACCCGCCCTATAAGACGACACCCGGCGTATAAGACGACCCCCGACTTTTGAGAAGATTTTCCTGGGTTAAAAAGTCATCTTATACGCCGGAAAATACGGTATTTCTTCAGCTAATCCACTTCCCATTTTTTCTTTGGTTTCAATGAAGTCTATGAAACTTTCTTCTATAGATACAATTCTGTTATCGATTCTCACGTATCTCACAATCTGGGACATTTGCTCTCGATCAGATATGTCTGATATGCAGTCCAGAAGGATAGAATAATATTTAGCCTTTTTTTATTTTGGATATAATTTCATTATGAACTTGGTTTGCTAGGTTTCAGAGTAGAAGCCGTGTTAGTCTGTATCCGCAAAAAGAACAGGAGTACTTGTGGCACCTTAGAGACTAACAAATTTATTAGAGCATAAGCTTTCGTGGACTACAGCCCACTTCTTCGGATGCATCCATTCTATATGCATCCGAAGAAGTGGGCTGTAGTCCACGAAAGCTTATGCTCTAATAAATTTGTTAGTCTCTAAGGTGCCACAAGTACTCCTGTTCTTTTTTTGGTTTGCTAGTAAGCCAATAAATTCATTTTGTATAGCTGGTGAAAAATAACTCACTGAACCTTTTTTGTAAATTATGATATGCTGTCTTAGTTGAACATCATAATGACTTATAAATTCCAATAGATTAAGAACTATTCCTGAATTAGGGTTTTCTATACTGCTACACAATCCTCTAGGTCAGGGGTAGGCAACCTATGGCACGCGTGCCGCCTTCGGCACGTGAGCTGATTTTCAGTGGCACTCACTCTGCCTGGGTCCTGGCCACTGGTCTGGGGGGCTCTGCATTTTAATTTAATTTTAAATGAAGCTTCTTAAACATTTAAAAAACCTTATTTACTTTACATACAACAATAGTTTAGTTATATATTATAGACTTATAGAAAGAGACCTTCTAAAAACTTTAAAATGTATTAGTGGCACACGAAACCTTAAATTAGAGTGAATAAATGACGACTTGGCACATCGCTTCTGAAAGGTTGCTGACCCCTGCTCTAGGTGGTAAATTGTTTTTGGCGCAAAACATCATGGCATCAAGAATTATTTTTAGAATTTGTCTCCATTTTTGTTTATCAGTTTCAATAGCTTTTTGTAGTGCATCATCGACACATTCTCCGCTTAGTAATCTCTTTTGTAAGGATTTCCATTTACAGAAATTTTCACGATGATTGGTTGAATTTTCATGTTCCACAACACGGTTTAAATTGTTCCAATCATTCAATCCTACTTTCTGATTTGCAATATTAGGTTTGGTAAAGCGCTGATCAAATAACATGCATGGAAAACAAAAAATGGACTTACTGGTTTCCAAGTAAATAAGCCAATTACGCTCTACAGTTTCACTATTAAAAAGCTTTTTACAAAACCAGTCTCCTGAAAATTTTCTTCCATCTTCCAATGTTGAGTCACGGAAATCTGCAGATTTTCCCTGGTCAGGTCCATGTTCAATAAGGTGGCATCTTATTTTATCGTTTATACAGGGCCAAGATGATGGATCGTTAACATTGATTTCAATGATTTGCCTTGCAGAGGAATTATGTTGCTGATCGCGGCTGTTCACATTAGTTTTAGTCATGATATTGAATGCGTCGAGTGTCTCATCATTGTCAGTAATCGATACTGAAGGGGAAGTTGTAACCTCACGATCCAATTGCTGGTCAATTACAACAATAATTTCTGAAGTTGTATAATTCTCATTGTTACTATTAGATAGCGGTGCCGAACTTATGATGTCAGAGACGTCAGCTATTGGCGTATTCCCATAGTTTGATGCATTTTTCACTAGCCATTTCCCCATTGTCATTGACATTTTTCATTTTCTACTGTAGCGTGTTTTTATCGTTTATGGTACTCTGTCCCACTCGGACGTTTAGAATTCATACTATTCATAATGCAGGGTCTTGTTCAATAGACTGGAATAAAAATTAAAAATACATAAATAAATGTATTAAATTCATCTAAACGTTAAACAAAATTAATATATTATAGAGATCGTAGATTCCCAATCTGTGATCTCCATAAGGAATGATAAACAAAAAGAACAGGAGTACTTGTGGCACCTTAGAGAGTAACAAATTTATTTGAGCATAAGCTTTCATGACCAACAGCCCTCTTCATCGGACGCATAGAATGGAACATATAGTGAGGAGATATATATATACATACAGAGAACATGAAAAGGTGGGAGTTGCCCAACCCACTCTAAGAGGCTAATTAATTAAGATGAACTGTTGTCAGCAGGAGAAAAAAAACTTTTGTAGTGATAATCAAGATAGCCCTGTGAGGATACTTAACATGGGGGAAATAGATTCAGTGTGTGTAATGGCTCAGCCATTCCCAGTCTCTATTTAAGCCTAAATTGATAGTATCTAGTTTGCATATCAATTCAAGTTCAGCAGTTTCTCGTTGCAGTCTGTTTTTGAAGCTTTTCTGTTGCAAAATTGCCACCTTTAAATCTGGTACTGAATGGCCAGAGAGGTTGAAGTGTTCTCCTACTGGTTTTTGAATGTTATGATTCCTGATGTCAGATTTGTGTCCATTTATTCTTTTGCGTAGAGACTGTCCGGTTTGGCCAGTATACATGGCAGAGGGGCATTGCTGGCACATGATGGCATATATCACATTGGTAGATGTGCAGGTGAATGAGCCCCTGATGGTGTGGCTGATGTGATTAGGTCCTATGATGGTGTCACTTGAATAGATATATGGACAGAGTTGGCATCAGGCTTTGTTGCAAGGATAGGTTCCTGGGTTAGTGTTTTTGTTGTGTGGTGTGTGGTTGCTGGTGAGTATTTGCTTCAGGTTGGGGGGCTGTCTGTAAATGAGGACAGGTCTGTCTCCCAAGATCTGTGAGAGTGAGGGATTGTCTTTTAGGATAGGTTGTAGATCTTTGATGATGCGCTGGAGATGACGCATTATTAATTAGATGATGAGGCATTTGGCTATTTATGTACAGGCGTGACTACCTGCCCTTTCCTGGTTACTATAAGCGGCCAGTCCGCATCCAAATTCAGTAGTTAAAAAATAAACTAATAATTTAAAATAGAATTTAATCCATGTATTAAGTATTTATTATATGTATTTAAAACCATTCTATAAAAGGACAGATAGTAAATAGCAATGGATATAAAGGTATTAAAACTTATAATCCAAAGTTTAAAACATGGAAACAAAATAGCTAAAATGTAGTTTTAGTAAGATACACGGAATGGGAACTCCGGGATCTTTACCAGTCACTGAACATAGCCATTATGTCGACTGTGGAATATAAAACAAGTCTACAAATACTCTCTTTAAAATTTTTACCTCTATCAATTCCCAAGATTTGTAGCAAATCATTGTTTCCTTCGCTCCACTTGCCACGCGCTCCAAGTACGAAGTCAAAGAAGTGGATATTTTTACCTCCCGTTAAATTTTTGATCTCTTCCTCTAACTTGAGGTAGTAAGTCACCTTCTCTCTGTGGGCTAGCTCCAAACTTCCAGCATTGTCCTCCCACCGCACTGTGACATCGACCACCACCGCCATATCCTCTTTTGTAAATATAATGTCTGGTTTTCTCAACTCTCCCTTACTGTTTCTTAAATGGGGTTCTACTATTGCCTTCCACCCTAGTTTGACTACCTTATCTATAACTGCAGATACTACTCTATTATGTGTCTTGATCCTTGCATTCTTAGTTTTATAGCATTGGCCAGAAATGTGGGGTATAGTCTCCCGCACCTTACCCCACCACCTACAAAAAGCATTTACTCCCCACCTTCCTCTTGCTAGGGTCTCCCTAATAGGGTAAATATTTGCTCTAAGTTATAATGCTGCGATATGTGCAGAAGATTAAATTTTACTAGAATTTTTAAATATCGAATTACTAATTATGTCGTTTTTAAAATACTTTATCCCTACTCCCTGGCACCTCATCTCCGACCATCTCAAAAATTCCTCCTCTCTCCATTTCCTAGGATGAGGTGTTGCTGCACTAAACAACAATATCTTATCAATAAGATTTTCTCCCGCATATAGATAAGATAAATCTATCCAATTATCTCTTGAGACAATATGTCTCCTCCATTTTCAAACTAACGTATTTGGAATTTGTATGCTAAACTTTGTGAGTGCCAGACCTCCGTCCCTCCCTCTTGAATAAAATAGTCCATCAGTGGTACACTGAGGTAAATGTAAAATTTGTTTAAATATTTTTCTAACTAAAATATCCAAATCATTTAAAAGATTAAAAGGGGGTTCTATTAAAAGCAGATTATAAAATAGCCTTGGTAAAATGAATGTTTGTAAAATCAATAGTTTCTGAGCCGGTTTCAAAGGGGCCTTAATTAAACTCTCGCTCCAATCTTTCAATTTCTCCTTAAGTAATAGCCCTCCCACCCCTATCCAGGGATCTATTCTTGCACCTAAATATTTTTCAAAATCCCCTGGTTGGATGTATTCAATTTCCTCAGTCCCTATCTTCCAATTATCTTTAGGATTTACTATATAAGTTTTATACTTAGTTAAAATGTGGAAATCTTTTGTTTTCTTCACATTAATATGAAGATTAGTATTATTACAAAAACCCTCTAAAATACCCAGATTTTTTATCATCCCTTGATATGAGCTACTTAAAATTGCCATGTAATCGGCAAAAGCCAATGACGTGTCACTATTACCCTGAACATAAAAACCACTCCCTTCTAATTCTAATCTAGTTAAAAGGAGATCTATAGAGATATTAAATAAAATAGGGGACAAGGGGTCACCCTGTTTGACCCCACTCCTAATTAAAATAGACTCAGTATATTTGTCACCCACCCACACCCTCGTGGTACAATTGTCATATAAATCCCTTATAATTCCAATAAAATATTAATCTATACCAAATCTTCTAAGGCCAGCTATTATATGTCCATGCCCCACAGAGTCAAATGCTTTAGCCAGATCTACAAATACTATTGCTATTTCATCCCCATTACGTTTTGGCTCCTTTTATCAAATTATCTAAAATGGCAATATTCTCCTCAGAACCGGGGGCAGATACAAACCCTTTTTGCCTACTACATATTTTAATTGCCACCATTAATCTTTTTGCTAAAATCTTAGTATAGATTCTTATCCATACGGACCCAATCGTTAATAGTCTCCAGGAGGTTAACTTCTTTAATTCCTCCTCATCTTGCGTCTTTGGAATTAAAATAGTTCTGTTTTCCTTAAAATCATCAGGGACCTGTCCATTTAAATACCATATATTAAAAATTTGTGTGAGAATTAAGGAGTTTAGGTTAAAAATATCCCATAAATTACTCACTTTTATTCTATCTGGGCCGGGGGCACTATCTTTTCGAATTTCCCTTAATGCTTCCCTAATTTCATCCACAGAGATCGGACTCATTAATACATCATTATCCTCATTCTCTGTGGATGAAGGCCACCCTACTGGATCTCCATGTCCAGGTCTCCCTAATATAGCTACATAATACTCCTCTATTTCATTCCTGGGGATATCACACTTAGCTTTATCTGGCTCTCCCATTATAATACGAGCTCATCTTCTTCTATCCTTATCAAATAATTGTTGGTAAAACTTATATTTTGCTTTCTTAGTAGCATATTTCCTAATTGCGTTGGACTGTTTCCTTCTCTCACCTTTTGCTATCTTCCCTCTCCCCTTATTCCTCAGCTCTACTTGTTCCTCATTTCTAATATCCTTTCCCTCTACTAATGAATAACATAGTTTTTCTCACATAGCCCATCTAAGAGCTTTAGTTAGATTCTCCTTTAGTAACCCTTCAATTTCCCCGAGGCTATTTACTATTTCCCTTCCTTCCCTACTTTGTTTCCCCCCGCTTACAAATTTTGACCACTTGATCCACATCTGAATGTCCTTTTAAAGGTAAAATTCTTTCTCTCAGGGGAGGGACTTCTAATATATTTTCTTTAATTTTTCCTACCTCAATAACTTCATCCTTATCTTCCACTATCACCAATTTTTTCTTTGCTAACTCTCATATTTTGTCTGATATTTGTTTATTAGTTTTAATTCTCAACTCACTCTCTATGCATTTATTTATATTCCTTTTCCCTATATATTTCTTCTCTAATTGTATGAGCTGCTCAACCTCATCATCAGTCCATATCTGAGATCGAAACAATCCCTTTCTACTCTTACTTTTAGCAGCCATATCATCTTTTCTTTGTTCATTCCTAACGGTGGGGTGTCTATGTCTACAGCAGGCCTGCACAACTCGTAAAGCGGCGAGGGCCATATTACTCCAAAGAAAATAGCTGAGGGCCAAAACCCCCCAGCCCTGCTGAACCCCCCCCACCAGCGCCGCCCAGCCCTGCTGAAAGCCCCCCGCCCCCCAGCACTCGTGTAAGCAAGCAGGACTCACCCCGGCGGCACTTCCTGCTGGTCTTCTCGGGAGTGCCCTCTGCAGGCTGGTGTCCCGCTGCCGCTGGCCCCGTGTCCCTCCCGGACCCCGGTGCCCTTTGATCTGGGGTGCTGCCCCCTGGCAATACCCCCACACTCTGGCTCTAGGTCTCCCCTCTCTGGGGAACCCCCAACCCTCTCCCCACCTCACCTCAGTGCTACTGCCAGTCACCAACTAGCCACCGCACCCTGGGGCAGACTGCAGTATATCAGCCACTCATCACAGGCAAGGTTGGGTTTGGACCTGCTGCTGCCTCTCTCTATAGCTGGGCTGCCTCTCTGCAGCCCTGGTACTGGTCTTAGGCCCTTAGCTATGGCCGCAGCTTGGGGGTTTTCCAGGCTGGAGCTCCCCAGCTCCTCTAGCCTTCCCCCAGCCCTGCTTCACTCCCAGTACCCTGCTCAGCTCCCTAGCAGCCAGACCCTTCTTTCTCTACAAGCAGAGGGAGACTTGCTCTGGCTCACAGCCTTTTTATACAGGCCAGTTGGGGCCTGATTGGGGCATGGCCCAGCTGCAGCGGCTTCCCCAATCAGCCCAGCTTTTCCCTTGCCACAGCCCTCCCCCAGGGCTGTTTTAAGCCCTTCAGGGCAGGAGCGGGGTAACCACTCTGCTACACCCCCCGAAACACATCCCCCGCCCCAGCGCCGCCCGCCCCGTGGAAACAAACCCTCCTTCCCCAGCGCCGCCCTGCCGAAACAGCTGTGGGCCGAAAAGGAAGGTTTTGGGGGTGTAAATTCTTCTTTATTAAGAATTTTTCAATTAAAGCAAACAATTTTTTAAATTATTTAATTTTTTTTTATGAATCATGGAAAAATGAAAAACACCTGTTCCATTGAAAGAAAACATTTGTACTTTTTATAATTATCTTGCAAATTTAATGAGAGACATTACATCTCTTTTCGGCAACAAGCTTGTCGTATTCGGGGGTCATATTTGAAGTGGATATTTTCATAATGTCTTCCAAATGGTTGTCAGTCAGAGAAGAACGTTGCTTGTTTTTATTCATGTTCATGATGGAAAATGTTTGTTCACATATGTAAGTGCTTCCAAAAATGCTGAACGTTTTCAGTGCAACTTTGACAAAATTATTGTATTTTTCATTGTCCAGACTTTTGTAGAAGTGCCGCAAGCTGCTTTCTCTGTGCTTATTTTGGTAAACTGCTGAACACGGAAGTTCAATAACCTCCAATTGCAAATCTAGTGGCACTTCCTCTGGATCCACAGAAAAGGGATCTTCAATCAGCTTCAGCTAGACGTCTTCTTCTTTAGACAAAGTAAGTCTTCTGTCAAATTCTTCAATCAAAAGATTAATGTGCTTTGCGTATTTTTCTCCTAACTCGGCGTGTTTGTGCTGAGGGATACGCTGTGCACAAGTGGGAAAGTGACACATTTCACCTTTTGACAGCTGACTTCTGAAAAGTTTCAATTTCATTTTGAAAGCTTTCACTGCTGCATACATTTGAAATATAAGTTGATTTTTTCCCTGAAGTTGAATGTTGAGATCATTCAGGTGTGCTGTGATATCACACACAAAAAAAGAGATCTTGATTCCAGGACTCATTTTCAAGCTCTGGGAATTTTATTGGCCCATTTTCTAGGAATTTTGCTACCTTCTCTTTCAAAGCAACGAAACGCTGGAGCACTCTTCCTCGACTCAACCACCTCACTACCATATGGTAGATTAAGTCGCTGCATTCGGCGTCTACCTCTTCAAGAAAGGCTCGAAACATCCTATGTTTTAGTCCTCTAGAGCGGATGTAGTTTACAGTGGAAACTACCACTGACATTATATGCTCAAATTTTAAGACTTTGCTACACAAAACCTGCTGATGTATAATGCAGTGATGTTTGGTTATTTCTCTCCTGATAAATCCTTCAAGAAGAGTAACTGCTCCAACATTTTTTCTGCACATAGCTAGAGCACCATCAGTACAAATGGCCACCAAGTTTGATAAATCTAATCCCGATTTATCATTCATGCACTTTATCACTTCACTGGAGATTTCTTTTCCGGTTGTGCGACCTGTCATGGAGCACACGCCAACAAGGTCTTCAGTAATTTCAAAGTTTTTATCAATACCGCTAATAAAAATAAAAAGTTGGGCGGTGTCTTTTAAATCAGTGCTTTCATCCATAGCTAGGGAGTAAAAGCAGAATTCACTGACTCTCTGTTTTAACTGATCACTTAGATTGGTAGAAATGTCAGCTGTTCTTCTCTGCACAGTCATGTGTGATAGACTGACATTCTCAAATATTCCCCTCTTTTCTGGACATAACTCAGATACAGCAATTAACATGCACTTTTTTAAAAACTCGCCTTCTGTGAAGCATTTCCCAGCAGCAGCAATTTCCTTAGAAATTTGAAAGCTTACTTTAGTAACTGTATCGTTCTCAGTGCTCACTTTCTTGAAAATTTGCTGTTCTCCACTAAGGTTTTCGCTAAACTGCCTGCTTTCATTATTTTTTCATTTGGGTTCAATTTGGCGAGATTGGGATGTTTAGTTTCAAAGTGCCGCCAAAGGTTGTATTCTTTCGGAACGGCTAACGTTTCACGACACACGAGGCACAGTATTTTGTCTTTGGAAACAGTACATAAGTATTTATTCATCCATTCAGTGTTGAAAACTCTATGCTCTGATTCTATTTTTCTCTTTCTCTTTTCACTCTTGGTATCCATTATGAAGCTCAAGATTTTGTTGAATAACACACACACACACAAGGGAAACAGTCACACACAAAGAGAAGAGATATCTCACAGCGTATGGCACACTAAGAAAGCACTGACAATGTGTGGAAGCCTGTAGTGTAGAGGGGGAAAGAAACGGCGTATATAGGGTGACCAGATCACAGCAGTAAAATAGGACTCACCCCTTCCCTGCTCGGCCCCACCATCACACCCCTCTTCACCCCCTAGCTCCCCTGCTGGCTTGCTGCGTCCCTCCTAGTCAGTCCCCCACCCACCACTTGCCTTTCACCTCCTCCCTCCCCTTCCAGAGATGCCCAAAGACTGACTAACAACGTTGGCACGATGCCATTCCTCTCCCACCCCCCCAACCCCATGGAGCCATCCCCTCCATAGCCCCCGGCCCGGCCGTGCCACTCCCCAGTCCCCACTGACTCCCCCACGCTGTACTGCAGCCCCCAACCAGCTTTGCTCCTCCTGCCCCCTCAAACCTTCACAGCCTGTGTCCCCCTGCCCCTCAGCCCCCCCAGCCCAGCTGCCCCCCCCAAAAGACTCCCCCTTGCTGGTCCAGGTGCAACTGCCAGGCAAATTGCAGGCTGCTGCTGCGCTGTAGCCTACTGCTACCCACCTCCTCCCCCGCTCCTCTGTAACCCAAATCACAAACCCCCTTGTACCACACAAACCAACCAACCCCCCCTCTACCTAGTAGCGAGCCATCCACGTGGTGGAGAAAGTAGCAGGCAGCCAGCAGCCAGGAGGAACCCAAAAGGGAAAGGAAAAATGATGTAGCAAGCAGCCTTTTAAAGCGCGCTCTCTCTCTCTCTCTCTCTCTCTCTTTTTTTTTTTAGCAGATTGCGCAACCGGGAGCCAATCACGCTATCCGGCGGGAAATTCAACAAACACAAAAAAAGCAGAAGTCCCCCATCCCCGGAAAAGCCCCCAAACAAGCAGCACACTACTTAAAGAAATGAATAGGCAATTACATACACAAAGAAGCATACGCTGCTGGGAGCGGCTTGGCAGCCCATCTTTTGGCCTTTTCTTCTGTTTCCTGTAGTGCCGTCGTTTCGGGGTAATCAGAGACCATAGCCATTCTTAAAACTCAATTGAACCCAAGTAGCTCTTTTAAATTGTACTACATCATATATTACTCTACCTAATGTAGGGTTACCATATTTGAACATTCAAAAAAGAGGACAATCCACGGGGGGCGGAGGTATTTGCACCAGTATCTACCAACTTGCATTGTATTAATGTGGTGTTATACTGTACTGTTATATATGCTGTGCGCTACATGTCGTCTATAGTGAGTATATATAAGAAAAAGTGATATGGCCTCAAAAATGAAGTTTAATTATTTAAAGTTTACTGTACTTCTTTATACGTAGTGAGTCCTTTCCTTTCACCAGTTCTTCAGTTTTCTTTCTTTCACGTACTTCTCTGTAGATCGCATTTTTCTCAGCAGTGGCTGATTGCTCTTTAAGAAGGCATGAAAGTCTTTACAAGAAGTTTGTCTGAAGTTGGCCTGTACAAGTAGAATTCCTTTCAGCGACTCAACATTCAAGTTGTTCCTTTCCTTTGTCCACTGGCTTTGCATCAGTGAAAAAATTCGCTCTATATTTGTATTGTGAGAAGGAATAGCAAAGAAGAACTGTGCAATCTTTAACAGTTCTGAATGACACTCAGTGTTTTTGGATTTCTCAAAATATTTGGTCCACTTCTGGTATGCGAGCAAATAATTACTGAACTCTTCATCACTGTTGCAACTTTCTGTAAACTTCTTCAGGTTGCTGACCTGATCAAAACACTTCACGTCATCAATTTGCACCCCCTTATTGATCAGGTACTTGATACAAGGTCCCACATCACTCCAATTCGGTGTCTCACTCAGGGTAATCCACCTGAAACAAGAGAAGTCTTCCAGGGGTCTAAGTCACTTCTCCAAATATTCTAAGCATCTGTTGTACATATTATCTACTTTAGCACAGAATTTGTCACACTCTTCATCAATTCCTTCCATGCGCTTTTGTGCCGGTAGTTCCTTAACTTTCAGGGATATAAAGTTGTGAGTCTTGCGTTCAAGAACGATAGTGTGAACAGAGTTCAAACTTTTCAGCACTTCCATGACAGAATTGCTTTCTCTTTCAATTTCTTGGATGTAAGTTTGGAATACACTCATGAGTGAATGCATGTGCCAGAGGTAAATCTCACTTAATTCATACTCATCGCTTCTCTCCGGCCAGCTTCTTTTCTCTACCTTTCAAATTGTGCTATTACCCTCAAACGAATTTTCTTCTTTAAAGATTCCTACACTTTAAATTTTTGGAATAAAATCTGCCTCCTGGGGCTTCCTTGCCCTAGGTGTCCAATCCCAGAATCTGCCTTCCTCCGGCCTCCTTTTGCCTCTGATGCCCAATTTTGTTTCCTGTGGGCTTTGTTGCCCTTATTTCTCTTTAATCTACCAACACACTGACCCTTTCACCAGTCCTATTTTAGGCTCCCTGGTCTTATCGGAGTGATTGGCTCCAGCATCAGTTGAACTACTGACCTTTCTACCAGCCTAAACACTTACCTGGGCTTCCTAATTTCTCTTAGGATTTCAGCTCCAGCATCAATACAGATAATTCTAATTTTAACTAAATACCTTTAAAACTTACAACAGAACTCTCACTTCCCTTGAACTACTTACCCTCAACACACAAAACTCATAATACCAATTTTCAAAACAATTTACTAAAATAAGTAAAAATAAAAAATGTACTGCTTGGTATCAATCGTCCTTCTTTCCATAGGGGGCACTATACCTTCCTTGAAACTTCAAATAGCACTGTGGGGCCATCTAGGGATGCCAGACTTGTTACCCCAAAATTCAGACATAAGGCACCCCACAATGGCCTTTCTACTCTAACAGCCAGGGTCGTCCTTAGGATTTATGGTGCGCTACGCAGTATTATTAAACTGGTGCCCCTATGCCTGACTTGCTCTTAGCGACACAAACATAAGCTTACGGTATTGGAAAACTTGCCACAGTTTAAACAAATGAAGCACGCTATAATGCTGATGGATTATACTTGCACTAAAGAAGTAGCGCTATAGAAAAAATTCAGATTTATTGACAGAATGATGCAAATAATATAACTTTTAAATTTGTCAATATTTTATTGGAAATTTCTATGGAGAGGTATTGAAACAGGGATTTGTTTTTAATTAAAAGCAATCTTTCTGGCTTTTTTGGCTACAAAATCAGTAATAATGTCATCGTATGACAAAGACGAAGTGATGTCTTGTTCGATTGCAAGAATAGCAAGACCAGTCAAGCGTTCCTGACTCATTGTAGAGTGGAGATAGTTTTTAATGAGCTTTAGTTTGAGAAACTCCGTTCTCCTGATGCTACTGTTACAGGAATTGTCAGTAGATTACTTGTGGCAATGTACACATTACGATATATGTCGTCAAGTTTGCTGGTATGAATAAACTGTACAATGTCCATCACTGACTTTGCATGTGGCAACGTTGATGACAAAGTACTCAATTCTTCATACAGTTCAAGTCCATTTAAATCAAAACTATCACCGTGCTTCAGGGCACTCCCTAGGTTCTTGCACTTTCTCATTAGCTGCTCTTGTTTTCCTATTTCGTTGAATTTAGTTTTGTCATACAAAAATCCAAACTGTTCATGGTGTGCTCGTAAGGTATTAAACCTTTCATCAACGGCAGATATTGCTATATCCATCACAACATTAAAAAGTTCAACCTCAAATTTCCTTTCTGGACCTTCTATGGGCTCATCTGCTCCTTTATATTCCACTTGCTGTTTTTTCCTTGAAACTCTTGTCATGTTCGGACATGGAAATTTTGGTTCTACATCGAGTGCCTCTGGAAACTCTCTTGCTGTAACCTGTGCTTCTTTGAATCTTGTTTCTCTGTATTTCACTAAAAAGTCTTGTGTGTTGTTTAGTCAGGTAAGGGTTGAATCAAGCTGCATCATTAGACTCTGCATTATTTTGCTTACACTTGAGATTTTAACAAGAATGTCATACCAGATTACGACACATGTTAGAAACTTGAAGCTGGATATTTCAGAGGCCAAGGACTGTGCTTCACTTTTAGCTTTTGGATCTCTGGCTTCATCCGAAATAGCAACCAGCGCTTCGTAAACTTCCTCAGATTGATATCTCAACGTTTTTACACTTTCTTCTCTGCTTTCCCAGCATGTCTCAGATAGAGGCTTAACAGTAATACCACTGACATGTGCTTTGAATATTTGCCATCGTTGAGTGGAAACCCAGGGTTGTGAGTTCAATCCTTGAGGGGGGCCACTTAGGGATCTGGGGCAAAAATCAGTACTTAGTCCTGCTAGCGAAGGCAGGGGGCTGGACTCGATGACCTTTTGAGGTCCCTTCCAGTTCTATGAGATAGGTATATCTCAAATTATTATTATTAAGCTGAAAGGAGCACATAAATGCATTGCAGCAAACCAAAAAAAGGAAATAGTTTCTACAGAAGACATGGCCATATCACACAAAATCAAATTAGGGCTGTGGCATGCACATGGAACAAAAAAGGCTTGTGGATTTTCTGTCAGCAATCTAGCTTGCACGCCAGAAATGCATTGTGGAAGAAAATTAGGCTAGCCCTAATGGTCTAGGCCTTTGCTTGCTTGGCCTGGGCCCGTGTCAAGGCTGGATCCCCACTTTGAACTTTAGAGTACAAATGTAGGGGCCTGCATGAAAACTTCTAAGCTTAACTACCAGCTTAGCTCTGGTTCGGCTGCCACCATTTCAATGGATTCCCTTCCTGGGAAACCTTGAAAAACCTTCACCAAATCCCTGGTGAAAACAAATCCAAACCCCTTGGATCTTAAAACAAGGAGAAATTAACCATTCCCCCTCCTTCCTCCCACCAACTCCTGGTGAATCAAGATCCAAACCCCTTGGATCTTGAACAAGGAAAAATCAATCAGGTTCTTAAAAAGAAGGTTTTTAATTAAAGAAAAAGGTAAAAATCATCTCTGTAAAATCAGTATGGAAATTAACCTTACAGGGTAATCAAACTTAAAGAGCTCAGAGGACTCCCCTCTAGTCTCAGGTTCAAAGTACAGCAAACAAAGATAAACACTCTGGTAAAAGGTACATTTACAAGTTGAGAAAAACAAAGGAAAACTAAGACGCCTTGCCTGGCTATTTACTTACAAGTTTGAAATAGGAGAGACTTGCTTAGAAAGATGTGGAGAACCTGGATTGATGTCTGGTCCCTCTCAGTCCCGAGAACGAACACACTCCCAAACAAAGAACACAAACAAAAGCCTTCCCCCCCCCAAGATTTGAAAGTATCTTGTCCCCTTATTGGTCCTTTAGGTCAGATGCCAGCCAGGTTACCTGAGCTTCTTAACCCTTTACAGGGAAAAGGATTTTGGAGTCTCTGGCCAGGAGGGATTTATAGTATTGTACACAGGACAGCTATTACCCTTCCCTTTATAGTTATGACAGCCCGCCTTGTGGCTAGCAGGCCCAAAGCCTGAACCTAGCTAAGAGTTGTGTTCCATGACCGCTGTAATGAAGGGAGAAGTTGGGACAGGGGAAGGGGGAGGAGGCAATGGAAAGCCCCTAAAACAGGAACAATTGCAATATGTGCCTACTGCTTTTGAAATATAATAAGCGCTTGTGTGAAACAATAATGTAACCTATAAGTGTGAAGCAATTATAAATGGGACCCATGCCCTCCCCTATACCAATTGTTAACTACCCCATTGTGTTACTGTACCCTGTGAAGAGCATTGTGTAAAAGGCCAAGTTGCAGCAAGATGCTGGAAAGTACCGTGGAGACCTTAACTCAATTACATCCATACAAGGCAAGGTTGCAAAAGGGTGCTGGAAAGTACCAAAAAGACCCTAACTCTTAACCTGTGTTAATTCCAAATAAGGTCACTATTAAGCAAGTGTGTGTAATTTGTTTGTGGTTTTAAGCTTTTAAAGCTCCTGTATGCTTTGCTTCGGGGGAGCAGTTCGTATAGCTGCTGCCCCCAACGCGTTGGTGTGTAATCAATAAACGGGCCTCAGGCTGAGTCTTTGATCAAAAATAATGCGTGGGTGACTTTTTCCACGATAGCATCCTCTCATATTGGTGCCATTATCATAGCCTTGTCCTCTTATGTTCATTATGGACAATCCCATTTGTTTTAGTTCATCAAGGAGAGCTTGAAGAAGTCCAAAACTGTAGTGTCCTCTACTTCTAAAAATGTGATAAATGATTCCTTAACTGTAATTTGTGCTGAATCACTAATGTTGACAAATCTCACTACTAACAACATCTGTTCTCTATGACTTATGTCTGGAGAGCAATCTACAATTATGGCAAAATATTTTGCCAATGAAACAATTTTGTCTCTCACTTTACTACTCATTAACACGATCAGTTCATTTTGAATTCTTTGTCCCAAATAGTGGTCATGTATTTCATTTTCAGTTACTCTTCAGAGATGACAGGTTTCAGAGTAGCAGCCGTGTTGGTCTGTATCCGTAAAAAGAACAGGAGTACGTGTGGCACCGTAGAGACTAACACATTTATTTGAGCATAAGCTTTTGTGGGCGACAGCCCACTTCTTCGGATGCATGTAGTGGAAAATACAGTAGGAAGATAGATATATACACAGAGAACATGAAACAATGGGTGTTACCATACACACTATAAGGAGAGTGATCAGTTAAGGTGAGCTTTTATCAGCAGGAGAGAAAAATAACTGTTTGTAGTGGTAATGAAATTGGCCCATTTCCAGTAATTGACAAGGAGATGTGAGGAACTGTAGGGGATGTGGGGGGGGAGAATAAGCATGGTGAAATAGTTTTACTTTGTGTAATGGCCCATCCACTCCCAGTCTTTATTCAAGCCTAATTTAATGGTGTCCAATTTGCAAATTAATTCCAATTCAGCAGTCTCTCGTTGGAGTCTGTTTTTGAAGTTCTGTTGTTGTAATAGTGTGACTTTTAGGTCTGTAATTGAGTGACCAGGGAGGTTGAAGTGTTCTCTGACTGGTTTTTGAATGTTATAATTCTTGATGTCTGATTTGTGTCCATTTATTCTTTTGCGTAGAGACTGTCAGGTTTGGCCAATGTACAAGGCAGAGGGGCATTGCTGGCACATGATGGCATATATCACATTGGTAGATGTGCAGGTGAACTAGCCTCTGATAGTGTGGCTGATGTGATTAGGTCCTATGATGGTGTCCCCTGAATAGCTATGTGGACAGAGTTGGCAACGGGCTTTGTTGCAAGGATAGGTTCCTGGGTTAGTGTTTTTGTTGTGTGGTTGCTGGTGAGTATTTGCTTCAGGTTTGGGGACTGTCTGTAAGCGAGGACTGGCCTGTCTCCCAAGGGCTGTGAGAGTGATGGATCATTGTAAGAGGTTGGACTCACCCCTGCGGCGCCTCCTGCTGGTCGTCTGGGGAATCAGCTCACTCCAGCCCGGAGCGCCCTCTGCAGGCTGGTGATCCGCCTTGTCCTTCACACTAGCCCCCCGTGTCCCTCCCAGGACCCCAGTGCCCCTTGCTCTGGGTGCTGCCCCCTGGCAGTACCCCCATACGCTGGGTCTCCCCTCCCAGGGGAACCCCCACCCACTAACCCCACCTCACTTCAGTGTAAAGCTACTGCGAGTCACCATCTAGCCCCATGCCTGGGGCAGACTGCAGTATCCGCCTACTCATCACTGGCAAGGAGGGTTTGGACTTGCTACCTTGGGCTGCCCTCTGCAACCCCCAGTACCTGTTGGCCTATGCTAGGCCGCAGCTTAGGGCTTTCCCAGGCTGGGGCTCCCCAGCTCCTCAGCCTTTCCCCAGCCCTGCTCCACTCAGGTACCCTGTCTCTGCTCCCTGCAGCCAGGCCCTTCTCTCTCTCTCTGAGTGCAGAGAGAGAGACTGAGAGAGCTCCTGGCTCCCAGCCTTTATAGGGCCAGCTGAGTCTGTTTGGGGCGTGGCCCCAGCTGCAGCTACTTCCCAATCAGCCTAGTAGCTGCTTCTCCCTGCAACAGCCTTCTCCCAGGGCTGTTTTAAACGCCTGAGACGGGCAGGCAAGGGGCGGACCATCGACATGGCGCCCGATGGACCGGCGCCACACGGTCCGCCTCAGACTCTGGCTCAATGGGGGGCGGCGGCAGATGATGATGATGAAGATGTCATCAATGTAGTGCAAGTAGAGTAGGGGCGTTAGGGGACGAGAGCTGAGGAAGCGTTGTTCTAAGTCAGCCATAAAAATGTTGGCCTTCTGTGGGGCCATGCAGGTACCCATAGTAGTGCCGCTGATTTGAAGGTACACATTGTCCCCAAATGTGAAATAGTTGTGGGTGAGGACAAAGTCACAAAGTTCAGCCACCAGGTTTGCTGTGACATTATCGGGGATACTGTTCCTGACGGTTTGTAGTCCATCTTTGTGTGGAATGTTGGTGTAGAGGGCTTCTACATCCATAGTGGCTAGGATGGTGTTTTCAGAAAGATCACTAATGGATTGTAGTTTCCTCAGGAAGTCAGTGGTGTCTCGAAGATAGCTAGGAGTGCTGATAGCATAGGGCCTGAGGAGGGAGTCTACATAGCCAGACAATCCTGCTGTCAGGGTGCCAATGCCTGAGATGATGGGGCGTCCAGGATTTCCAGGTTTATGGATCTTGGGTAGCAGATAGAATACCCCTGCTCGGGGTTCATGGGGTGTGTCTGTGCGGATTTGCTCTTGTGCTTTTTCAGGCAGTTTCTTGAGTAGATGGTGTAGTTTCTTTTGGTAACTCTCAGTGGGATCAGAGGGTAATGACTTGTAGAATGTGGTGTTGGAGAGCTACCTAGCAGCCTCTTGTTCATATTCCGACCTTCAGAGATGTTCATTTACCACTGTGTCAAATTTTCCCAGCAGTTGTACAAGGCCCAAAAAGTTGCCATTTTTGGGCTGGTATAATTTCTCATCGCTTCCTCTAAAAGCAAGATTGTTTATTGATAGATATTCAGCAATAGATAATAGACATTCAGGAACACAACACCAGTGCTGCTTCTCTGACTCCAGCAATCTTTGATTTTGGGCATCAAGAGTTGTCTGATTTTTTTTAACCTTACACTCAGCTCACACCATTTGAGCATACTTTCAATGTGGTGGTGTGCCTTTTCATGTTGCGGTAATGTGTGACTAAGATTTTGCCAATCATTAATACCCACAGTTGCTATGTTAAAATTGCAACTGTTGAAAATCTTGCATGGGAAACAAAATACAGCATCCTTGCATTTACAGTACACAAGCCACCATCTGTTGACAATTTCACCATTAGAAAGTCTTTTGTAGTAATTGTTTTCTGTGAATTTCCTACCTCTAATGTCTTTAGGATATTCAAGACCTTCTATTCTCACAGGGCCTTTTTCAAGTATAATGGCGTGTAATTTGTTGTTTAAAGATGGCGCCCCGGAACCATTGTCATCTATATCCCATGCTAGTACAGTTTTAACTGTTGTAATTTCTTGTTTTGTGTCTTCATCTGTTTCAAATGATTGTTACGTGTTTTGTTGAGTTCCTTGAGCTTCGTCTGCATAAAAATGTTCTTTGGCAATTACTTGATGATCTTGATCAACTTCGTTGTTTTCATGACATACAAACTTAAGTATAGAACCCTTCTGTGCTTGTATAGCTCATTCTATTTCATCTTTCCGTTTTCTTTTTTGTGATCCAGAAAGTTGTTTTCGATACGACATTATAACTTATAAGGGTGGTTTTTTAAAAGAAATAACTATTTAAATTATTGTTTAAAATAACTAATATAGGATAGCCGTGAGTCTGTGACCTTGAGCTAGTGTAGACACACCTCACAAGGCCATCCACCCTGACTGAGACACAATAGAGTTGGAAACCCATGTCATTTTTACAAAATCACTTTTTAGTTTTAAATGTATAGTGGGCATCAGTCTTAATGTTAGTTACAACTCTGTCAACTTTATACTGTAAATAGATCAATGGCATTATCCAGTTTAATAAGCTGGGTTTCCAAGCAGTGGGAAAATAGGACCCTAGTTTTATTCCTAGGTAAAGCACAAAGTGACCAAAATGAAGCCAGCACAGAATCATCTCATCGAGTGTTACCAGAATACCCTTTGCCTCAGTGAGCTGTTTAGGAATACAGATTTTTTTATCTCACCATTCACAATTCTTTGCAGGGCAATTACTAGTGCTGGTAAATTTTGCAAGACTGCCTCTACTGCTGACTTTCTAGACGCCCATCTGGTATCACAAAGTTTCTTTAGAGTTAATGCGAAAGATTCGATAAGATTGCATTGTTCTTCTTTTAGTATTGAAAGACGAGGTAAACTGCCAGGAAAAAAAAGTATACAGACTTTCTAGAGTTCCAAAAAACAACCAAGTTTGAATATTGGCACTTAATGCATCAATCAGAATTAAATTAAAATTATGTGCATAGCAGTGCGTAAAGATTGCATTTCCCGTATCCTAGTTTGGAGACCTGATATTTCACCCAACATGGTGCTTGCTCCATCGTAAGACTGACCGTAACACATAGTTATTGACAGCCCCAAGTTTTTGATTGCTGAAAGAAGAATGTTGAAAAAATCTTCAGCACTTGCTCCAGGTAATTCACTGAATTGTATAAATCATTCCACTGCATCACCGTTTACTGTTACATATCGTAAGGATAAAGAAAATTGATCAGTTGTGCTGATATCAATAGTAGAGTCAACAATTACGACAAAGTACTTAGCTACTTTGATTTCAGCTACTATCTTTGATAGAAGCTTGGCCGATAAGGACTGTATCAGATCATTTGGTATGTCAGGACTGAGATATGTTGCATTTCGATCACTCAATAATAAATATTGTTCCAGAATTGTATCATTTTTAGCCAACAGCTTAATGAGTTCCAAAAAATTACCTTCATTTGTTCTTGGGGAACCTAAACCTCGATACTCACGATGACTGCGGAATGCCAATCCCTGAATTCCCAAAAAGAGAACTGCATCTATAATACGTCGTAAAAGCATCCTATTTTTTTCTCTCTCTTTCCTTTCCACCGTTAGAAGACCGACCAAGACTGTTCTATCATTGAACAAATGGAATTTGGTAAGGAAAAGTTCTTTCTCTGCTTTTTTGTGACTTTCACTTTTTTCATGTTTTTCAATTTTGTGCGTACCTTTAGCAAAATTCTTGCAACCAGTGTTTGGATCACTCCAAGCATCCGACCGATTTGCAAAAAGCCAACAAGCAAAACAAATCATAGTGTTTGCTCTTGGTGAGTAAACCAGCCAGTGCCAGTTGATTGTACAAACACTTTTCACTTGTTTTTGTTTGTACCAAATTGCACTGAAATGACGTCCAGCTTCATCTTTTGGAAAATTGTTAAAATTATCGTTAAGTCCTGGCTGACAAGGGCCAAACTCAAGCAGATCATGTACTAGATCAGGTGTTAACTGGTGTGTCACAAAACAAGTGTGGCTCTGTTGGGTATTCCCTATGTGTGTCAGCGATAGCACCAAGTCTTACTGTGTCATTCTTGTCCTCTGCATGATAGTCTGCTGAAAGGACAGTTACCTGTTCCATAACTGGTGTTCTTCGAGATGTGTTGCTCAGGTGTATTCCACAGTAGGTGTGCATGCTCGCCATGTGAACCGGTGCCGGAAGTTTTTTCCTTAGCAGTACCCGTACTGGGGGAGCGCCGCTGCGACCCCTAGAGTGGCACCTCTACCATGCTATAAGGGGAGCTGCGCACTCCCCCCACCCTCGGTTCCTTCTTGCCGGACAACTCCGACAGAGGGGAAGGAGAGCGGGATGTGGAATACACCTGAGCAACACATCTCGAAGAACGCCAGTTACGGAACAGGTAACTGTCCTTTCTTCTTCGAGTGATTGCTCGTGTATTCCACAGTAGGTGATTCCAAGCTATCCCTGTTGGAGGTGGGAAGGAGTTCACGATAGACCAGGATGGAGTACCGCCCTGCCGAACCTGGCGTCATCCCTAGACTGGGAGATGATCGTGTAATGCGAAGTGAACGTATGAACTGAGGCCCAAATGGCTGCTCTACAAATGTCTTGGATAGAGACATGGACTACAAAGGCAGCTGAAGAGGCCTGAGCCCTCATTGAGTGTGCCCTAATGATGGGTGGTGGGGGAAGCCCTGCCAGGTCCTGGCACGTGCATATACACGAGGTAATCCAGCGGGACAGACGCTGGGTGGAGATAGGTTGCCCCTTCACCCGCTCAGCCAAGGCAACAAAAAGCTACGAGGATTTCCGGAACGGTTTGGTCCAATCCAGGTAAAATGCCAGCGCTCTACGTATATCGAGCGTGTGGAGGTGGCGTTCCTCGTTGGAGGAATGGGGCTTAGGACAGAGCATGGGGAGAAAGATGCTCTGATCCATATGGAAGGCGGAGACCACCTTCGGGAGGAACGCCAGGTGTGGCCGAAGCTGGACCTTATCCCTGTGGAAGTCCGTAGAGGGAGGTTCCAAGGTCAAGGCCCTGAGTTCTGAGACACGGTGCGTTCTGAGACGTGATAGCTACAAGGAAGGCCACCTTCCATGAGAGGTGAGACCAGGAACACGTGGCCAAGGGTTCCAAGGGAGGACCCGTGAGTCGTGACAAAACCAGGTTCAGGTCCCATTGTGGCACGGGGGATCTAGCGTATGGGAATGAACAGTCAAGCCCTTCAGGAAGCGGGAGGTCATAGAGTAGGAGAAGACAGAGTGCCCTTGCACCGGCGGGTGGAAGGCCGATATGGCCGCCAGGTATACCCTGACCGAGGTGAGTGCCAGTTCTTGCTTTCTAAGGGACAGGAGGTAGTCCAGGATAAGCTGGAGAGGTGTGGAGGAGGGGGAGACTCCCCGCTCACTTGCCCACTTGGAGAACCTGGACCACTTCTCCATGTATGTACGGTGCGTGGATGGTTTCCTGCTTTCCAGGAGGACCCGCCTTACCTGCTCCGAACACCTGCCCTCCTCCTCGTCTAGCCATGGAGCAGCCATGCTGTCAGGTGGAGCGTGGCTAGATTGGGATGGAGGAGGCGGCCCCCATCCTGGGAGAGGAGGTCCGGGCAAAGCGTCAGCCTCCTCGGGGGGGCTGCCAAGAGGTGAAGGAGGGTCCCATGCCAGCGTTGGTGGGCCCACGCCGGGGCTATGAGGATGACTCTCACCTTGTCTGCTTTTACCTTTTGCAGGACTTTGTCGATGGGGGAACGGTGGAAAAGCATAAAGGAGCTGGCCCGACTACCGCAGAGGAACGCATCAGAGATCGCGCCCCTCCCCTGGAGCAGAACCGGGGGCAACGCCGGTTCTGGCGGGTTGCAAAGAGGTCGACCTGGGGAACTCCCCACTCTCAGAAGAGCCGGTGAGCGACCGCCGAGTGGAGCAACCACTCGTACTGGGGGGAGAAGACCCTGCTGAGGCGATCTGCTTGCGTATTGCGGACACCCGGGAGGTGTACGGCCCTCAGGAAGATATCATGGGCTATACAGAACTCCCATAGGCTCAGGGCTTCCCAGCAGAGGGCTAGGGAGCGAGTCCTGCCTTGCCTGTTGATGTAGTACATGGTGGCGGTGTTGTCCGTGAGGACCCTGATCTCCCTGCTGCGAAGGCGTGTGTGAAAGGCCACGCACGCCAACCGTACTGCCCTGAGTTCTTTGACATTTATGTGAAGGGATGAGTCCGGGATCGACCACGTCCCTTGGGTTTGCATGTTTCCTGTGTGGGCTCCTGTCATAACTATAAAGGGAAGGGTGTAACAGCTGTCCTGTGTACAGTACTATAAAATCCCTCCTGGCCAGAGACTCCAAAATCCTTTTCCCTGTAAAGGGTTAAGAAGCTCAGGTAACCTGGCTGGCATCTGACCCAAAGGACCAATAAGGGGACAAGATACTTTCAAATCTTGGGGGGGGGGAAGGCTTTTGTTTGCGCTCTTTGTTTGGGAGTTCGTTCGCTCTTGGGACTGAGAGGGATCAGACATCAATCCAGGTTCTCCCCATCTTTCTAAACAAGTCTCTCATATTTCAAACTTGTAAGTAAATAGCCAGGCAAGGCGTCTTAGTTTTACTTTGTTTTCTCAACTTGTAAATGTACCTTTTACTAGAGTGTTTATCTTTGTTTTCTATACTTTGAACCTGAGGCTAGAGGGAGGTCCTCTGAGCTCTTTAAGTTTGATTACCCTGTAAAGTTATTTTCTATACTGATTTTACAGAGATGATTTTTACCTTTTTCTTTAATTAAAAGCCTTCTTTTTAAGAACCTGATTGATTTTTTCTTTGTTTTAGATCCAAGGGGGTTGGATCTGTATTCACCAGGAGTTGGTGGGAGAAAGAAGGAGGGGATGGTTAATTTCTCCTTGTTTTAAGATCCAAGGGGTTTGGATCTGTATTCACCAGGGAATTGGTGAAAGGTTTCTCAAGGCTTCCCAGGGAAGGGAATCCATTTGGGAATGGTGGCAGCGGACCAGAACTAAGCTGGTAGTTAAGCTTAGAAGTTTTCATGTAGGCCCCCACATTTGTACCCTAAAGTTCAAAGTGGGTATACAGCCTTGACAGCTCCCCAACCCAGGTCCGACGCATCGGTCACCAGGTCTACAGATGGGCTAGCATCCTGAAAGGGACCCCTTGCAGCAAATTGCTCGGCTAAGACCACCATTGAAGGGAAGCCAGTATCGGGGATGGAACCGTGAGAACCTTATCCAGCCCGGGCCTAGAGAATTGGGAGGCTAGCCAGAGTTGGAGGGGCCTCATTCCGAGTCTGGCATGGTGGACCACGTACATACATGCTGCCATGTGGCCCAGTATTCGAAGGCACACCCTCGCCTTGGTCACGGGGAAGGCCATGACCGAGGCGCTGAGATCTCTCAGGGCCTCGAACCTGTCTAGGGGGAGAGAGGCTGTGACCCTCGAAGAGTCCAGCAGCGCCCCAATAAACTCTATCCGCTGAACTGGAACTAAGGTTGATTTGGTCTCGTTCACCACTAGGCCGAGACTGGCGCATGTCAAGAGG
The DNA here is from genome assembly GCF_011386835.1 of Chrysemys picta bellii. Lineage (NCBI taxonomy): Eukaryota > Metazoa > Chordata > Testudines > Emydidae > Chrysemys > Chrysemys picta. The sequence goes on from NC_088792.1 coordinate 80,409,599, forward strand.
AGCAGCTCTACGTGGGTCTTTACTTCTGAACGCGAGTCGCCCTTGAGAAGCCAATCGTTCAGGTATGGGAAGATCTGTACCCCCTCCCACCTGAGGTAGGTCGCTACCACAGCCGTACACTTCGTGAAAACCCTGGGTGCCGTGGATAGTCCAAACGGAAGGACTGCAAACTGGTAGTGGTCCAGCCCCACTAGGAAGCAGAGGAAGCGCCTGTGCCCCTCGAAAATATGGATGTGAAAGTACGTGTCCTGGAGGTCCAGGGACGCATACCAGTCCCCCAGGTCCAGGGAGGGGATAATAGAGGCCAGGGACACCATGCGGAACTTGGAGTGGGCCAGGAAACTGTTTAGGCCCCAGAGGTCCAGGATGGGCCTGAGGCCCCCTTTGGCCTTCAGGATCAGGAAGTACTGGGAGTAGAACCCTTTGCCCTGGAATTCTACTGGTACTCTTTCCACCGCCCCCAGGTGCAGTAAACGGTCCACTTCCTGCCTTCGGAGGTGGGCATGCTCCGGGTCCACCGGGGAGGGCAGGTGGTTTGGAGGGGATGAGGTGATCTGCAACATGTAGCCCTTGGAAATGGTGCTGAGGACCCACTGGTCCGATGTTATACGGGACCACGCCATGCGGAAGGCAGACAAACGGTTGCAGAACACAAACTTTATTAATTTGGGGGTCTCCCTGGCAACTGGCCCGGTGCCCCCTGCAAATAGTCAAAACTGCCTCTTTCCCTGCCTCTTGCCCTTAGAGGGCCCAGGCTGCGGGGCGGAGCGGGACTGATGCTGAGACCGGCGCTTTTGGTCTCTTGGTCTCTTATACGGGGGCTCGTAGCTGCTCCTCGCAGGTTGAGCCGACGGTTGTGATTTGGCCTTGTCCTTAGCTGGAGGGACGTAGAGGCCCAAGGTCTGCAGGGTGGTACAGGAATCCTTCATCCCATACAGCCTGACGTCCGTCTGGTCCGCAAAGAGCGCTTTTCCATCGAATGTAAGGTCCTGCATAAGGGATTGGGCCTCTGTCGACAGTCCAGACAGGAGGACCCATGACCCCCTGCACATGGAAATCGCTGAAGCCATCAAGCGGGCTGCTGTGTCGGCTGTGTCCGACGCCGCTTTCAGGGCCACTTTCGCCGCTGCCGCCCCCTCTTCCACCAGGGCCTTAAAGTCCTTCCTGTCCCAGTCTGGGAGAAGAGGCTCAAACTTAGGCAGAGATTTCCACAAGTTAAAGTCATATCTGCTCAGCAAGGCCTGATGGTTGGCTACTTGCTGAGGAATAAATTTTTCTACCAAAGGAGTCCAGTCATCTGGCGTCTTTATTTTTTGGGGTAGGCACGGGCTGGCCTTTTCGCTCTCTGTGGTTTACCGACTCTACCACAAGCGAGTTAGGTGCCAGGTGGGAATAGAGGTACTCATGGCCCTTGGCCAGCACAAAGTACTTCCTTTCAGCCTTCTTGGAGATTGGGGCCAAGGAGGCGGGAGTTTGCCACAGGGTTTTTGAAATGTTGGCTACACCCTGGTGCAGGAGCAGAGCCACGCAGCCCAGTGCCAAGAGGGACAACACGTTAAAGAGGGAATCGGAAGGGACCTCCATTTCCTTGGCCTGCAGCTGGAGGCTGGATGCCACCCGCTTTAGCAGGTCTTGGTGCGCCTTAAAGTCTTCCTTATAAATGCTGGAGGACAAAGTGGGGTTTGGGGTGGAGGCTGACAGCTTGTGACCCCCCGTGTAATAACCTCGTGACCCCCTGAGAGGTCCCGACCCCCAGTTTGAGAACCCCTGAGGTATTGTGTCCGTATCTGCTTACGATGGCCTGCTGGTTAGCTATGCAGAGTTGCAGGCCCCCTGTGGAATAGACCTTCCTGCCGAACAGGTCCAGTCTTTTTGTGTCCCTACTTTTTGTGGTGGAGCCTTGGAAATCCTGGCGCTCCCTCTGATTGGCTGCATTGACCACCAAAGAGTCTGGGGGAGAGTGGGTATATAGGTGTTCATACCCCTTAGATGGTATGAAATAGCGCCATTTGGTTCTCTTGGCCGTAGGGGCCAGAGAAGCGGAGGTCTGCCACAGAGATTTTGTTGTGCCCACTACTGTTATCATCAGTGGCAAGGCACCCTCGATGGACCCGAGGGAGCAAGGATGTCTGCAACAGGGTCCAACTCCTCTGCCACCTCCTCTGCCTGTATCCCCAGGCTTTGGGCAGCGCGTCGGAGGAGCTGCTGGAGAACTCACTTGTCCTCGAGAGCCAGGGCTGCCGATGTCCCCGCGAATGATTCATCCGGTGAGGATGAGGAGAAGACTGGCAGTGGACCTTGCTCACTACTCTCAGCATCCTTCGGGTCCTTGGTACATGGTACTCGATAGGCTGCAGTGCTGGCGCTGGTGGTGGGAGACTCGGCGCCGGTGCCAGGGTCACTAGGTCCGGTGGCGCCGCAACCCTCAGCAGTGCTGTTGACTGGAGGGTCGGTGCTGGAGCTGGTTGTAACAGCGGGACCATCACTTTGGTCAACGGTGCTGCTCTCAGCAGTGCCGGCATTGCTTGCAGGACAAGGGACGCCGAAGACACCGATGCCGACTGGGATCTTGGACCATGGGCCTGACCCTGACTCTGGTGGTAAGCCCAGGATCTCCAGAAAGGCCATTGGGAGGATAGCTGCCACTGCTAAAATATACAATAATAAAACAAGTATTTATATATATTTTTTTTAAATCTGAATGTGGAAGGGGCCCTAAAATGCAACTCTTTGGGATTTTTTTGCAACAAAAACTGATTATATCTTCAAAGTTCAATGACCTGACAAGATCTTGCTCAATAGCAAGAAGAACAAGACCATTAATTCTTTCTTGTCCGATTGTTGATCTTTGTACACTTTTGATTTGTTCATTTTGCTAAAAGATCTTTCGGCTTCAGAAACAGTAACAGGTATGGTGCAGAATATCCGCAGAGCTACGGTGACATTAGGAAAAAGACATTCCAACTTAAGCTCATGAATTTTATTTAATAGCTCTTGTGGTTTGAGAGGTGCACTTCCAAGTTTGCCTTATAAATTGCTTTCATGTGTTTCACCTCATCGAAGATGTCTGTGGATACGTCGTTGTCATATTCTCTGCAGAAAGCAGAACATGAGTTTTCAATTTGAGTGTCAGTGAATTCCAAATATAACCACAGAAAGCTGAAATAATTATTGATATCTCTGTCCATAACGAACCGCTGTGTCAACCCGCCTGATTACACAGTCAACAACCTTGTAAAAAATATTCACTTTAAAATCTCTCTCTTCATTCTCTTCTGTGAGGGAAGGGACCCAGAGTTTGCTCCCTAGAGCCAGGGGACGAGGATGGGATCAGAAGGTCAGCCAAGGAGGATGGGTCAGGAACTGCTCCAACAGACGGGGCATAGGGATTGGGTAAGTGCCAGGGACTTGGTACCTCCCTTCAGCAAATGGCTTCCCTTGTCATCAGCAGTCTGTATAATATCTGACTCCTTCCTAGTGTCCTCGAGGGGCTCCCTTCGTTCTTCTTGAATGTAATGGATTTGTTGACCCAGGTCAATAGCTGGGAAGTTCGGAGAGGCCATTAGTAATGTGGCATGAAATCAGTGGGAAATCTAGAGTTAGCAAAACAAAGGTGTCATTGGCCTTTGGAAATTTGGAGCTGATCTGTCCTCTCAGCCGAAGGTACTCGTGCACAGAGGGATGAAGCACGCCATCTTGGTCAGGTGATCTATGAGAGTCAGTTCCATCATGTGGCCATTTGAATGAGTGAAATTCCTGGCAATGGCTGCCATGGATGGAGCAGGGTCTCCAGAGGCCTGATATGCCAAGAAGTTAGGTGCGTGGTGCCTTGGTGAAAGCGCAGAAGTCACGTGAGTCAAGCTAAGTCTGAATTTCGGCCCACGTCTGGCAACACCAAATAAAGCAGGCCCTGGTACTCAAAGTAGATGTGTCTACTTCCACGATGAATGCTGTGCGTCAGAATAGATGCAGTGGTGAAGGCAATTCTGGGCTGTTTGCGGGCTTGTTGGAACGTGGATGACCAAACGAATGCGGCCATTTTGTGGAGGAGAGCTCTCGTGGGGGTTACTGGCTCTGAGAACCCTGGGCCGACGCAGCAGTAAAGCTGGTGAAGTCTAGGAAGCGCTGCTCTTCTTGAGGACTTCAAACTTTGTCCCATCTATGAATGGCTTCCACCTTATTTGCATCAATCGTAACACCTTCTGGGGAGAGGATGTACCCCAAAAACTCTGTGGAGAGTTGGCTGGAGGTACGCTTTTCCAATTCCGTGTTGAGACCACACTGCCGAAACATCTCCAGGTTCGGATGAAGTGTGTGTACTGCTCTGGGTTTTCCAAAAAGAGGAGTATGTCACCTGACTAGATGACACTGTCCCTAAATACATCACTGATGAAGGGTTGCAAGGTCAGGGGACTGTTAGTTAGCTCCAATGGCATATCAGACAGTTAAAATGTCCATAGTGTGTTTTGAAATCTGTCTTCCATTTGTCCCTTGCCCAAATGAGTGTTAGATTGGAAATCCTCGCAGATGAAGTTTGATGAAAACCTTTGCCGATTTCCTGTGAGCCAACAATTGTGAGATTCACAGCAGGGGGTAATGGCCTGGACCTAGATTCTAGCACCGCTCTTAGCCATTAGAAAATGTAGGGGTTCCTTTAATCAACCTCCGTCCCTGGACATACTCCACCATTCTTGACTCGGACATCCAGCAGTACTATAAGGGCCCTACCGCCAATCAACCCCAACCACCATCCCTTGACTCCTTAAGCCCCACGCCTTGACCCGTGGTCCCTCCCACCTGTCACTGGAAGTCTTGCCCAATGGGGGTGTTACTTCTGGGGTCAAGGTGGCCACATGACCAGAAGCAAGGTGTGTCATGTGACCCCTCTAAGAACTGCTCCCACCACTCTCTACCAATCAGGATGGGTTTCATCCCAAAAGGACAGCCCCGAGGGGAGATTTGACCAATCAGGGTGCCTTCTGGGGTGGGGTGACCTGTCTGGAAGTGGGCTGTGTGACCCCTCTAAGAACTCCTCCCACCACTCTCTACCAATCAGGATGGGTTTCGTCCCGAAAGGACCATCCCGACAGGAGATTTGACCAATCAGGGTGAGTTCCGGGGCAGGGCGACCCGTCCGGAAGTGGGCCGTATGACCCCACTAAGAACTCCTCCCAAGGCCCTCTGCCAATCAAAGTGCAGCACCATTACCCCATAAGTCCCAGTGCCAGACAGAGAAGGCCATCTCTTACCAAGGACATGTATTTTAGAAATCGTGGAAAGGCTGATGAGTGGAAACGTGGACTCCTTCACTACCCCCGGGAGAACTTTGGACTTTGTTTTAGCCCCGAGGTCTCTCTTTGACCACCTCCTTAGAGGTGGAATACGATCACGGCTTGGGGAATCACTGGCGGACAAGGTGAACGGAAAAGAAGTCGCACAGGTAAATGAATGATTAAGAAGCGACGGTCGAGGAGGATGTGTAATGGGTTAGGAACTGGGGGTTGTGTAAATCTAAAAACAAGCAGTGGGGTGCTTACACTGAATCTTTTCTGAAAATCTCTCAACAGCTCGATGATGCCTTTCTAGAGCTCCTGGAGGCCCTGGAACAGCGTTGCATCAAGCAGCGAAGATGAACCGGGCCCACCTTGTCTTTGCTCAACGCCGATACAAATTGTTGAAGAGGACTCTGAGGATGATGGCTATGAGTAGTTTAGGAGGAGGCTTGGCATAGAATTAACTGAGCCAGTGCCTCCCCGTGAGCATAAAAAAGTCATGCAAACTATTGTACGCGTTGCTGTTTATGCTGTCCATAAATACTGCCTTAGGGAAAAGCCCCGTGGAGGGTCCTCTTTTTTTATTTGTTATATAGGACAACCCTAGCAATTGGCTTTTAAATGCATGCGGGGAGGGGGGTTATTGAAAAGTATATGGCTGTAAATTTGGTTTGGTGTGTTTATAAAGCTGCTGGTTTGTGTGTGAGAGGGGTCTGTGCAAGGCATAGGTGTAGGTTTTTTAAAAGTACTTGGTTTGTTTCAAACTAACAGGTTTTTTTTACTGTGCATAATGTGATGTGTTTTTAAAATGGGTTTGAGGCAATTGGGGGAATAATACTAACTAACCCAAAGGCCCAAGCACACATGGCTGGGGGACAGAACAAGCATGGGCCTTTTAAATGCATGCGGGGAGGGGGGTTATTGAAAAGTATATGGCTGCATACTTGGTTTGGTGTGTTTTCTAAAGCTGCTGTTTTGTGTGTGAGAGGGGTCTGTGCAAGGCATAGGTGTAGGTTATTAAAAAGTACTTGGTTTGTTTCAAACTAACAAGGTTTTTTACTATGCAAAATATGTTTTTAAATGGATTTTAAAAGCAGTTTAGTTTTTTATTCTGCAAAATGAGATGTATTTTTAAAAAAAATAGTTTTGGGTTTTTTGTGGCTTGTTTGTTTTGTTTTGTTTTGTTTTGTTTTGTTTTTTAAGTGGTAGAAATAAACTCAAAACCTGTGTTTGTTGTACAGCCTGAAATGGATTATTTGTTTTAAAGCTGTGACTTTTTAAATAGAAAAACACCTTAATGAATATTTTATTTTTTAAGTTTACAAGACGGTTTCATGAGTTTTATAATAATGTTGTTTGCCCTGCAGTACGGTCAAAACATGAAAGATCCTTACACCAGAGGAAAAACAAGTTCAAAAGAAAAAGGAAAGAGAGAGCTGCAAAGGAAAATTCATCAGCATCAGTGATTGATGGATGGATGAAGCCCAGTAAATACATTTTGCTTATTGGTTTGGTTGTTCTGTGAGATTTTGTATTTTAAGTAAATACATAGATGTGGGTGAGAAAGATGGTAAACCTCAGTTTTGTAAATTGTTTTTTTTTTTTTTTGTCCTCCCCGAGGTATTGCAACAACTCAATCACAACACCAGTTCCTTAGCGGCCACCGCCACACCAAACCCTGAGGAAACTGAGAGTGAAAACGCCCACATTCACAAACCCAGAGCACGCACTCTAGGGGCTCTGAATGTGCGCAGAACCACATACATTCACAAACCCAGAGTATGCGCTCTAGGGGGTGTGAATAAAAAACGAATGATTGAAAACTCCTGCGATGCTGGAGTTTGTCAGGGAAAAAAGAGTCACACGATTAAACTAAACACAAAGTACCTGGTTCTGTTCAAAAACCGCAGGGATAAATTACAAATTGCTACGCTCGCTTGGCAAATGTACCCCGGCAAAGCTCAATTCTTTCTAAAAGCTTTTGAGGATGCTACCAAAAGACCTTATGGCTACCTGGTGGTGGATTTCAATGCTTCCACACCAGAAGCTTATAGACTAAGAACTGGTCTTTTCCCTCCAGACTGGGCGGCGGTTTATACTTTGAAAAGAACAACAGCCGGGTATATAAAGAGATGAATTATTGGCAGGCCCCTTTTTAACAGCCGGGGCTGCTGACCGATAACATGTCTAGCTGCGTGAAGAGTAACCCGGGCCTGCTAAAATGACTTAGCAAATCGTCCCCGCAGCAAAGGAGGGCTCTACTGTGTTAGGCCTCTGACGATCCAGTAGTGGCCATCTCAGAAACAGCGCTCATTACCTTCAAAGGAAACGTACCTTTAACGCAGAATCAAGTGCGTGTGCTGAAAAAGAGACGCACGCTTATAAAAACTTTATGTAATAAAAGGGCTTCACTTCAAAGAAAGAAGCATCTGGTGAAGCAGTCTGGGGGGTTTATCAGCCCTCTGTTAAGTTTTGCTATCCCTCTGATAATGGGGCTTTTGTGTACAAAGGCTCTGTGGCTAATGGTTCTAACATGCTCGACTTAGGCAGGGCCGTCACCCAGACGTGCTCTGTTCCTAGCAGACATGGACCTAAACGATGGGGTGTGTTTCTGTATGCCATGGCAGAACATAACATACCCTCTTCCGTCATGGGCAATGAGGCGTTCCAAAAGATCTCTGTTGGCCACAAGACCTCGAAAGTCTCTTCTTAATCATTCATTTACCTGAGCGCTGTCTTTTCCGTTCACCTTGTCCACCGGTGACTCCCGCAAGCCGTGATCGCATTCCACCTCTAAGGGGGTGGACAAAGAGAGGCCACCATGCTCATCGGGGTGTCTCACAAGCACTTTGGTTTTGGTTTTGGGTTCGGGTTCCGACGTATCCATCAACGGCTGGGCCAAAGGGCTCCCCTCGGTCGCTCCCTCCTCCTCCTCGGAACTGTTCCTGATGTAGCACTTTCTCTGCAGATGGTCAAAGACACTCGGGGCTAAAACAAAGTCCGAAGTTTTCACGGGGGTGGTGAAGGAGTCCAACTTTCCTCTCAGCAGCCTTTCCACAATTTCTAAAACACGTGTCGTTGGTAAGAGATGGCCTCCTCTGTCCAGCACTGGGACTGATGGGGTAATGGTGCTGCACTCTGATCGGTAGAGGGCCTTGGGAGGAGTTCTTAGTGGGGTCATACGGCCCACTTCCAGAAGGGTCACCCTGCACCGGAACTCGCCCTGATTGGTCAAATCTCCTCTCGGGATGGTCCTTTCGGGACGAAACCCATCCTGATTGGTAGAGGGTGGTGGGAGGAGTTCTTAGAGGGGTCACATGGCCCACTTCCAGACAGGTCACCCCACCCCAGAAGGCACCCTGATTGGTCAAATCTCCTCTTGGGGCAGTCCTTTCAGGACAAAACCCATCCTGATTGGTAGAGGGTGGTGGGAGGAGTTCTTAGAGGGGTCAGATGACACACCTTGCATCTGGTCATGTGGCCACCTTGACCCCGGAAGTAATACCTCCATGGGGCGGGACTTCCGGTGACAGGTGGGAGGGACTAAGGGGTCAAGAGGTTGGGCTTAAGGAATCAAGGGGGGGGTTAGGATTTGATTGATGGTAGGGCCATTATACTACGTCCGGGTGTCCAAGTCAAGAATGGTGCCGGAGGTTGTTAAAGGAACCCCTGCATTTTCAGTCATTTCCATTGCACAACTCCAGTAGGGGCAGCACCGGGCCAGGCTCATGTAGTGAGGCCATGGTTCACCCCTGGTGTGATGGGTCCCCTTTTGCATATGGATGGCACCTAGGCTAAGAGTGGTGCTAGAATCAAGGGCCAGGGACACACCAGGATCAAAACTGGGATCAGAGTCCATCAACGGAGCAGAAGCAGAACCAGAGCCAGTCTCCAAGTCTAGGCCAGAGGTCGAAGCCGGGTGGTCAGACCAAAGATCATCCAAGTCCATGCCCAAGCCAAAGTCCATAGACACGCCGAAGGTCAAATCCGGTAGTCAAAATCCGAGGAGTTGGGGAAGATCAGGATGAGGAGGTAATGCTGGAGCAGGTGGGTGGAGGGCCTGGAGCGAGGCTAGAGAAAGGCAAGGAAAAAACTTAGCCGGGGTTCATAACCAAAATCTGGAGCCAAAAAGGGTCATGCCAAAGTCATAGCCAGAGACCGGAGTCAATAGTCAAGCCAGAGTGAACAGCAAGGAAACCGGAGGGCAGGGCGGGGCAGGGTGGTACATGCGGACGGGAATGAGGATAACTTACTGCAGCCCTAGAAACCCCTCATCGGTGGACTCCCTTGCGAGCAATAAAAGAAAGACAGCAGGATGACCAAGATGTCTCTGCCCCTGGGGTCCAAGCCAAGGGGAGCTCCCATCCAGGCTATGTGTCAGGACCCCATCATCCCCCTGTTCATTTCACACTCACAGACCCCCTAGCCGGAGGGGAGAATAAAGGGCAGAAAGTGAAAGTGGCCCTGGGGGAAAAGCTCTAGGCTGGGACCCAGTCCACTTTCCAGATCTCCACCCAGGATTGTGTGACCAGGCCCATAGCCCTTCCTCTACGTCTCAGTTCCCACCTGCCAGATGGGGAGGATCCTTCCCTGCCCCAGACTCTTAGGGGGGAGTTTCATTCCTGGCTGGGAAGGGTTCAGATACCAGGTGGGTGGATTGGGCCCCAGGTGGGGGATGGTCAGACATTCGCTGCGGCAGGGGTGACACGGGCCATGGGAAGGTCTGAGCAGTGACGACAGGGGAGGGGCTTCATGTCAGGCCACCCCACCCAGACTGCAATGGCTATAGAGCATATTTCTGGGCTCTGCGGATGCTCTCATTTCTGGGCCAGCCCCACAGCCCGATTCTTCGGAACCAGTATCTGGCCTGGCCCCAGCTCCAGGGGTCAGGGTGGGGCAGGGTGTTGAGAGTGAGGTGCTCAGCCTGGGTTTCTCTCAGTGCTGTGGGCTCTATGGCCGCTTCCCCCAGCCAGGGCCGGCTCCAGGCACCAGCTTCTCAAGCAGGTGCTTGGGGCGGCCAGTCGGGAGAGGGGCGGCAGGTCCAGGTATTCGGCAGCAATTCGCCGGACGGTCCCTCACTCCGGCTCGGAGTGAAGGACCTCCCGCCGAATTGCCGCTGCAGATCGCGATCGCGGCCGCGGCTTTTTTTTTTTTTTTTTGGTTTTGGCAACTTGGGGCGGCTAAAACCCTGGAGCCGGCCCTGCCCCCAGCCCTTCCCCCCCAGGCCCAGTGAGACAGAGCAGTACCTGCGGCAGGGGCTGGGAGCTTCTGGTCATGTGAAGGGGGCGTGGATCTTCAAGGCTGCCCTGCAGAGCACAGCCCCTGCAGCGCTTTGGGCACCTGGCGCAAGCTCCTGATAGTAAAGAGCTCGGCCATCACCTTTGCTGTAATGTCCCCCTGTTGCAAGGGAACAAGGATCAATCAGAGACTTGGACACCCACGAGAACGAAGGGGATTAACGGCACCGGGAGCCAGCAAAATTTCCTCCCCGCCCCTCCCCATGTCTGAGGGACGGATTCCCCCACCCAACCCCCGAGCCGAAATCTTGTCTCTTCTCTAGTGACTCCCATCCCCTCTCCCACCATTGGGGAATGAACTCCTGCCCCCACTCCTCTCAGTCCCCCCCTGAGAGCTGTTCTACCTCCCAACTCAGGTGGGGATTCAGCTCCGCTCCCCAGAATCCCCTCAGCCGCCCTTGCCCCCTCCAGCTGAGGGGCTGGGAACCTCTGGGCAGTAGTGTCGGGGGGTGAGAGGAAGTGGACATCTTTCCCCAAGGGATCCCCCAGTCCTTAACATGATGCCATGGACAGTAGCTCTGAGGAATGGGGCACTTAAGCAGCCTCTGCTGACTGACTCGTCCAGTTCTCCCAGAGCAGGTGGTGGCTGAGATAACATGATCCCAGAGCACTAGGAACCGGCCTGAAGCCCGGAGGGGATGAAAGGCTCCGAGAGGTGGCTAGGGGAGTTGGCAGCCCCTAGCATGAGCAATGGCAGCGTGTCGTGTTGATGTGATGCCTGTTAGGAAATAGCCTTTTTGGAGAGCTGGGTCTGCCCTGCTTTGAGCTGCTCAGGGGACAAGCTGGCACCTACCAATGGCACCTGCCTGGGTTCCTCCTCTCCTTGCTCCCAGGTCAGCGCATGGGGATGGGATGGGAGTGATTTTCAATGGCCTGGAGGTGAAAGGCCCTGGGGTTCCCTCCCCAGTTGAGCCCTCTTTGGTTACCTCGTCCCCTAGCAGCCGGCCGGCTTCCCCCAGAATGGAATACGTCAGCATCAGCCCAGCCTGGCTGACACGGAGCAGCGGGTGGTGTATGGCCTGCAGCGCTGCCTGGAGGAAAGTCCTTTTCTGATCTTCAGTAAATAGCTCTCCAAAGACCTAAAACCAACAGAACCAGAGCCCTTGCAATGGCTCAGAACCAGGCCCCAAATCCCTCTAGTGGCTCACAAGGTGGAGAAGAGTCCTGAGGCAGCCAACCTTTGGGGTCCCATGGACCAAGAAACCCCCTTCAGTAAGAGGTTGCAGGCACTGAGGACTCAAATAGCTCTTTCTGGAGCAGGTGCCATGAGATGCTGGACATGTGTCTCCGCACTCTGAAACCCAGCTCACACAGACAACACAGGACACTACTGCTCCCAGCAGCGATATCTCCTGCAGCTCACCCGCTAGAGGTGAGGGGTCTTTTAGGTCTGGTTCATTCCCACGCCTCACCCCACTGACATTCCCAGGAGCCTCACATACTCCGCTGGAAATAAGTAGCAGGCTCTTGCCCTGTGTCCATGACACACTCACTGCAGGGGGAGACAACTCCACCCCGGAGCTGCTGCAATGCACCGGCAGAGAGTCCTTACCTCTCCCACCCTGGCCAGGTTTTTGTACCCCACGCGCTCGGTGTCTTGGAGCCCTTCCTGGCACCACAGCTCTCTCCCCTCTGTGATGTTGAGCCCTGGGGGAGAAAGACACACCCATTGGGGAGGTTTGGCATTCCGCTTTCACTGCCGGTTTCCTTCTGGGTGCACGCTGGCCAGGGTCCTGGTGGCATCCACGGCCCAATGGAATGGCAAGGTCCATACCAGGCGGTTTAGTAGCAGAAGGGGGATTTGTTTCAGTCATCACAGTAATCCTGTGACCCTAACGGTCATTGTGCTCTGGGAGTGGGTGCCTGTCAATGGTGGTGTCTAATACTGAGAACCCCCCACACCCACTGAAGTCAGGATCTGGCCCTGACTACCCAACTGGTGACATCCTACAAGCTTTGTGTCCTTCCCCTTTGGTCCCTGCTCCTGCCCCTGCCCTGATGATGGGCTCTTTACCTCCATGTGTCTCAATAGCTCCCTTCCTGTCCCCTCACGAGCTGGCTGCCCTGTGGGTGGGCTATTTCTCTGGGCTGGGGGACAGAGCCGGGCTCTGAAATAAAGCAGCCAATTTCACTGGCACTTTCACACTCATCTCCCTAATTCAGAGAGAGGGGAAGAGAAAGAATCATCATCTAAGGTGGGATCAGTCTCAGAGGAGGGGGCTTCTTTCTGTAGGGTCACATTGCCCAGCAGAGGGAGTCTCTAAGGAGGGGCCTTGTTTCTATTGGGGTTCCGCTTCCCCGCTACAGTGGGTCTAAACAGAGAGGTCTTAGTTCTATAGGCATCCCAATGGCCAGCTGGAACTAGTCTCCGAGAGGCTTTGTTCCGTGGGGTCCCATTGTCCAGCTGGCTTTCTTACCCCTCTTCTGCACCAGGAGCCTGTGCAGCCAATATATCCCACCCCTGGCTTGCGGACCGATGTTGTTGGCTGGGTGGGATATATGGAGACCCAGCTGCAGCACGAAGTCGCCTGCCTTGGAGAAGTCGGCGGAGGTCTGGTGGAAGGAGGAGAAGTGGGGAATCCATCAACATTCTCCCTTCAGCTCTCCAGCGCCCCTGGGCCAGAGCTCTGCTCACACCCCTCTGTAGGAGGCGCTGGGGGAGAGAAGCGAGAGCCCTCTTCCTCTCTGCCCCCAAGGGAGCTTGGAGCAAAGGGACCAGGGCAAGGGCGCTCTATGAGCATTCGCTGCCTAGCTCCTCCAGAATAACAAGGGCCCTGAGGCCAGGCCCAAATCTGCCAGCCAGTGGCCTATGGAACGCAATCCCTTACAGACCCAGGGGGCACCAGTTAGTCAGGGGATGAGGAACTTGACTCAAGCCCTGACTCTGCAGGATGCTGGGGTCAAAGGTCACTTACGTCAAATCCAGGCAGGCAGCTGGCAAATTCAAGCAGGGCCGCGCTGCTTTGTATGGCCCTAGCTCTTTCCTGGGCCTTTTTTGAATGGAGCCAGACATGGACGTGCTGCGGGAGAAGGAGGCAGGGGAGGGTCAGCGGGCAGACGTACATGCTCTACAAATGAGCCTCTCCCCCTCCCCAAGGGGCAGAGACTTTGTGCTCAGGGTGGAATAGCTGAGCCCTGGTCACAGAGCTTGAAAAGGCAGTCCATGACATTGCCCACGTCTTTCTGCGCACAAGCTCATTGTCTCTCCAGGCTGGGACAATGGTCAGTCTTGGGGCTGGTCTATTTGCCCTGAACCCCTGATCCATGAACAGCATGACAGGATCAAGGCACATGCCCTGGACCCCAGACCCCAGCTGCAAGAGCCTTGGTAGGATGGATGGAACGGCCGTGAGAACAATCGCTCCGGGAACTGCAGTGTCCCTAGGACAGAAGAGCTGATTCCCTGAGGCTCCTCCTGCATCTCAGGGTCTCCCTAGAGAGGAGCCAGTGACTTTTCTCAGAGGCCCATGTTCTGCATCTCACAGGGGTTTGTCTCTCAGTTCCCGGCCAGGCCTGGTGCTCACTGTTAGTGCTTAATGCAACCGGGCAGAGCTCTGGCTGACAGTCCCAGCTCCTTCCCCCTGCAGTGGCAGCTCTGGGAAAGTGTGGCCAGCTGGGTCCAAGCTGGAAGGACACAATGGAAATGTGGGTCTTCTAATCTCTCCTTCGCTGCCCTCCCCCAGGGTTCAGGGGCAATTCCACCCCAGACCGTCCCATTCTACTCACCTCCAAGAGGTGCTGCAGCTTCTCCAAGGTGGGGTTCTCGCTCAGCAGGCCCCTGAGCATGCTGTCCAGGCTCTGTAAATAGCTCTTGTGGAGAGCCTGCAAGAGGAGGGAGCACCCGCCAGTCAAGGGACATGGGGCTACACCAGTCAAGGGACAATTAGGAGGATTCTCCAGGAGCCCTGGCAAGACTCAAAAGGCACAACCTGGCCTCTCCCATTCACATCACTCCAGGGACACTAAGCAAAAGTTCATGGCCGGATGCCTGCTGCCTCTTCAATCCTTGCTCTTAGCAGTTCTCTGTGCAGGGCCTGGTACCCAGCAGACTATGGAACAGGCAAACTGCAATGGGTGGGAGGCAGGATCCCCGGGAGAGTCCATGCAGCAGAGCACAGAATGAGGAGAGGAGGAAAGTCTGGGATCAGCCACGGAGGGGTAATGCAATCTCCTCTGGAGGGAAGGGGGCCCCCCTGCCAGTTTGTCACGGGCCTGTTCCCAACTCTGCTCACCCCTCCCCTATTCTCAGCAGCTCTATCAAAGCAAGGGAGCAGGGACCAGAGCCTGCTTCTGCTCCTGGGACAGAGAAGTAGGATCAGGACCTACCCGGAACTGGGGGGTGTCGTTCCCAGTGCCCATGGTAATGATCCTGTGGAGAAGAGCCCGCAGGAGGCGAGATTCCAGCTCCAGGGCCAGTGGCGGCTTCAGTTTGCTGGCAGGAGAGAGGAACCTGTCATACACTTTGCAGCACCAGCGTGGCGTTGGCACTGCCATGGACATGACCCCCTCCCCCGCAGTGATCCCCTCCCTACGGCCACTGTAACGTTCCTGGAGTGAAATCAACCCCCCAGCCAGGAAAGAGGGGACGTTCCTGCCTCCTCTGCTGGGGGATGGGAACAGCCTCAGCTGGGGGTAACCTAACCGGAGGAGGATCTGTGACTCCCGGCTCTGGGCCCGATCAGCACTGGGGTTAGGGCAGCTGGACGGGAGGGTCCTGGTACCTGAGATTGTAAACCGCGGCCATGGAGCTGGAAATGATGGAGCTCAGCTCTGACACCTCAGGGAGATTTTCAATCAGCTCCTGGGAGACCCCAATGAAACAAAACTGCGTGTGAGACTCTGGCCCCGCAGACCCACAGGCGCTACCCAGGGAGGAGCCCAAAGTGCTCTGCAGAAACAGCCAGTGTCACCCCCACCCCCAACCAGCTGGGCCCCCCCATTCCTCCCATCCATCAAACTTCCTTCCCCGTCTCCCACCCAATTCCTCCCTCCCTCTCCCCCTCCTTTCCCCTCCGGGCTTACAATTCCCCCACTGCCAGCTCCTGATCAGTGTCATTATCCCCCTCTCTGCTCCCCAGCCCTCAGCCCCAGGAACCCCTGTCCTCTGCTTCCCCCTCCGGTCCCACTAACGCTTCCTCCCATGTCTGGCTCCCTCGCCCCAGGGGCCGGGCACGGGGTCCCACTCACCGCAATGCTCTCCACAAGGGTCGCTTTGGAAACGTGGGGCTCCAGGGTGTCCTGCCCCTGACGCTGTGCTGAGGAACACAGACTCGGCACAGCGTGGAGGAAGCGGAGCTGAGTGGCCCTGTCCTTCACCAGCTAGGAGTGGGGTGAGGGGAGAGAGAGAGAGCCTGTTACATAGGGACCTCCCCGCCCAACCCAAACCAGCTCCAGGGCTCAGGACCTCCATGGGGTTGGACAGGGAAAGCTGCCCCTTCCTGAAACCTGTGTTGCCCGGCACAGACCGGGTTTGTAACTTGGACAGTGTCTGCGGGGAGCGGAAACCTTGGCCTGTGTGGGACAAATGTCCCCACTTTGGGGTGCCAGATAACAGAGGAGACGTGTCCCCCCATTGGGGGTGAGGGATTGTCTGGGACAAGACCCCCCTGCCTGGGTGGGGATGGAACAAGGAAGGAGCAGGACAGACCTGGTGGCAGAGCAGTAACAATTGGGGGATTTTTGTACCTCATCTCTGCCCTGGAGGTGCTTCTGGATCATCATGATGGTGTCTTGTTCAGGGGACACCTCCTCCTCCTCCTCCTCCTCATGGGCACTGGGGGACTCTGCACCAGGGAGAGAAGGAGAAAGTATAATCCCTTCTGCTGCTGGGGGGATGCAGTGGACAGAGAAGGCTCCATGTTTCCCCCTTCTCTGTAAGGAGCCCCATGGCAGCGAGGGCCCCACCCTACACCTGCGAGAGACGCCCTCAGCCCCATGAGCCTCAGGGCCCCATGGCAGTCAGCCCCCCCTCCCCGCCCACATGATCAGTGGAGGCTGGAGCACCCCCGACTCCACCTAGCATCCCCTGCCGCGGGGTGTGGCTGTGCCCCCCCCCCACTGGTGTTAGTGGGGCTCACATGGGTCAGTCCCTGCACCTTGGTGAGCCAATGGGAACAGGGTATTACTAGTCCCCCACCGCCCCAGTCCTCCTCCCTTTCCCCTGGGTTTCCCCTCACCTGCAAAGAGGGAGCCTTCATCTGCAGACCAGTCAGACCCCACGGAGGAGCTGCTGGCCCCTCGGGAGTAGGCGGAGCTGCTGGTGTATGTCCCACAGTCGCTCATCTCCTGCTCTGGGCTGGCAGGAGACTCCTCAGTGGCCAGGGTGGGACTGGCGGGGGGCTCCTGAGTGGCCAGGGTGGGGCTGGCGCAGGGCTCCACAGTTGCCAGGTTGGGACTGGCGCAGGGCTCCTCAGTGGCCAGGATGGGGCTGGCGCAGGGCTCCTCAGTTGCCAGGATGGGGCTGGCGCAGGGCTCCTCAGTGGCCAGGGTGGGGCTGGTGCAGGGCTCCACAGTTGCCAGGTTGGGGCTGGCGCAAGGCTCCTCAGTTGCCATGGTGCTGGATGGCTCCTGCTGGGCCCTGGGGCGCAGCTCCTGGCTCCTTGGCTTCCTCTGAAGGAAGCCCCAGAGCTGCCTTGCCCGGCTCCTGCCCTCTCCTGGCTCCCTCCTCCATAGCTGTACCCGAGGCCACCTCCATTTGGGCCCAGAAGGTGCCTCAGAGTCAGCTAGGGGAGCTGTCTTCCTCCTCCTAAAGCATGCCAGGCAACTCCTCTTTTTAGCCTGTCCACAAGCCTCTTCCCCGCCCGTGGGGACAGAGGGGCCGCTCTCTTCCTGGGAAAGCCGGATGCTCCTTCCCTCTGGCTCTGGAGCCACCTGCCCGGCCTTCCTCCTGAGCATCTGCCTCAGCCGCTCCATCCTGGAACTGAGTGGGGAGCAGCCGTGAGTCTGGCTTCAAAGCAGCCTCTCATGAATGGGGCCTGCCTGCTCCCCGGCCCACCTCCCCTCTTCTGAGTCAATTCCTCCTCCCCACACATCCCACCCCAGGGCACAGGAACCCTCAACCTGGGGAACAAACTCTGCCAAGGGACGGGCTGGGAGCCCTATTGGTGGGATATTTCCACCACACTGGGGATGGCTCTGGAGAACTCCACTTACTTATTCTGGATGGGATGGAGCTGGATGGCAGATGCTCGGTGTTGGTTCTTCCTTGACCCTCCTCCTCGATCTCCTGCGCCCAGGTGGCCTGTAAGGGGTGCTGCAGAATCCCCTGCCAGCAGGGCAGGGGGTAGAAGTCGGGAGATCAAAACTGACTGTGAAAACAAGACAATGTTTTATTGCCAAGGGATGGATAAACTCAGGCCAGCAGCCAGGGGTTCACAACACTGACCGACGGCCAGCAGGACACCTCCCATCTGAGGGTCTCCTAGTACCTCACGCACATTCCTGAAGCGTGATGGCCCAAGGGCTGTAGGGGAGTGTCCCCAGCCCCACTGATGGAAACAGAGGCCTTGGCAGGAGAAGCCGCTGCCTCAGGGTTGCACTGGGAGTCAGGGATAGAGCCGGGGATGGAGCCCAGGAGTCCTTTGTCCAGGCTCCCGCACTAACCGCTAGAGGAACACTCCCTTCCAGAGCTGGGAAGTGCCAGTCTTCCTGGCTCCCAGTGTGACCTGTTGTAGTGACTGACGCATTTGCTACTTGTCCCCCATTCAAGCCAATAACACATCTCTGTGTTGGCAATCATGAGTTAGACCTTCTCAGCACCCCTCCGTCTCCCGCAGCTGTCAGGTATTCCTTCAATTATGGAGGCTTGGATGCTGACAGGACTGGAATTTGTTACTGGCTCACTGGGTGTTTCTAGCCAATGAGGGTCTCAGTCTATCCTCAGAGGCCCACACCCCCAGACACTGAAGATCAGGGTGGATTGATTTCATTCCAAATGTTTTGTATTTGTATTTTTGAGTTATTTTCCTAATGAAAGATTGATTCTCATGAAATTCTTAGTGGTGGCCGATGACAGAACACAGAGCAATGGTCTCAAGTTGCAGTGGGGGAGGTCTAAGTTGGATATTAGGAAACACTTTTTCACTAGGAGGGTGGTGACGCCTTTGAATCTGCTACGATAGAGTCCCTTATCTTTTACTTAGAGCCTATATTTTTTCTTACCTTCTACACAGATGACGATTTCTTTCAAAAAAATCCACACAGATATGAAAAAAAACCGCACAGAATGTCCTCCACACCGACCGTCTCTTGGTCCTCTGAGAGAGACCGCGAGATGGAGACTTGCTGCAGCAAGGCTACAGGAGGTCTCCGAGGTTCCCCCTGCCCTGCATTCCTGTCCTGCCTGGCTGTTGTCAAGGGAGCTCTGTGAGGTCACAGACGCCTCATCATCTTTGCCCAATAGGCTGAGTTCCTGCCAAAGGCCTTTGTGAAGTCACTGCCACACCCACCTTTCCCTTGCAGGCCTGATGTCTGCCCCTGGCCAGCCCAGTTGGATGTTTGAGCTGCACCCCGGATCACCCCACTTGCTCATTATTGATTCTGGGGAGCAAGCAGGCTACCCAGTAAAACAGCAGAGTCTGTTCCTCACCCCACACTGAGTTTTTCATAGAGGCATCAGTTATGAAACAATTAGATCTCCTAAGGTGGCCTCTATTTTACGGGTTATGAAATTTCATACTCTTAGCACCCTACTGAGCCCAATTGCTTGTAATTCTCTAAAAGGCACCTTCCTAACTAGTTATGATGGTAGCTAGACTCTCTCACTGTCATAATTAAATTTGAAATTGACAACCTTTGATAAGGGCAAAATTCATGACAATCTTTTAAATAATTGAAATAGAAGAGAAAAAATAACATTAAGTGGAATATGTTCACTGCCAAGTTTTTCAGACAGTCGCACCACTGATGTGATAGCTCAGGCCCTGGAAGCAAAGTTAGCTGAAATGCTCATTCAACTTTGGACAGCAGGAGCTTCCTTGAAAGGTGCAGAAAATATTGTTTTCATTTCAGTTTATTCAAATAGTTCAGTTCAATCGACCAGTTTGTTGAAATTCAAGAAAGCCATTGGGAATTCACAAAACAGGCAAACTTGTTTTCCTCCCTCAATCTATGGATAAAAACTAGGTGTGAGGGGATAGATCTACTGGTTCATCAATCTAGAAACACGTGGATACAAGAATGTATCATTTCAGTTCACTAACCACACATCAAAGTTCCTTTGTTTAAGAAATCAGTTAGTTTTAAATGCAAAACATTTTGATACAACTTTTTTCTTATGCTTCTCTTTCTAGCTCTGGCATGACCTTGATGTGTGACCAAAGAGAAGTCACTTCTTTTTCCTTTCCCTCTGTACCATGGGGATGGAGAAAATTCTCTAAGTCCTAGCAGGAGAGAGATTTGAGCACATCAGGCGTGTTAGGGCCCTTGTGTTCTGAAAGACAATGAGTGATTGTTGTTTGGGGCAAGAATCCCAATGGATTTGCTACTTGTCCCCCAACCAAAGCCAATAACACATCTCTGTATTTTCAATCATGTGTTAGACATTCTCAGCACCCCTCTGTCTCCCCCAGCTGTCAGGTGTTCCTTGGATTATGGAGGTTTGGTTGCTAAGAGAACTGTAATTTTTTTATTGGCATCCTGGGTGTTACTAGCCAATGAGGGTCTCAGTCTGACCCCCGAGGCCGAACCCCAGACACTAAAGATCAGGATGGATTGATTTCACTCAAAGTTTTTTGTATTTGTATTTTTGAATTATTTTCCTAATGAAAGGTTGATTCTCATGAAATTCTTAGAGCTGGCAGATGACAGAACAAGGATCAATGATCTCAAGTTGCAGTGTGGAAGGCTTGGATATTCGGAAAAACATTTTCCCTAGGAGGGTGGTGATGCCTTTGAATCTGCTACAATAGAGTCCCTTATCTTGTACTTAGAGCCTATATTTTTTCTTACCTTCTACACAGATGACGATTTCTTTCAAAAAAATCCACACAGGTATGAAAAAAAAACCGCACAGAATGTCCTCCACACCGACTGTCTCTTGGTCCTCTGAGAGAGACCACGAGATGGAGACTTGCTGCAGCAAGGCTACAAGGCGTCTCCGAGGTTCCCCCTGCCCTGCATCCCTGTCCTGCCTGGCTGTTGTCAAGGCAGCCCTGTGAGGTCACAGACGCCTCATCATCTTTGCCCAATAGGCTGAGTTCCTGCCAGAGGCCTTTGTGAAGTCACTGCACACCCACCTTTCCCTTGCAGGCCTGATGTCTGCCCCTGGCCAGCCCAGTTGGATGTTTGAGCTGCACCCCGGATCACCCCACTTGGTCATTATTGATTCTGGGGAGCAAGCAGGCTACCCAGTAAAACAGCAGAGTCTGTTCCTCACCAGGTGTCAAGTATCAGAGGGGTAGCCGTGTTAGTCTGAATCTGTAAAGAGCAACAGAGGGTCCTGTGGCACCTTTAAAACTAACAGAAGTATTGGGAGCATAAGCTTTCGTGGGTAAGAACCTCACTTCTTCAGATGCAAGTAATCACTTGCATGTGAAGAAGTGAGGTTCTTACCCAGGACAGCTTATGCTCCCAATACTTCTGTTAGTCTTAAAGGTGCCACAGGACCCTCTGTTCCTCACCCCACACTGAGTTTTTCATAGAGGCATCGGTTGTGAAACAATTCAATCTCCTAATGTGGCCTCCATTTCACGGGCCGTGAAATTTCACACATTTTGCACCATATTAAGCCCAATTGCCTGTAATTCACTAAAAGGCACCTTCCAGAATGACAACCATATATTGGTGTCTAACTACCTCCTGCTGCAGGGAGACGTTGTGATATGAGGACAGCAGGAAATAGAGCATCCACCTTTTCCTTGTGTAATTTGATCAAGTGCTTAGTCTCCCTCACTGTCAAAAAAGTGTGTCTTACTTCTCCTTTGAATTTCTCTGGCTTCAGCTGACAGCCCTTGGTTCTTGTTGTGCCTTTCTTGGCTAGATCGAATTAGCCCTGCCCCATGAAATCCGATCTCCTTGTCCTGCTGGGAGCCCCTGAGCAAGGAGAACTCAGTAGGGGCCTCCTAGCTGTTTCTCTGCCAGGCTGGTGACAGGATTTCCTCTCCGTGGGGATATTAGATGCAACTGCAGAGGCAATGCAGAAGTGAGTGCGCTGCATCAGCCTGGCCTTGGGCTCAGGGCTTTGGCCTTGGCAGCTTCTGCTCCAGTCACGTTTCTGGGTGCCTGGACTCAGAGCTTCTGGCCCCCCTGTGGCTGTAGCCAGGGCTGGGACACTGGGCTCAGGACTTTCATGCCCCTCCCCACTCCTGTCGGCTCTCAGGGTACCTGAGCTCGGGGCTTCTGCCCGGCATCTGCAGCTAGGGCTCAGGGATTCCCTTGCAGTTCCTTCTGGGGCTCAGGTGTCCATTTTTCTGGATGCCCCAAAAATGGTATGAGCCGAGGTGCTCCCAAGTAGTAGGTAGGAGCTGGAGGTGCTCCCAAGAGCAGTGACGCACCTGGGAACCTCCTCTAGCTTCAGAAAGGTTGCTGGCTGCTGCCCTTGGAGCCCAGGTCTGAAGGCAGCACGGAAGTGAGGGTGACAATGCTGTGACCCCCTACAACAACCTCTGAACTCACCCATTCTCCCATTTTGGTCGGGACTCCCATGGTTATAATACCATGACATTTCAGATTGAAACATTGAAATGGTGACATTGTTCAATTTCAAGGCCAGAGGGTTTTTAAATTAGTCAAAGTGAGCCCTGAATTTGGTAGGGACCTGGCTATTATGGAAGTCCTAGCAGGTTTGCACTCCCAGTTCTCCTGAAAGGCCATTGAGAATTCATGCTGCCTGAGAAACTTCCCAGAATAAGCTACCAGGACTGGGGGCAATTGAAAGAAACCAACCAAAGCCTGAGCTAGGATGGAGAGCATTGATCCAAGCGGTGTTTGAACCCCTCCACCCCCACCTGCCTGCCTGCGGAGAAATGGACAGAGGGGCACTGATTTCTATTTGTGAACTTACTAAAGTCCATCGGCTTCAGCATGAGCCGTATAGCCCATACTCTGAATTCTTGGATAAACAGCAAAGTTGGCTTTTTAGAAACCTTTCCCCCCAGTGCTCTGTATCCACTTTGGATTGTGCCCAGCAGTGGCTGGTGGAAGGGAGGGGAAGGTAGAGGAGGCCATGCAAATGTTGTGGTATCTGCACTACCCCACAGACACACACACACAGGACCCTCTGTTGCTTCTCAAACAGCAATGCACAGCATATTAGCCAGGACAGTAAATGATTTGGCCAAAACCTACAATATCCTCAGTGTTGAAAGTACAATTTATCTAGAAAACAATGGGAGGGAGGGGTTAGAGAGTTGCAGTAACCACCTGGATTTCCAGTCTCTGGCCAGGCACATCCCCCTCTCCACAGTTTTCACTGATATCTTCTCCAAACTGGTCCTCCTGATATAATCTGAGGTCACATCCTGGCCTTTAGGGACATTGGCAGGATCTTCACTGTTCCCAGCTGCAGCATCACCCTTGTTTCTTCCTTGTGTCAGGATCCTGAACTCGACCATCTCATGGTCACTGCCTCCCAGGTTCCCATCCACTTTTGCTTCCCCTACTAATTCTTCCCGGTTTGTGAGCAGCAGGTCAAGAAGAGCTCTGCCCCTAGTTGGTTCCTCCAGCACTTGCACCAGGAAATTGTCCCCTACACTTTCCAAAAACTTCCTGGATTGTCTGTGCACCGCTGTATTGCTCTCCCAGCAGATATCAGGGTGATTAAAGTCTCCCATGAGAACCAGGGCCTGCGATCTAGTAACTTCTGCTAGTTGCCGGAAGAAAGCCTTTTCCACTTCGTCCCCCTGGTCTGGTGGTCTATAGCAGACTCCCACCACAACATCACCCTTGTTGCTCACACTTCTAAACTTAATCCAGAGACTCTCAGGTTTTTCTGCAGTCTCATACCAGAGCTCTGAGCAATCATACTCCTCTCTTACATACAATGCAAGTCCCCCACCTTTTCTGCCCTGTCTGTCCTTCCTGAACAGTTTATATCCATCCATGACAGTACTCCAGTCATGTGAGTTATCCCACCAAGTCTCTGTTATTCCAATGCTTCATTCCAAGATTCCAATATGTCATTTTTTACTAATCAGTATTTTCCAGTGTAGAAAGCACTGGGCTTCAATTGCAGCAAGGGAGGTTTAGGTTGGACATTAGGAAAAATTTCCTAACTGTCCTGGTAGTTAACCACCGGAATAAATTGCTTAGGGAGGTTGCGGAATCTCCATCATTGGAGATTTTTAAGAGCAGGTTAGACAAACACCTGTCAGGGATGTTCTAGATGGTTCTTTGTCCTGCCATGAGTGCAGGGGACTGAACGTCTGAACTCTCGAGGTCCCTTCCAGTCCTATGATTCTATGATTGATCCAATATTGTGCTCTAATATTTTTCATTGAAACTTTATTAATGCAAGATAAAAAGAACCCCTGTGAATGGGGTTGGGTAGCGGGTCAACTCTTGAATCCCGGAGGAACTTGCATCTGAGTGTGCTTCAGTGGATTTATGTCCTCTCACCATTAATCACAATGGGCTAAACTCTATTATCCCTTGGCTCAAGTCTACCTAGCAGAGTTTAAGTGTAAGGCATTTCCATGGGGTAGAAAGTATCCTAACTACAGCTGGCCAAAATTCTTTGGCTGAAACTTTTTTTCAGAGAAAAGTGCATATTCAGCTACACCAGAATGTTTGCCCAATTGTATTGGGTTCTTCGGGATGGAAAAACATCAAATAAATTCATTTCCCCACTGCTAAACCTTGCTGTTCAGTGTCCCACCTCTGCATAGAGGGGTGAAAGTAAAACTCTAAATCAGTGTTGGTGAGAACAGGGGCTTGTTTGCATTGGGAAGTTATTCCTGAGCAAGATAATATGTGAATTTAAGGCACTAGAGCTATCCAGGTATGAACACTCTTAATTTACTGGATTAAACTAAACCAGAAAATGGCATTCTTATTTGGCTACGGCTACACTACAGGGAGGCAATCGATTTCAGATACACAAATTCAGCTATGGGAATAGCCGTGAGGATGGCCGCGGCTCCCCCGTCGACGGCGCTTACTCCTACCTGGGCTGGTGGAGTACGCGTGTCGATTCGGGGATTGATTGTCGCGTCCCGACAAGACTCCATAAATCGATCCCCGAGAGATCGATTTCTACCTGCCGATCCGGGCGGTAGTGAAGACAAGCCCAAAGGCCATATAGGGAGTTATATTAAATAGCTGTAGCGTCAGTTTCCGTGTCGACCAGCCCTAAAGCAATAGAATTGTGTCAGTGGTGAGAATAGGGCTAATCAGTATATAGCAATGATGAGAAAAAAACGTGTATGATCAAAAGAACTCTGTGAATAACTGATTTCTTGGTTTGCTGGCTAGTCTGAAACATAAATGAAAAACTTCAGTTTCTGGTTGACCCAAATTGATTTTTTTTTTTAATTTCCATTTTTTTGGCTGACTGACAAGTTGAATGAAATGTTTTGTTTGATCCGTTGCAGTTTTTGCAATTGTTATATTTTTTAATAAAATTGAAGTAAATTTTGAAACAAAAAGTCTTTTAAATGAGAAACTTAAAATATTTAGACCTTTTAGATTTTTCTGAGGTTTTAGATCAAAGCAAAACAATCCAGCTCATTTGACACAGATTCATAAAATATTTCTGTTAACCCAAATCTGCGTTGCTCAGAAAAAAAGGATTTTGGTCCAACTCCCCTCTCCCCCCAGTTCTAATGAACACTATATCGTGATACTCAAAGTAAAACTATTCCAATTCAGATTAGTCGTGAGGCTCACATTTTCAACAGGGAGGGTGGTTAACGGCTGGAATGAACTACCATGGGAAGTGACGGTTTATCCAGCTAGAGCGGCTGTGAAATCAAGACCCGATGGCTCTCTGGAAGATACACTTAATAAAATGCCAGTTAATGGGCTTAATACCGAGGATAACTGTATAGGACTGTGACCTGAGTTATACAGTCAGACTAAATGATCTCATTGTCCTTTCTAGCCCTTAAAATATATGATAAATGTATAGCATTGCTGTAAGTAAACCTATAAAATCACTCTATGGCATTGACAACGAGGAGTCCTGTGGCTCCTTAAAGACTAACAAATGTATCAGGATAGTTTATGCCCAGATACATTTGTTAGTCTTTAAGGTGCAACAGGACTCCTCCTTGTCTTTGCTGAAACAGACTAACACGACTACCCCTCTGAAATATATGGCATTGGTGGGAGTAACATTACATGAGCATTATTATTGATACTACTTCATTAATTCATTAGTATTGGGCTTAATCCCAACCCCATTCTGTTAGGTGCTGTACCAACATATAACAACACAAAACAAAAAAACCCAACATCTGGCTATAGGAGCTTGTAATGTAAGCTTAAAATAAGAGACAACGATACAGATGACAAACAGATGGGGACCAGCACAAGGTGACAACAAGATGATTGAGAATAAAGCTGTATAACAAGTATATAGAGCCTTGTCAGAATTTGATTTTTATTTTTTTTATCATTTTAATTGATAATATCAATGTTTATTTTTAAGCCTTTTTTATTTTAAATGTTTAAACCTTTACAATTGCGGGAAATTATGGGGATCACACATTGGGAGGTCAGACATTTTTTTTAATGACAGTCGACACTGAGATTCAAAAAGTTAAAGCTTTATAACTGTTAAAACACAAATGGTCAACATCACTTGTCAAAATAGATAAAATAAATATCCTTAAATCAAACTCGAATACATTCTGAAGCTGCAATTTTTCTTACTTTGCCTATCTGTAAATTTCAATTATTATTGATGGCAACATTTTTTTCATTGGTTTGTGTGCATATGGTGAAATCAATATTTACCAACATTTATTGAGAAAAATTTATTCCTTCCCAGCCTAAGTATATACAATAACCCTGTTAAGAATAGATGTATGGACCACTAGTATGAATATAGATGTGATCAATATAAAGACAAGTGCAAAGTACTTCACTCTAGAAGGGAAAATCAAATGCATAATACAATGTGGGGAATAACTGGTTAGGGAGAAGTGCTGCTTAGATGGATCTGGGAGTTCAAATGGATCACAAGTTGACTAGGAGCCAACAATGAGGTGCAGTTGTGAAACAGGCTGTCTAGGGGGTATTACCAGGTATGTTGTATGTCAGACCAGGGTGGTGCTTGTTTGGCTCTGCTTGGCACTGGTGAGGCCTCAGTTGAAGTTCTGTGTCTAGGTTTGGGAGCCGCACTTTAGAAAAGATGTGGGCAAATAGGAGAGAGTCCAGAGGGGAAGAACAAAAATGACAAAAAGGGTTTACAAAACCTGATTTATTAGGAAAGTTTTTCTTTTTAAAATGGGCATGTTTTGTTTTGAGACAAGACGACTGAGGAGGGACCTGATAACAGTCTTCAACTACGTTAAGGGCTGTTCTAAAGGGGATAGAGATCAATTGTGGCAGCCCGTATGAGGCCGAGACACTAAAGAGAGCAAAAGCGTTGAATTCTCATAATGCGAGTCACATACTGAGCATTCATTAAAGTAACACATTAAGAAATTAAACCTAGAAGCAAATTTATTTTATTTTTAATCTCAGATAACCTTGCAGGGCACCATTTCAAATAGATTAGTGGTCAAGAAACAAGGAAAGGTGTCTATATTCCAACAGCCACATAATGACAGGACATTAGGTAACATTGTTCCTCTCAAGCAATTGTAAAACATCATTTCCACATGCTACATCAGTTCTTTGAGTTTCATTTAATTCTTGTACGACATTTGTGATACACAAATCAGGGTAGTAACACATAGACCATACTACGATCCTTCTTCCAATTGTTCTTCTCAATTGACTGGAATTGTCATGGTGAACAAATTAGCTGAGAATGTTTTTCCAGTCTATCACCCTCTTAAGAGCATCCTTAACCTCCTTGTTCCTCAGGCTGTAGATTGGGGGTTCAACATGGGGACCACCAGGGTATAAAACACATCAGAGATTTTCTCCTGTTCCAGTGAGTAGCTGGAACTGGGTTGTATGTGGCTTGAGCTCACAGGTCCATAGAACATGGTGACAGCTGTTAGATGAGAGGCACAGGTGGAGAAGGCTTTGCACCTGCCCTTGGAGGAGCAGATCCTCAGGAGAGAGAAGAGGATGTACAGATAAGAGAATATGACAATCAGGAGGGTGGACATGGCAATAACCCCAGAGAAGGCTACAAGCAAAATCTCTCTGATGTGGTTATCAGAGCAAACAAGCTTCAGCAATCTGTTAGTGTCACAAAAGTAATGATTGATGATGTTGGGTCCACAGAATGACAACCTCAGCAAGCCACATGTGTGGATAAGTGAGTTCATGAGCCCCCCTACATATGAGCTGGCCACTAGATGAATACAGACTCTCTTAGACATAACAGCGGTGTAGAGCAGAGGGTTACAGATGGTTACATAGCTGTCACACGCCATCACGGCCAGCAGGAACCCTTCTGTGGTCACAAACACAACAAAAGAGAAGTGTTGAGCAATACAGGCAGAGTAAGAAATGCTTTTACTCCCCACTAAGAAATTCACCAGCATCCTTGGAGCGAAGACTGAGGAGTAGCAGAGGTCAACAACGGACAGGTTACTGAGGAAGAAGTACATGGGGGTGTGGAGTCGGGGATCAACCCTGATCAACACAATCATCCCAAGATTCCGCACCAGCGTAAGAACATAGATCACCAGCAACGTCGCGAAGAGGGGTATCTGCAACTCCTGACGATCCGTCAGCCCCAGGAGGATGAACTGGGTCACCATGCTGTCATTGCCCTCAGCCATTTATATGGGGTGCATGAAACCATACCTGCCGGGATAACAAGAGTGAGCAGCATGGAAGAAGGAAATTTCATGGCATGAATTAAATCTGAATGACATCACCGGGCTTGAATGAGGGTAGTGAATATCTTACAGGAAACCAGCCGCCGTGATGTCTGGGAAGAGCTGGGATGGACCTTTAAATTTACACTCCCTTTTTAACAGGGCTGAGATTTTCAAGGCTGTCTAGGAGATTTAGACATCCAAGTCTCCATAAAATTGACAGGAATTAGGCATCCAGTTCCCGATATGGAGTTTCCAGATTCATGTATATTATCCCAAATTTTCTCCAATCAAATATACCTGGCATGGGTTTGAGTTTGAGGTAGCTCCTTTATATTGTCTGCTCACTGAGGGTAAATTAGAAAGCACTCCTACTTTAAATCCTTCCGGATTAGGGTGACCAGACAGTAAATGTGAAAAATCGGGATGGGGGTGGGAGGTAATTGGAGCCTATATAAGAAAAAAGACCCAGAAATCGGGAATGTCCCTATAAAATCGGGACATCTGGTCACCCTATTCCAGATAATCCTTTTAGATGACTACAATGTCTGTTATGTCCCAGTCACTTGGTTACTGCTGCTTCATAACACATCCCCCGGCAGTGTTGCTAATCCCAAGCATTTGAAAACCATTATCAGGCTTCCAAAAAATCATGCAATTGGCTTAAAATCTTGAGATTTTTTTAAATAATACACAAAGGGTTTAGAGAGGGGGCAGGGAAGTGTAATTCTGTTTTGTGCAAGATTTTTATATTTCAGAATTTGGTTTAGGAACAAACCCACAGTTTTTGAAAAGTCTCTGGAAAAGGGAATGGATCCCTGGAGTCATGGACACTGACAATTTTGGATGTTCCCAGCCCCCAGGGCAATCTGCATGTCTATCTGCTCCAAGGCCCTGGACTCTGGAAGCTCTGAGGTTGCTAGCAGGCCACTGGGCAGGTTGCAAAGGAGCTGGGCAGGTGAACTAGCGGAAACCAGGCAGGATTCTGATGTAGGCAGAGTTTCCTCCATTCCGTGGTGCTGCACTGAAATTGGCCCTTCTTGACGAAATGTTCCAATTTCACTCAGTCAGCAAATTGCAATGGAACAATGTTTCTGGGCTCTGGAGACAGTCACGTTTTCAAGCTTTTCTTAGCAACCCTGAGGGCTAGAAACATACTTAAAAAAAATCTGAGATTCTTAACTGATCACATGACTGAAGGAGCTGAGGCTTTATGAAACGCACCAAATACCATGAGAATTGGTAACTGTGCCTTCAATCTATGCTAGCCTCGCTCTAGGAGATTTCTGGCCCCTTGTCTGCAGTCCCAGTTTCTTACGCCTACTAGTGGTGCACACTGCCAGGTCCTTCATCTCTCTAGGTCATTCGCCATGACACAGGAATATGATACAGGCAGGAAATGGCGAAGGAATAACATTGGCACAGAAGCAACAATGGAAGGCTGTGTGCAAGGCTCTGAAGGAGGGAGGGAGGATGCTTAGAAGAGGGAGCATAGGGGGATTACATGAAGCCACAGGTGAGAGAGTGAGATAAAAGGAGAAAATGCTGTTTGAGAGAGGAGTGTGAGGAGAGTGGAGAGAGAAAGAAGGCTGAAGAGACACGAAGGCAAAACTATGTAACACCTCAAAAGTGAGGCTTTCTCCATTTGCTTCCTTCTTCTGGCTCCCCCCGTCCCCTTTATTAGAACACAAACAGCTTGTTTTCAATCCAAGCCCCTTCACAGTCTATTAACACCATGAGGCTCATCTGCTATTGCAATGTCATCTATCGCCTCTGCCCTCCCACTGCTTCCCATTGGTTACAGTTTTCAAACAAACACGACCATGACTGGGGCTGCTGCAGTGCAAATAATTCCTGTTATTTCCCCCTTATGGTTAGAGATCGGCCACACCAGAACCCACTGGATCCAAGTGTCCGTCTCCTCCCCCAGTCACACACATATACAACAGTGGATAATGGTCAGACTGGCAGTAGGGGCACTAGATTGAGATAGTCCTTTAATTCCTGGCTCTGCTTCACACTCCCTCTCTTACTATGTTTTTCCAGAGAACCTAGTACAGTGGGGCATTGACCTCTAATTGATAACACGACAACAATAAATACAAATTTTATAACCCTGATTTAGCTCTATAATTGGCTGAAAAGCCCATTATCTGAAAATCCTCTTGGGTTGAAGAAGTTGGATCTGAATCTGATTCCAGATCTGAAGTGTGTAACTCAGATTCATCTCTATGTATAATCCTGGATTCTTACCTAATATCCATCTGGATCTTTCAGGGTCTTCCATGAACCATGTCCATTGCCACTGTAATTTACCCTGAGACAGAAAAATAAACAAACAAACAATGTCTGTCTCAAGTTGCAATGTTGATTGCGCTAACGTCACATTTCCAAGTAAATGGAGAAAATGGAAAGTTATGTTCAGGAATCAGAACTGAAGGAAAATAGCTATCCCACCGCCACTGAAGGAAAGAAGTATTGTATCATAGCTACTGGTGGAAGAGAGTGTTCAATCACTCTTTATCCCTAAGGGATCACGTTAGGGCACCAAACACCTCATATATTAATTTCTGTAGCATTTAAGGATCAAGTCTCTGAAGTCATACCTACAATTATAGTCTCAAGCCAGGCACAGAGGGGCTCATTACAATGCCCTCCTTGGTGCTCTAACATGCTAAGTAGATTTGTTTATTTGTCTTTGCTCAGTTTTACGGAAAGCTCTCGCTGTTTTGCTAAGTCACAGGAAGAAGTCTCAAGAGCAGTGTAACTGGAAAGGAATGGCTCAGTCTTTCTTTCCGTAGGGAGCACTCAGTGAATTCAGCGCAAAGTTAGGCTTAAAAGAAATCCAGATGTGTTAAACTATGGAAAAAGCACAGTTATAGCAAACGAACAACTGTAATTTTGTTCGTGTACATGCCAAGCAATCACCCTACCCGTACAATTAGTGCCTAATAGTGCCTTACAATTTACTGCCCCTATTGGGTCAAACTGATTTTTCATAGAGTTTAAGGCCAGAAGAGGTCAATGTGATCATTTAATCTGACCTCCTGCATAACAAAACCTTGCCCAATAATTTATGTATCGAGCCTATAATTATTATTTTTTCTAGCTCTCACACATCTTTTAGCTAGATATCCACTTGGAATGACTTCATGTGACAGACAATCTACCATTAGCAGGAGTGTTGTGAGCAAGACAAGAGAAGTACTACACAGCTCTGCTAAGGCCTCAACTGCAGTATCGTGTCCAGTTCTGGGCGCCACATTTCAGGAAACATGGGGACAAATTGGAGAGAGTCCTGAGAAGAGCAACAAAAATGATGAAAGGTCTAGAAAACATGACTTATGAGGGAAGATTGAAAGAATTAGGTTTGTTTAGTCTGGAAAAGAGACGACTGAGAGGGGACATAACAGTTTTCAAATACCTAACAGTTTGTTACAAGGAGGAGGGAGAAGAATTATTCTCCTTAACCTCTGATGATAGGACAAGAAGCAATGGGCTTAAATTGCAGCAAGGGAGGTTTAGGTTGGACATGAGGAAAAAATTCCTAATCGTCAGGGAGGTTAGGCACTGGAATAAATTGCCTAGGGAGGGTGTGGAATCTCCATAACAACGGGGTTCCATAAAGATCGTATTATACGTATTCATAAATTATCTGGGAAACGGGGTAAACAGTGAGGTTTCAAAGCTTGCAGATGATACAAATCTACTCAAGATAGTTAAGTCCAAACCCGACTGCAAAGAGTGACAGAGGGATCTCACCAAACTGGGCGATCACCCAAGGAAATGACAGATGAAATTCAGTGTTGATAATACAAAGTAATGCACATTAGAAAACATAATCCTAACTAGACATACAAAATGATGGGTCTAAATTAGCTGTTACCAGTCAAGAAAGAGATCTTAGGAGTCATTGTGGACAGTTCTCTGAAAACTAGGTGAAGTGGTGGTTCAAAAAGCTAACTTAATGTTAGGAAACATTAGGAAAGTCATAAATAATAAGAAAGAAAATATTATATTGCCTATATATAAATACATTGTATCCTCAGCCCCTGAATACTTTGTGCAGTTCTGGTTGCCCTATCTAAAAAAATAAAAGGATATATTAGAACTGAAAAAGTCCAGAGAAGAGAACTAAAAATGTCCAGACTTCGAGCTTTATTTTTTTTGAGAAAAAGCTGAAGTTTTCTGCTGTGGAAGCAGAGAAAGAACTGACAGGAAGGAGATTGCAATGCATGACAGTTCGTTAGCAAGAGTTAGGCTAACTGTAACCCTAATAACGCGAGATTTGTAGAAGCAAGGAATGTGTGAGGCGAGTGGGAAAGAACTGTGTGAGAAGTTGCTGCGACCTTGTGTAGATAATATGGAATGTAGACTAAGAGTCTACATTAGTGAGCAAAACAAGATATCAGAATGACCTATGTATAAACAAAATGCAGCTGTTGCTTATTATTGTCTGTAACAAAAGGTATAAATGCTTGCTGTAATTGTTTACCTGTTGAGAGACCTGCTTAGCTCTCTCCCTCTGCCCAGTTGTGAGAGTTAATAAAGCATCTGAGTTGCTGTACCCAAACAAATAGTGAGAACTCTGTTTTTCTCCGACAATTTGGGGGCTCGTCCGGGATGGCAACGCCCGCAGAGGCAGCGGCAGCTGCTATGGATCGTTCCCCTTCGAACCCCATGGCGCCACAATAGAGGTAGGAGACCTTTTGAAATCTCTATTGGGGTGTCGGAGGAGGACTGTCCGTGGGGCCGTCTGTCCCTGTTGGGCTCACGCCATCCGAACTTATTGACTGTGCAGCAAGGTCAGATGCTGAGCGGCTTAGGGGAATTGTTGCCGCCCCCTGTATGCATATGCGAGGTGCATAGGTATGCACCGGTGTTGAGGGGTTGTTACCGCCTCAGGAGGGGTTTTTACTGCCTCGAGTGATGCATCGAGGTACTTGGGAATAGTACCTGGAGGTACTTGGGAATAGTACCTGGAATAAGGCCTTGGTGTGTGTGTGTGTGTGTGTGTGTACACCAGTGTGAATTGAGTGTTACTGGAAGACGCCCAGAGTACTCTGCGAAGTCTTTTGGCTCGTGACCAGAACTACTCTAACGCAAGCCCGGTAACTAGAGGATCTTATAGGAGATCCGACCCTCGGTGGGCTAACTCGGCCTGACATCGTCCGGCGAGGAGGCTACCTGGGTCTAGGAGTGTGTGAACCCATCTTCCCTCCCCTTTTCCTCTCCGTGTGAGCCACTGACAGTCTGATCATCTCACTGGATGCAACAGAGTAAGTGTCGCCGTCTCTCTGAGACTAGCCGATGCTCTTTGCTGAAGGGAGGTGTAGGAGGGTCGTGGCCATCCTCGTTAGTCTCTCCTGTGTGAGTATCCTGTAGGGAGAGATCCTTAGTTTATGTGCCGCTAGCGCGGACAGGGCATCCTCCTCCCTGTGTGTGTGATTGGAAAATGGGTGGGGGACAGTCTAAGGATTCCCTCTCACCCACTAAGGGTACCCCAGCTTATTTCATGTACGTACATTATGGTACTAAAACCTGCAGGTATTTAGAGAATTGGAATCATTACATGCGTGAAAATTCATCTAAACAATGCCCACTAGAAGGTACCTTCAATCTAGATAAGATCATATATCTCAGAGGAGCTTTTAATCACCAAAAAGCCTCTGACACACAACGGGAGCAATTTGTCTATTGAGGAAAGGAATGGGTTAATTTGAAATTCAGCTTGGTCCAGAGATAAAGAGAAAGTTAATCTGCATTCAAGGTCAAGAATCAATGCAGACCAGGCTAAGTACAAAGAAAAACTGCTTTCGGCCCCAGCTGGCTGTGAAAAAATATAGACATAGTCAAACCAAAGGCAATACAAGTTACAGTGCTGAGATTACATTTGCAAAGCTTAACTGTCCAGTGAGATCCAACAGTCTGCCTTTGCGACCCTGGAGCCGGCGTGGTTTGGGGACGCTGAAGAAGCCACAGGCAGCCGGCCTGGACTGGAATCACTGAAAAGACGCCCCAGGAGACCTCAGGGTGTAAAAGAACTGCCCCCCCAAGAGAGGAAGCAAGTTGGAGATTGCACAGCACCTTCTCTGAATGTTACACACAGACATGGCCAGTCTGGACGTACATGTGTGAGTATGAAAGTGTGCCTACTCTCAGCCGCAGTAAGTCTGAGAACCGGAGAGGGATTTAGCATTCCTCTTTCCACCCCGGTTGACCGGGAAGGGTGTCAGGTGGATCTACCCCAGTCGTAGCAGGACTGGGCAATAGAGAAGTTGGAGAAAAGGGAAGAGTTGTGTATTTGATAACTAGAATTGAGCAATTAAGAGCATAGATCATGAACCAGGCAGCAACTCAAACCTACGCCCAGGGCAAGTTGCAAGCCTTGAGACAGGACTTCCAGGCAGAAAAGGAAGCACTGGCTAAGCAAGTACCGGTCCTTCAGGGACTTGTCAGAATGTAACCATTTG
Source organism: Chrysemys picta bellii (assembly GCF_011386835.1). Taxonomy (NCBI): domain Eukaryota; kingdom Metazoa; phylum Chordata; order Testudines; family Emydidae; genus Chrysemys; species Chrysemys picta. The sequence goes on from NC_088792.1 coordinate 80,444,524, forward strand.
TGTTTACATATGCTGTAAGAGCAGTGTGTTTGCCACAAGAGAAAATTGAATAGTTAAACGCCAATGGGCCATGCGTTTTGCCCAAGTGGCAAGCCTCACGAGGGAGGACTCGGGTAGCCTTGTGAGTAAGAATGTTTAAGAGAAGAGACCGGGAAGGGTGGGGGCTAGTTGAGAAGCCCACCCTCCTATCAAAATTGGTAGTGAAAAAGCCGGTGCCCATGGAAGGGACGGTTCAGCGAGAAAAGCAGGATCGGGCCCAAACGGGCAGGCAATAGATAGAGAGATTGGAGAACAGGTTGGAAACTTTGAGGGCATAGTGGAAGGAAAGGAGTAAGTAATTATAAGCATGGGGATTTCAAATCCCCAGGATAATAATTGAAATGGTAAAATGTGTGTAAGACAGAGTCTTTGTACCAAGGTGCAAGGCTCTCCTTTCTTCTGCTGAATAAAGCAACTCTTCCTTATCCCTGTCTGGCTGTTATTGGCTCTCAGCGAGGTGGACCCGATATTTTGGTGACAGTTACTGGCAACTCCGGTTAATGAATTTCTGTCTTATACATTTGGGTGTTAGGTGTGTGGACGGAACTGAGCCTCTCATTCGTAATTCCTCAGAGTGGAAGCTATCGCGTGCGATGAAGCTCTGAGGTCGAATTGGGATCCTTCTGTCCCGTCCCCTGTAGCGGTCAGTATTAGTAGAAATTCCTGTAATAGGATCCTATTAGACCATAATTCCCTCTGTTCTCTGTGTAATTCTCTGTTAGAGTGTCAGCAGGCAGATGGGGGGTCTCTGGTAAAACCCTCTGAGGATAGCCCTTTAGATTATATGTTAAGTAAATGGTCTTTACCCGGTGTTTAAAAAGAAATAGTTACACCTTGTGTAGAAATTGATGTGGCTAGTGTTGTGGAAATTGAAGTGTGGATAGGATGTGCATTTTCCCCAGAACATGTGCAGTGTATATTGTAGCAGAGGTAAAAGAAATGCAAACCTACCGATATAGGTTGTGTTGTCTTTTTCAGATCACTGGGTGTTTGAAAGCAGGAGTTAGAAGTAAAAGGCAATTAAAAGTCTGGGAAAGTTAATTGTGACACTTTTTAAGTAAGAATCTTTAAGCTGTGGATAGCTTTGGATCTGGAAGCAAGCCAGAAAGCATCTGTATTAATGCAATTTTCTAACTAATAAGGTAGAAGCCACTGAAATCTGGGCTGCCTATGAAACAAATACAAGGAAATATGGGGTAATTCCTCTGTTTTGTCTAAAATCAACAAGAGTATGTGTATATAAAGGAAATATTTTAAGCAATGACTGACTACCCAGAAGGGGTAGACCTCTGTTCTTTTGTCTTTCAGATCATCAGAGAAAATGGATGCCAGCCGAACAGCCTTCAATGTACCATGCATTTACTGGTACAATAGGAATTATTTTTATGTCCTTTGTCCTGTCTTGTGGTGTTTGTCTTGTGGCCAGAATTGTTGGGTGTAATATTTTCATAAGACAGTCTAGTTCAAAATTAAATAGAAGGGTTAAATCAAAAAGTAGACACTTGTTTTATTCAACTTGGAATACAAAAAGTGTTTGGATAAATCAGGAAAATGTGATATACTAAAGTCTAATACAGTTGCTTAAGTAAGAAAAAGAAACTTCATTGGCCAGATTTTTTTAATTGAAAAAAATTGTTGTTAAAATTTGCATACCAACAGTCTTTGGAAGCAAGGACATGGAAGGTTAACCCACTCCCCATATTGCCCATGGGATCATTCTGGCTACCTCAGATTTCTAGCCAGAGGGCTGGGGAGGGAGGAAAGCTATTGGACACCTGAGGTTGTACCGAGTGAACTCCTCAAAAGTGGGTGTGCTTGTCCTGGTTTGTTGCTCCAAAGCTCTGTAATAAAGTTATTTTACTGGAAGGGTGTACATGGCATACATTGAATAATAAGACTAATGTACTGCATAATGGCAATGTGTATATGTTCATTGTTGGGAAAAGGTGTATGAGTGAAGAGTGGAAGTTTCCTTTGTAGGTTAAAAGAAGCCAAGAAGGGGAGAAGGAAAAAGAACAGAATGAGTTAACTGAGGAAAAAATAGCTAGCAAGCTCAGTCCAAAGATAAGAGCTGGCCCCATCCAAGGATACTGCCCACAGCTAAGACTTGGCTGACAGCCAAGAAAAGGGGGGCCTGAATGTGCCCAAGCAACTATGAGATCTGCAAAACACTGCCAGGCATTAATGAAATGTGTTAGGTTTCTTTTCTCACAGATAAAAGAAGTGCTACCCAAAGACCCTAGCAGCCCTGCCATTCATTGAAACAAGGAGACTGAGTCTATGTAAAGTCCATCAACGAAAGACTGCTTTGGCTCCACACTGGAAAGGCCCTTTCCAAGTCCTGTTAACCACCAACACCGCTGTGAAGTGCCAAGGACTACCTGCCTGGACCCATGCTTTTCACTGTAAAAAGACCCCTCCACCTCGGGAGGACTCTCCGACTGATGATAAGCCTATTTCTCCTTCTAGCTCTGCTGTGTCTTCTGGACAGCAGGGGAAAAAAAAAAAGACAAGGTGAAGTGCTAGTAACCTCTCCCTTGTCCACTGACAGACCTACTGTGCCTTTGGATTGTTCTAGAAGAAGCAAAACCATTACAGGGTGATGTGCTAGTAACCTCTCCCCTGTATGATGCTAAACCACACTGTTTCAGGAAAAGAGAAGAAGGAACACTTGCTTCATTGAAACCACAAAGTCCAGGGATTCCTGACTACAAGAGACATTAAGAACTGACCCTGGTGAAGAAACAAAGAATTATACACTGGCAGGAAGAAACTTGTGGGACCCATGCTTGGGAACGTGGTATTGATTGGATTTTGGGGTTTATTCTACAGGCTGCGCCCTGTGTTTTGGATAGGTCCTTCAGCATGTATTGCCCTCCCTAATTGGATTTTAAATGATAAGTACCAAAGGCACCTTGTTGCCATTGCCCCTGCCATCTCCTCCATTACACTATTACCCCTGTAACACATCCAAATACAGACAATGCCATATATTTGATAAAACCAATGACTAAGGCCTTCACACTTTAGTGATTTATTTAAATATATTTTTAAGGTTCAGGATATCCCATATAAGCGAACAATTGAATGGATCAGTGGAGATAAAAGTATATGATATCACTACCAGTGAACCCCAAGAATCTGTAATTGCAATTGATGGGTTCTATAGCGAATGTTCCTGAAATTTGCACTGTGTTAAATGAGAGAGGCCCTTATTGTTATTTGGTCACCCAATTAGTGAACAATTAAACGAATACCCAGAGTTTGTTTTGCCACTGGAAATTTTACCTGCATAGAAATTATTCCAGTGACTAATAATGTGACCTGTACCTTATTGCAATACACCCCTTCTTATGCCATTAATATCAATGCCTCTCGGAAGTACATAAAGGTGTTCAACCAACAGATGTGGTATAGTACTACACCAAAGAGAGATGTATTAGGATATCAATGGACTGTGATTAACACTACACTAGGGACTGTTAAATTTTCATTGCCCTTATCCAGTTTCCAGATTACCTCTACATACTCAAATTGCTCACAGGGGGGCTGCCATTAGATTAGCACAACAGAGGGCTTGGGTTATTTCCTCTAGAAAGAAGAGAGACTTGATCGGATCCCTTTGGGATGGGGCCAATAACGTAGCAGCAGTTTGGCATATTTTTAAGAACCAAGAACATGATGAGAAATTGGACCACAGCTAACCCAGGTACAGGCTGGAATTGGTGAGTTACATGTTATCTCCGCCCTTAGTTCTATGACCCAGAAGTTGCTGACAGAGATGGTATTGAATATCACTGAGGCTGGGAAGGCATTGCAGTGGGATCTAGCATGTTCAGAAATTCAGGATTTCCTGAATGACCAGCTAATGGCCATTCGGAATGATCTAGAGCATCAGGCTTGGCCCACTGCCCTTACAGACACATCAGGAGTACCATCTGATCTGTGGCCATGGAGACATACTTGGAGACTTTCTGGGTGGAAGTGCAGACATTCTCAGTGCTCCTTCCAAGCATATGGACCGGTTGGGGGGGGAGGGGGCTCCCACATACCGAATCCTGCCGGGTCCATGGGGAGTTTGCATGTGGGATTGGGTAATTCACCGAGACATCTGGTAAATTAGACCTCCTGGTATGCCCAATTGATTTTTAGTCAGTGCTCCTGGGATTACATCTGACATTTGGATGGGGTTAGGGAGTCAATGGACATTTTGGCCATTACAACCCCCACAGCTTCAGTGTATCCGTAAACTGAAGCCAGGAGAAATTGTTACTCTTCATGTCTACGTTTGCTGGGAGGGTAGGGGACAAGGAACTACCCTGACAGGACACTTATTTTTTCAAGCTAATGATAGCTGTGTGTATGTTAAAGCCACCACATTGCAAGACATACATTTTAATCTCATTACCACTGCAGGCAATCATATTATTTACTGGCCTGCAGATAGAATTTTGCAAGTAGTCCTTAGGTTCCAGATACCCGTTAACTGGACTAGTTTAGTACCTGATCGATTTCAAAATTTGCTTTCACTGTTACCAGAGGTTCAGAAAATCTCTGAAGTACAAGGGCAAATTCACATGCTTCAAAATATATATCAAGTTAAAAAGTATGCCTTTCAGCTTATAGAGTATCCACCTTATGTACTAAGTATGATGTATTGTGTTATATGACTAAGATTGTACAACAACCCCATCATATTATCGCTATCGGAATGTTATTGCTTGTGTTGTGCAGGAGTATGTTATTGTTGTTGTAAAGGACATAATAATAGTAATACCTTTCATGTCCATGCTCATCATGCATTGTCATTACATCCAATCAAACCCCCTAAGGTTGAAGCATCTGATGTAGAATCTGAATTCCGAGATTTAATGCAAATAGAGATTTGAAAATGTTTGTTGTACTAGTAGTACAAAAGGGGGGGTTGTGGAAGCAGAGAAAGAACTGACAGGAAGGGGATGCAATGCATGACAGTTCGTTAGCAAGAGTTAGGCTAACTGTAACCCTAATAACGCGAGATTTGTAGAAGCGAGGAATGTGTGAGGCGAGTGGGAAAGAACTGTGTGAGAAGTTGCTGCGACCTTGTGTAGATAATATGGAATGTAGACTAAGAGTCTACATTAGTGAGCAAAACAAGATATCAGAATGACCTATGTATAAACAAAATGCAGCTGTTGCTTATTATTGTCTGTAACAAAAGGTATAAATGCTTACTGTAATTGTTTACCTGTTGAGAGACCTGCTTAGCTCTCTCCCTCTGTGCAGTTGTGAGAGTTAATAAAGCATCTGAGTTGCTGTACCCAAACAAATAGTGAGAACTCTGTTTTTCTCCGACACTGCTAAAATGGTTGATGCATAAGAATTTATGTGTATGTGTGTAAAAACTCCATAGGTAAGGGGAACATTTCCCAAAAGTTTGGAAAATGGTGAATGGTTCTTCTTCAGAGAATTGCAACCTTTCAAAATCGCCACCAGCTCTCATAATTGTCGACAGGAATAAAGCTAAAGCTGCCTATAAGCAAAGAGGTCCTCTTTCAATATGACCACCACCTGCCATTATTTATCAACAGCAGTAAAGTTAAGCTGCCCTCACAGAAGCTAGTGGTCCACGTCAGCACAGAGAGCAATTCTCTTTCAAAGGTCATATGCACCTTGCTGTCCTTGAGAATAGAAGTTGCAAGCTGTTTTGAAAGAGGGCAGTTCCTCTTGGTATCTTCTGAAGAAGAACTTTTACTCGGGAAATATTTTGATTCAAATTGGGAGCTAGGGACAGGGCATCTTTTGGGGAGAGAGAGTCACCATCTTTCACACTCATTTCTACTTTGGTCCACAATCCTTTGGCTATGTTACCATTCTGGGAATGTGGTCAAGCACATCTTCTTTCCCAGGCTAGATTTGGAATGATGTGTGGATGGGTTGATGCCTCCAGCAGGTCTTTGGTTGAAACTTCTAGGTTACTTTTACAGTTACAAAAGACAATTCTCTAACCTAAGACTTGTCTTTCAGATCTTCAGCTTTGATGTACGTGTTTCAAATTAGGAAGAGCACCTACAGCCTGTGATACAGGGGAGCGGGGGCGAGAAAGGAGAAATCTAATTGGAAAGTTAATGTGAAAAACTGGTTGAAAAATTGTTGACTACACTATTTTCTGTTGAAAAAAGCCAGTCAGTCTAAACTGAAATATTTCTTGGAAACATATTGGTTTGACAAACTTTTTTTGTGATATGTGACTCAAAGATGGATGTTCCCGTTGTCTAACCATTCCTGCTTCTTTTTGAAAAATGCCCCGAGTTCACATTTAACTGAGGTATCATTTTATGTGTCTGTTTTATAAAGAGGAACTGCTCACCTTGAACACTCAGACCATCTATCTCTGAATGGCCTCCCAAGCTTTCTTCTGCACAGACGTAAGCGAGGTCTCCATATTTCACTCTGTGAGCAGTGATCTCTGGTGAGATGCTAATGCCTATAGTAACTCTCTCTTTATTGTGTTTCTAGGGGAGGGGAAATTGCTGGGAAACGGTGCCTCTGATCAAAAAGTAGACATGCTTAGCCCAGAGAGCGCAGACCACAGTTCTTGAGGAAAAGGGGACAGGGAAGGACGCGGTTTCACCTATAACGCGGTAAGATTTTTTGGCTCCCGAGGACAGTGTTATATTGGAGTAGAGGTGTATATTGTTCAGCATATATTACTTTTATTTGTTAAAGACTTAAAACAAAATAGACACTCGAAGTATTAAAGTGCTTGATTTACAGATCCTCAAGCTAGTCCAGTTTATACCATCTCAGGATCTAGCTCCACCAGTCCTGATTACAAGAGATTTACATGTTTTGCAGGAGACCAGGTGAGGTTATGTTTGTGTCCAGATGTGTTTTGTATTGGCTGAGTTGGCCACTGCACTTGCTTTTGCTGTTTTGTTGTGCATTGTGTTTCTACTCATCTGTAGATCTGTGTTTCTACTCATCTAAAGTTGGCACAGATGTCTTTTAGGTCTTCAAAGTCTAAAGACAATGAATAACGTATGGGAGGCACAGGAAACTGCAGTGGAAGAAACCTAAACTAGGACGGGGATATACAGAGGAGGGTAAGGGAGTCAGGAATAAGGATGTGCCCATGGCTGAGGGGCTAATCCTAGATTTGGTAGACCCAGATTCAAGTACTTGTTCTGTCAAAGACTTCCTGAGTTATCTTCACAACTTGCTTTATCCCATTGGGCCTCAGTCCCCCATTAGTGGAATGGGGACAGTCATAATTCCCGACCTCACAGGGGTGTAGTGAGGCTAAATACATGCAAGGTTGTGAAGTGGGCAATTGTCATGCTACAGAGGAGTATGTGAAGGCAATGGATCAGTACATCGAACTTTCCAAAATTCCTTTGAAAAGCCCAGATTAGCTGCTTCAAACAGCAACTCCCAGGGTGGCCTGAATGCACTGGCTTTTACCTAGGGTTTAAACACAAAGCATACCTGGACATGGGCAGAGATTGGCTTATTAGTTGATATAAACACTTTATTATTACAGGATCACCTCCGGTTTAATTTGCTGGTCGTTCTGCAATCCAATAGGCTCTTAGTTATCCAACACTGGGTAATGTGATGTGTCATTGCACAGTGAGTTAAATCCAGGCAAAAGCACGGCCATTTCTTACACTGCCTCATCTGGGAAGTTGTGAAAATGTGGCTGAACTGGGTATGGCTTTTGAGTTAAAAATCCATCTTTTCCCTATAATGATTTGTGCGCATGCTAGCTCTGATCTTCAGACTGATTGGAAGAAGGGGGCTCTCCAGTAGCTAGATATCTGGCTTCCTTTAATTGCAAACGTGAAAACCGCAGAGAAAAGAGGGAGGACGGGTTTTTCCTGTGTCATTGTCAATAAAAATAATGTGTTTTTATTAACTTCAGCTTGGAGAAGCTGCATTCTCCACTGGCAACTGTTACAGGAAGTGTTCGAAGTATGCGCAGACCAACAAAAGCATTTGGAAAGAGGCTGGTCATCTTATTTGTGCACATATATTCCAGAACAGCCTTTGGGGTAGATCCTGCTGAAATGTAACTTGAAAGGGCTTTCAGTTTGGGGTCTCTTATGGGATTATCCCGTGCCTCGTAATCAAAATGTCTTCTTCTTTGGTGACTCTTGTATTTTTTGATGGGTGGTAAACTAGCTTTGGTGTGAAGTTCCTCTGCCAACTTCTGTGCACTCTTCAGAACGTTTTGAAATCCCTCATCTGACCGGTAAGACTGTAGGTATGACTTTGCTTTGTCTAGTTGTTTCATTGCTCCAGTTATATCAAGGTCAACACCTTAAAGTCTCTTTCTTACAACATTTATTTCAAACAGTATGTCATGCCACCACACTAAGCCACACAGAAATTTGGAGTTATATATGTTTCTGGTGATTCCATTTCCCTCTGCCACTGTTCTCCCACGAACAGTTCCTGTCATAGCATTATCCTCGATAATGGCAACTATGGCATCAAACTCAGCCATCAGCTCCACAATTTTAAGGAATTTCTATTGTTTGGCGCATGCAGCTGTTCTGAAGTGCCACGCAGTGCTAGGATTTGGGTAGCAAGCATTCTCACAAAGGCAATGAGCCTTTTCAGAACATTTTGCCAGTAAATATACTCGGATGCAATCTTCTCTTGATGCTGATCATCTATGGTGGCCTTGAAACTTAGTCTCATCTCAAGTTCTTTCCACCTATGGAATACTCTCTGGTGAATTGCTGTCGTCTCATGGCATGCCAGATTTCTAGCCAGATTTTTCAAGTCCTTTGTTCCTGTAGAACCCAATGTGGCTGGAACATTAGCCTGGAAGAGTTTGCAACAAAACCAGTATGCAACATTCTGGGTTTTTGAGTACATACGCCATGGCCTCTCCACTTTGTCACCATTGGCGATTTCACATCAGGAACGTGTTGGATGGAAACTTCTATTTTCATTCTCTTTGGAGGACATGAAGTTTTTCACTTGCTGTGACCCATGCAGTACAAGGAAGTCCCTCAGGCTACTGCTCAAGTGGGTCCACAGTCCTGGATCATCTAGATTTAAGGAACTAAACTCAGCAGCAGCTGTTTCTTGCGCCTCCACCACACTCTTCTCTGATCTACACTTTTCTTCAGGAATGTGCATCGTTACAACCATTTGAGATGGAGATATGGATGCTGCAGTAGCTGCCAGGTCACCTGCACTCTGACTAACTGGAAGATCAGGCATCTCCTCACCACTCACATCCTCACTGGGGCCGGAAGGCTCACCGTGAACATTTGTGTCTGTGTATCTCAGGAGAGCTCCTTCCTGCTTAGATAGAAAAGCTTCCTTTGCTTTCTTTCTTTTTCTGAATCCTGCCCCAGGGGGGCATTTTCTTCTTTCACTCATGACTGCTGTTCTGTGCCAGCTATAGTGGCTCTCAACACTCAATTGAAGGGAACAAATAAGCAGGCTGGTAGCAGGGTCTGAGTGAGGGAAGAAATCAGCCTCTTAAGGGCCTAACTGGCTCCTACTATTTCAGTTGACCACCTGTTCTCCTCAAGTCGGTTCAGGAAAGCAGCAGGAAACAGGAAGCTCCCTGACAAGCTGGTGTTAATCAGTCCAGGCTCCTGCAGCTGCTAGAGAGGTGCATAAGAGGCTCCTCCTCCTTTCTCTCCCTGCAACTCCTGTTACTTTCCGTTATTCTCCTCTGACCTTTTCTCCTGACTGCCTGCACGGTGCATCCTAGGGCGCCAAGATTTGGGGGTGCCGCTGCCAATCAAGATGCTGGCTGCAGATCGCAGACTGTAGGAAGGGAGGACATGTATGGTAAGAACCACGCTCCCAGTGAATTGCTCTCCTGCCCTTTAGAAAGCCAGCGAAGGCCTTTGCGTGTGACTCGATACAGATAGGTACATTTACACAGTAATGGCTCCTTTCCCTTGTAGCCCCCTGCTGGGGCTGAGCTGTGCTGTCAGTGCGGTGCAGCCGGGGCCGGCTTGCATGGCATGCTCGGAGAGTGGGCGGGCTGCAGGATTTGCAGGCAGAGGAGGCTCTGCTCCCTGGGGAGAGAAGGGAGGGATGGCCCCTTCCTCCAGCCCAGCACGCCACCATCTCTGTGCATTTTGAGCAGGGAGAATATATATGCACCAGCAGCAGACACCATTTCTACACTCTGGGTCCTAGTGGTGCCCCCGCACAGTCTGTCACCTGAGGCGGCCACCTCAGTTCGCCTCATGGTAAGGCCAGCCCTGTCCTGTGGGCACGGAGAACCTAACTTCCATTGAGGTCAGCCAGGGAGGCTGGATGTGCACATTACAGGAAATAGACAGTCAGGACAGCATAATCCACTGAAAAAAAACGCGTATTGCTAATTGCAACCCAGGCTGTAACTTTGTGGCTCTTTGTCCTGCCTCTCTTGGCTAGCGCGTGAGCAGAGCTTGATGAGACAGCTGCTGCGGCTGTGGCAGCCATCTAAGCGCGTTTCCCGTTGTCTCTCTTCTGGCTGTGGATGCTCGACTGCAGCAGCTCCACAGAGGTCCCAGCCTCGCTCTCTAATGTCCATTCTCCCCGTGCTCGCATGGCGCTTCATGGACCATTGAGTAGCCTCATGAAAACATCCCAGTTGTGGACACAGGCACCAGCCACCGATTCCCCAAGCCAAAGTCCCCTTCGGACTCCAGGGAAACAGCCGGGGTTGTCTGGAGCGCAGGGTTTGGCCCATGGTGACTGCAGACACTGCACCGGCTGCACAGCGACTCCTGGGACCCCTCTAGCCCATCAGCACTCGGCTCTCCCGCATTCTGCTGAGCGGCTGAGATCTGGGGGAACAGAAACCCTTTGTTAGAGATGGAAAAATCTCCTCACAGGAACACACTGTCAATGGCTACCAGAGGCCTTCCCTGTGAAACCCAAATGCGCAGCCCCTCGGATTCCCACAGGGGAGATCTCAGCTCATTCACTTGTCACCCGTGGCTGCAGTCTCTGATAGGGGGAATGAAGAGGGTTTTTTTGCCAATGGTCCCTTCTACAGTGCCCATAATGGGAGGAGGTTTGGCCTTGTGATGTGAAGTCCGGGTCTGAGAATCAGGGCTCCTGGGTTCAGCAGCTGTGGAAGGGGGCGCGGTCTAATGGCTGGAGCTGAATTGGTTGACGCTGAGTGAGAAGGGCTTGTGCTGAAGGACCCTGGCTCAATCCCCACCATTTCCTGTAATGTTTACATGCGGCCATGAATGTACTTACCTATCCGTGTAGGTTGTTTAGCCTATTCCTGGACACATGTGTGACATCTGCTGCTGGCCATCCCTGAGATGTAGGTCCTTCATCCACTCAAGGACATGGTATATCAAGGTCAATCCAGCAGCTCCCAGGTGGTCTTAACCTCTTAATGGATGGCGTACTTTAACCTGACCAGAGAAAGACAGGGTGGTGTTCTTCAGGAGAATCTCCTGGAGTTCCCGTCTCCCATGCTCCACCTCACGCCCTGGCACTCTAAGGGTTTTCCAAAGATACCACTAATCTCGGATAAACAAAGCATCTGAGATGAGGTCAGTGTGGGTGGATTTACTGAGCAGTCTGGTTCTAATGGAAGAACAGATTTCTCCCCTGCTCTAGGGAGATTCCCATAGGAAAAGTCTCTGATGGTGGGGATGGGGGCAATGCAAACCCCTCAACCCCTAGAATGGCAGGAAATCAGGACTCGAGGAGTTAAGCGGTGTCTCTGTCCTGCTGGAGGGAGCAGATCTGGAGAGCAGAACGAGCACTAGTGGCATTGTAGGAAAGACAGTGACTTCTACCTGTGAAGGTGTCTGAAGCTTCTTGCAGACATTAGAGTCCAGGATCCTTACACCTCCTTTGGGGATCCTTTTCCTAGGAATAAAATAAGGACAACACCACACAGAGAATGATGTTTGAATCTCAGGTCTGGGATCCAGGGAAAAGGGATGATCTCAGCCAGGCTACGTACCAGGTACCTGATTTTTGACCCAAGAGCAACAATGACCCAGATGAGGTTTTCTTCCCTATTTGCTTTCAGGTTATTTACTCATAGTATTCATTTGTGTGCTTTGCCGTGCTTCCACTCTCTGCATCTGTTCATTGGTTTAAGTAACATCCTTTCAGTTTTTGCTTCTGTTTCCTCTTATTACAGTGTTGTAGCTGCTTAGCACTTTTTAAAAAAATCAATTAGAAACAAAATCCTGATCCTACATTCAAGAGGAAGCTTTCTGAGAATTTGGCTGCAGAACTTTAGTGTCTGCATATTTCATTCACTATTATTAATTCGGGTGCAGGTCTGATGCAATCTGCCCACCCAAGAATGCCCATATGAAGCATGGGGTGCCCTTCGAATACCTGATAAAAGAGAAGAAAAAAGTAGATTAAAAGTTGGGGAAATCAACCAATGCATCAGCACTTCTCTGCATCATTGAAGCACCAGTCATGGGAGTGAAACAGGTTCAAAATCCCCATCGTTTTTTCCCACCAGACAGCCATCCAAAAAGAAAAAGGCCTTCAGCCAATTATTTCCTTACACTCCGAAGGGGTGAAATTCAGTCCTGTGCGGACAGCCAGGGCAAGCTCTGTGCATCACAGCGGGTTTAAGTGGCACTTCACTGCACAGGGGCTGTGAGATTTCAGTGGCAGAGTTTTCCTCCTGGATTGGAACAGCCGTCTGGAATCCTGCGAGGTACAGAGCAGAGAGAGGTTTGGGCCACAATGTTCACCTCAGAAGCTGAGCTTCTACAGATTTTTGGGATGTTCCCATCTGAGGAGGATGCTTTTGGCCAGCCCCAGTTCAGAGCTTTCAGTCACCTCAAGCGGTGATTCTCTGGCACAACTGATCTAAAGTAGCTGAACTTGACAGGCCTTGCCCCCATCTCCGACACCCCTTGCACCTCGCATTGCCCTCTAATAGCCCCTGTCCCTTCTCTTGATCCCTGCCAAGCTCAAATACAGAGCCTAGCTCACGCTCCTCCTCTCTTAGACCCTCCCCTTACATGATCCTCCCCTACCTCTGACAGACTGCTCACTGTGCCCTTTACCCAGCTCCTGGAGAAATCATGGCTCCTCAGAACAACCTGGGAATGGGCGGTTCCTACCTCTGTGTGGGGTGCGTGGTTTCCGTCGAAGCATCACTGAGAGCCAGCACGTCTCGATTTCACAGGATGAGGCTACGGCTCCCCAAGCTGGGCCAGCTGCAGGCTGCGTTGCTGTGGACAGATCCCAGACATTGGAAGACAGAGGGGGAGGAAGCCCCTGCTCATTTCCAGTTCAGAGATCCCCATCGAAGACGGGCCACGAGGGGAGGAGAGAACGAAGGGCAGAAAGTGAAGCTGCCTCTGTGGGGAGGGCACTCCTGTAAAACCCAGTCCAGTTCCCAGATCTCCTCCACATTTCCAGGTGTGACTTTGGAGAGGTCACTTCATCACCTTCATTCCCTGTCTGTAAAATGGGGGTAGTAGACCCCCCCCCACAAGCAGGAGGAGGAAGGACAGTCCCATTGTCTGTGAGGGACTCGGTCCCTCTGGGCACGGATTGTGCCAGAGTGAGGGAAGGGACCCAGAGTTTGCTCCCTAGAGCTAGGGGACGAGGATGGGATCAGAAGGTCAGCCAAGGGGGATGGGTCAGGAACTTCTCCAACAGACGGGGCATAGGGATTGGGTCAGTGCCAGGGACTTGGTACCTCCCTTCAGCAAATGGCTTCCCTCTTGTCATCAGCAGTCTGTATAATATCTGACTCCTTGCTAGTGTCCTCGAGGGGCTCCCTTCGTTCTTCTTGAATGTAATGGATTTGTTGACCCAGGTCAATAGCTGGGAAGTTCGGAGAGGCCATTAGTAGTGTGGCATGAAATCAGTGGGAAATCTATAGTTAGCAAAACAAAGGTGTCATTGGCCTTTGGAAATTTGGAGCTGATCTGTCCTCTCAGCCGAAGGTACTCGTGCACAGAGGGATGAAGCACGCCATCTTGGTCAGGTGATCTATGAGAGTCAGTTCCATCATGTGGCCATTTGAATGAGTGAAATTCCTGGCAATGGCTGCCATGGATGGAGCAGGGTCTCCAGAGGCCTGAGATGCCAAGAAGTTAGGTGCATGGTGCCTTGGTGAAAGCGCAGAATCACGTGAGTCAAGCTAAGTCTGAATTTCGGCCCACGTCTGGCAACACCAAATAAAGCAGGCCCTGGTACTCAAAGTAGATGTGTCTACTTCCACGATGAATGCTGTGCTTCAGAATAGATGCAGTGGTGAAGGCAATTCTGGGTTGTTTGCGGGCTTGATGGAACTTGGATGACCAAACGAATGCGGCCATTTTGTGGAGGAGAGCTCTCGTGGGGGTTACTGGCTCTGAGAACCCTGGGCCGACGCAGCAGTAAAGCTGGTGAAGTCTAGGAAGCGCTCCTCTTCTTGAGGACTTCAAACTTTGTCCCATTGATGAATGGCTTCCACCTTATTTGCATCAATCGTAACACCTTCTGGGGAGAGGATGTACCCCAAAAACTCTGTGGAGAGTTGGCTGGAGGTACGCTTTTCCAATTCTGTGTTGAGACCACACTGCCGAAACATCTCCAGGTTCGGATGAGGTGTGTGTACTGCTCTGGGTTTTCAAAAAAGAGGAGTATGTCACCTCAATAGATGACACTGTCCCCAAATACATCACTGATGAAGGGTTGCAAGGTCAGTGGACTGTTAGTTAGCTCCAATGGCATATCAGACAGTTAAAATGTCCATAGTGTGTTTTGAAATCTGTCTTCCATTTGTCCCTTGCCCAAATGAGTGTTAGATTGGAAATCCTCGCAGATGAAGTTGGATGAAAAGCTTTGCCGATTTCCTGTGAGCCACCAATTGTGAGATTCACAGCAGGGGGTAATGGCCTGGACTTGGACAGTGGCTCTGGTTCTGTTTCTGCTTTGTTTATTCATAGATTCATAGATTCTAGGACTGGAAGGGACCTCGAGAGGTCATCGAGTCCAGTCTCTGCCAGCATGGCAGGACCAAATACTGTCTAGACCATCCATGATAGACATTTATCTAACCTACTCTTAAATGTCTCCAGAGATGGAGATTCCACAACCTCCCTAGGCAATTTATTCCAGTGTTTAACCATTCTGACAGTTAGGAACTTTTTCCTAATGTCCAACCTAGACCTCCCCTGCTGCAGTTTAAACCCATTGCTTCTTGTTCTATCCTTAGAGGCTAAGGTGAACAAGTTTTCTCCCTCCTCCTTATGACACCCTTTTAAATACCTGAAAACTGCTATTATGTCCCCTCTCAGTCTTCTCTTTTCCAAACTAAACAAACCCAATTCTTTCAGCCTTCCTTCATAGGTCATGTTCTCAAGACCTTTAATAATTCTTGTTGCTCTTCTCTGGACCCTTTCCAATTTCTCCACATCTTTTTTAAAATGCGGTGCCCAGAACTGGACACAATACTCCAGATGAGGCCTAACCAGAGCAGAGTAGGGCGGAAGAATGACTTCTCGTGTCTTGCTCACAACACACCTGTTAATACATCCCAGAATCATGTTTGCTTTTTTTGCAACAGCATCACACTGTTGACTCATATTTGGCTTGTGGTCCACTATAACCTCTAGATCCCTTTCTGCCGTACTCCTTCCTAGACAGTCTCTTCCCATTCTGTATGTGTGAAACTGATTTTTTCTTCCTAAGTGGAGCACTTTGCATTTGTCTTTGTTAAACTTCATCCTGTTTAACTCAGACCATTTCTCCAATTTGTCCAGATCATTTTGAATTATGACCCTGTCCTCCAAAGCAGTTGCAATCCCTCCCAGTTTGGTATCATCCGCCAACTTAATAAGCGTACTTTCTATGCCAATATCTAAGTCGTTGATGAAGATATTGAACAGAGCCGGTCCCAAAACAGAGCCCTGCGGTACCCCACTCATTTTGCCTTTCCAGCAGAATTGGGAACCATTAATAACAACTCTCTGAGTACGGTTATCCAGCCAGTTATGCACCCACCTTATAGTAGCCCCATCTAAATTGTATTTGCCTAGTTTATCGATAAGAATATCATGCGAGACCGTATCAAATGCCTTACTAAAGTCTAGGTATACCACATCCACAGCTTCACCCTTATCCACAAGGCTCGTTATCCTATCAAAGAAAGCTATCAGATTGGTTTGACACGATTTGTTCTTTACAAATCCATGCTGGCTGTTCCCTATCACCTTACCACCTTCCAAGTGTTTGCAGATGATTTCCTTACTTACTTGCTCCATTATCTTCCCTGGCACAGAAGTTAAACTAACTGGTCTGTAGTTTCCTGGGTTGTTTTTATTTCCCTTTTTATAGATGGGCACTATATTTGCCCTTTTCCAGTCTTCTGGAATCTCTCCCGTCTCCCATGATTTTCCAAAGATAATAGCTAACGGCTCAGATACCTCCCTATTTGTTAAAATCAAGTCTAGAACAGCTTCCCCCCAGTAGCTTTTTCAACCTTCTGAAATAAAAAGTTGTCTGCAATGCAGTCCAAGAATTTGTTGTATAGTCTGTGCCCCACTGTGTTATTTTCCCAACATATATCTGGATAGTTGAAGTCCCCCATCACCACCAAATTTGGGCTTTGGATGATTTTGTTAATTGCTTAAAAAAAGAAAAATTGTTGATGGACTCTGATCTCGGTTTTGATCCTGGTGTGTCCCTGGACCTAGATTTTAGCACCACTCTTAG
The DNA here is from genome assembly GCF_011386835.1 of Chrysemys picta bellii. Taxonomy (NCBI): domain Eukaryota; kingdom Metazoa; phylum Chordata; order Testudines; family Emydidae; genus Chrysemys; species Chrysemys picta. The sequence goes on from NC_088792.1 coordinate 80,461,219, forward strand.
CCATTAGAAAATGTAGGGGTTCCTTTAATCAACCTCCATCCCTGGACCTACTCCACCATTCTTGAGTCGGACACCCATCAGTACTATAAGGGCCCTACCGCCAATCAAACCCCAACCACCACCCCTTGACTCCTTAAGCCCCACGCCTTGACCCGTAGTCCCTCCCACCTGTCACTGGAAGTCTTGCCCCATGGGGGTGTTATTTCTGGGGTCAAGGTGGCCACATGACCAGAAGCAAGGTGTGTCATGTGACCCCTCTAAGAACTGCTCCCACCACTCTCTACCAATCAGGATGGGTTTCGTCCCAAAAGGATTGCCCCGAGGGCAGATTTGACCAATCAGGGTGCCTTCTGGGGTGGGGTGACCTGTCTGGAAGTGGGCCGTGTGACCCCTCTAAGAACTCCTCCCACCACTCTCTACCAATCAGGATGGGTTTCTTCCCGAAAGGACCATCCCGAGAGGAGATTTGACCAATCAGGGAGAGTTCCGGGGCAGGGCCACCTGTCCGGAAGTGGGCCGTGTGACCCCACTAAGAACTCCTCCCAAGGCCCTCTACCAATCAAAGTGCAGCACCATTACCCCATAAGTCCCAGTGCCAGACAGAGAAGGCCATCTCTTACCAAGGACATGTATTTTAGAAATCGTGGAAAGGCTGATGAGTGGAAACGTGGACTCCTTCACTACCCTCGGGAGAACTTTGGACTTTGTTTTAGCCCCGAGGTCTCTCTTTGTCCACCTCCTTAGAGGTGGAATACGATCACGGCTTGGGGAATCACAGGCGGACAAGGTGAATGGAAAAGACGTCGCACAGGTAAATGAATGATTAAGAAGCGACGGTCGAGGAGGATGTGTAATGGGTTAGGAACTGGGGGTTGTGTAAATCTAAAAACAAGCAGTGGGGTGCTTACACTGAACCTTTTCTGAAAATCTCTCAACAGCTCAACGATGCCTTTCTAGAGGTCCTGGACGCCCTGGAACAGCGTTGCATCAAGCAGCGAAGATGAACCGGGCCCACCTTGTCTTTGCTCAATGCCGATACAAATTGTTGAAGAGGACTCTGAGGATGACGGCTATGAGTAGTTTAGGAGGAGGCTTGGCATAGAATTAACTGAGCCAGTGCCTCCCCGTGAGCATAAAAAACTCATGCAAACTATTGTACGCGTTGCTGTTTATGCTGTCCATAAACACTGCCTTAGGGAAAAGCCCCGTGGAGGGTCATCTTTTTTTATTTGTTAAATATGGTAACCCCAGCAATTGGCTTTTAAATGCATGCGGGGAGGGGGGTTATTGAAAAGTATATGGCTGCAAACTTGGTTTGGTGTGTTTATAAAGCTGCTGGTTTGTGTGTGAGAGGGGTCTGTGCAAGGCATAGGTGTAGGTTTTTTAAAAGTACTTGGTTTGTTTCAAACTAACAGGTTTTTTACTGTGCAAAATATGTTTTTAAATGGATTTTAAAAGCAGTTTAGTTTTTTATTCTGGAAAATGAGATGTATTTTAAAAAAAAATAGTTTTGGGTTTTTTGTGGCTTGTTTGTTTTGTTTTGTTTTGTTTTTTAAGTGATAGAAATAAACTCAAAACCTGTGTTTGTTGTACAGCCTGAAATGGATTATTTGTTTTAAAGCTGTGACATTTTAAATAGAAAAACACCTTAATGAATATTTTAGTTTTTAAGTTTACAAGACGGTTTCATGAGTTTTATAATAATGTTGTTTGCCCCGCAGTACGGTCAAAACATGAGAGATCCTTACACCAGAGGAAAAACAAGTTCAAAAGAAAAAGGAAAGAGAGAGCTGCAAAGGAAAATTCATCAGCATCAGTGATTGATGGATGGATGAAGCCCAGTAAATACATTTTGCTTATTGGTTTGGTTCTTCTGTGAGATTTTGTATTTTAAGTAAATACATAGATGTGGGTGAGAAAGATAGTAAAGTTCAGTTTTGTAAAATGTTTTTTTTTTTGTCCTCCCCGAGGTATTGCAACAACACAATCACAACACCAGTTCCTTAGCGGCCACCGCCACACCAAACCCTGAGGAAACTGAGAGTAAAAACGCCCACATTCACAAACCCAGAGCATGCACCCTAGTGGCTCTGAATGTGCGCAGAACCACACATATTCACAAACCCACAGCACACACTCTAGGGGCTCTGAATGTGCCCAGAACCACATACATTCACAAACCCAGAGCACGCACTCTAGGGGCTCTGAATGTGTGCAGAACCACCCACATTCACAAACCCAGAGCACACACTCTAGGGGCTCTGAATGTGCGCAGAACCACCTACATTCACAAACCCAGAGCATGCGCTCTAGGGGGTGTGAATAAAAAATGAAGGATTGAAAACTCCTGAGATGCTGGAGTTTGTCAGGGAAAAAAGAGTCGCACGATTAAACTAAACACAAAGTACCTGGTTCTGTTCAAAAACCCCAGGGATAAATTACAAATCGCTACGCTCGCTTGGCAAATGTACCCCGGCAAAGCTCAATTCTTTCTAGAAGCTTTTGAGGATGCTACCAAAAGATCTTATGGCTACCTGGTGGTGGATTTCAGTGCTTCCACACCAGAAGCTTATAGACTAAGAACTGCTCTTTTCCCTCCAGACTGGCCAGCGGTTTATACTTTGAAAAGAACAACAGCCGGGTATAGAAAGAGATGAATTATTGGCAGGCCCCTTTTTAACAGCCGGGGCTGCCGACCGATAACATGTCTAGCTGCGTGAAGCGAAATCTGGGCCTGCTAAAATGACTTAGCAAATCGTCCCCGCAGCAAAGGAGGGCTCTACTGTGTTAGGCCTCTGACGATCTAGTAGTGGCCATCTCAGAAGCAGCGCTCATTACCTTCAAAGGAAACGTACCTTTAACACAGAATCAAGTGCGTGTGCTGAAAAAGAGACGCATGCTTATAAGAACTTTATGGAATAAAAGGGCTTCACTTCAAAGAAAGAAGCAGCTGGTGAAGCAGTCTGGGGGGTTTATCAGCCCTCTGTTAAGTTTTGCTATCCCTCTGATAACGGGGCTTTTAACTAATTGATAATGGAGTATGCAGAAAAAACGTACCTGGTGCCCAGCCGCCAGTTGGAGCAATTAAGGGCTCCCCCTCTGGCAGAGGAAAATAGGAGAATGACCACAACTCGCTTATTGGATGCTGAAATGAAGTCTGTTCTTCTAAGAACTGACTTAGCCGAATACGAAAAGGCTCAACTTTACAGTGCCGTGCTTCAAAGGTACCTAATGTACGTGAAGCAGAGCGATGCGGATCAGGGAAAATAGGTCTGTTTCTACCAGAACAGGAACAGAGTGTAACTGCCAAACCCCCAGAAACACCAAAGACCTCAGACTCTGTTGCTCAGGAGAAGTTGGAGAACGTGAATAAGCGTTATAAGAAAAATGCATTAGTATTGCTAAATAAGCTGGGCCAGGATATAAATCTCTCTTCGTTGAATGATAAAGGGGCTTTTGTGTATAAAGGCTCTGTGGCTAATGGTTCTAACATGCTCGACTTAGGCAGGGCCGTCACCCAGACGTGCTCTGTTCCTAGCAGACATGGACCTAAACGATGGGGTGTGTTTCTGAATGCCATGGCAGAACTGAACATACCCTCTTCTGTCATGGGCAATGAGGCATTCCAAAAGATCTCTGTTGGCCGCAAGACCTCGAAAGTCTCTTCTTAATCATTCATTTACCTGAGCGCTGTCTTTTCCGTTCACCTTGTGCACCAGTGACTCCCGCAAGCCGTGATCGCATTCCACCTCTAAGGGGGTGGACAAAGAGAGGCCACCATGCTCATCGGGGTGTCTCACAAGCACTTTGGTTTTGGTTTTGGGTTCGGGTTCCGACGTACCCATCAACGGCCGGGCCAAAGGGCTCCCCTCGATCGCTCCCTCCTCCTCCTCGGAACTGTTCCTGATGTAGCACTTTCTCTGCAGATGGTCAAAGACACTCGGGGCTAAAACAAAGTCCGAAGTTTTCACGGGGGTGGTGAAGGAGTCCAACTTTCCTCTCAGCAGCCTTTCCACAATTTCTAAAACAGGTGTCGTTGGTAAGAGATGGCCTCCTCTGTCCAGCACTGGGACTGATGGGGTAATGGTGCTGCACTCTGATTGGTAGAGGGCCTTGGGAGGAGTTCTTAGTGGAGTCATACGGCCCACTTCCAGAAGGGTCACGCTGCCCTAGAACTCGGCCTGATTGGTCAAATCTCCTCTCGGGATGGTCCTTTCAGGACAAAACCCATCCTGATTCGTAGAGGGTGGTGGGAGGAGTTCTTAGAGGGGTCACATGGCCCACTTCCAGACAGGTCACCGCAACCCAGAAGGCACCCTGAATGGTCAAATCTCATCTTGGGGCGGTTCTTTCAGGACAAAACCCATCCTGATTGGTAGAGGGTGGTGGGAGGAGTTCTTAGAGTGGTCAGATGACACACCTTGCATCTGGTCATGTGGCCACCTTGACCCCGGAAGTAATACCTCCATGGGGCGGGACTTCCGGTGACAGGTGGGGGGGACTAACGGGTCAAGAGATTGGGCTTAAGGAATCAAGGGGGGGGAGGTTAGGATTTGATTGATTGTAGGGCCATTATACTACGGCCGCGTGCCAAGTCAAGAATGGTGCCGGAGGTTGTTTAAAGGAACCCCTGCATTTTCAGTCATTTCCATTGCCCAACTGCAGTAGGGGCAGCACCGGGCCAGGCTCATGTAGTGTGATGGGTCCCCTTTTGCATATGGATGGCACCTAGGCTAAGAGTGGTGCTAGAATCAAGGGCCAGGGACACACCAGGATCAAAACTGAGATCAGAGTCCATCAACAAAGCAGAAGCAGAACCAGAGCCAGTCTCCAAGTCCAGGCCAGAGGTCGAAGCCGGGTGGTCAGACCAAAGATCATCCAAGTCCATGCCCAAGCCAAAGTCCATAGACACACCGAAGGTCAAATCCGGGTAGTCAAAATCCGAGGGGTTGGGGAAGATGAGGATGAGGAGGTAATGCTGGAGCGGGTGGGTGGAGGGCCTGGAGCGAGGCTAGAGAAAGGCAAGGAGAAAACTTAGCCGGGGTTCATAACCAAAATCTGGAGCCAAAAAGGGTCATGCCAAAGTCATAGCCAGAGACCGGAGTCAATAGTCAAGCCAGAGTCAACAGCAAGGAAACTGGAGGGCAGGGCAGGGCAGGGTGGTACATGCGGACGGGAATGAGGATGACTTACTGGAGCCCTAGAAACCCCTCATCGGTGGACTCCCTTGCGAGCAATAAAAGAAGGACAGCAGGATGACCAAGATGTCTCTGCCCCTGGGGTCCAAGCCAAGGGGAGCTCCCATCCAGGCTATGTGTCAGGACCCCATCATCCCCCTGTTCATTTCACACTCACAGACCCCCTAGCCGGAGGGGAGAATAAAGGGCAGAAAGTGAAAGTGCCCCTGGGGGAAAAGCTCTAGGCTGGGACCCAGTCCACTTTCCAGATCTCCACCCAGGATTGTGTGACCAGGCCCACAGCCCTTCCTCTACGTCTCAGTTCCCACCTGTCAGATGGGGAGGATCCTTCCCTGCCCCAGACTCTTAGGGGGGAGTTTCATTCCTGGCTGGGAAGATTTCAGATACCAGGTGGGTGGATTGGGCCCCAGGTGGGGGATGGTCAGACATTCGCTGCGGCAGGGGTGACACCGGCCATGGGAAGGTCTGAGCAGTGACGACAGGGGAGGGGCTCCATGTCAGGCCACCCCTCCCAGACTGCAATGGCTATAGAGCATATTTCCGGGCTCTGCGGATGCTCTCATTTCTGGGCCAGCCCCACAGCCCGATTCTTCCGAACCAGTATCTGGCCTGGCCCCAGCTCCAGGGGTCAGGGTGGGGCAGGGTGTTGGGAGTGAGGTGCTCAGCCTTGGTTTCTCTCAGTGCTGTGGGCTCTATGGCCGCTTCCCCCAGCCAGGGCCGGCTCCAGGCACCAGCTTCTCAAGCAGGTGCTTGGGGCGGCCGGTCGGGAGAGGGGCGGCAGGTCCAGGTATTTGGCAGCAATTCGGCGGACGGTCCCTCACTCCGTCTCGGAGTGAAGGACCTCCCGCCGAATTGCCGCTGCAGATCGCGATCGCCGCCGCGGCTTTTTTTTTTTTTTTTTGGTTTTCGCAACTTGGGGCGGCTAAAACCCTGGAGCCGGCCCTGCCCCCAGCCCTTCCCCCGCAGGCCCAGTGAGACAGAGCAGTACCTGCGGCAGGGGCTGGGAGCTTCTGGTCATGTGAAGGGGGGGTGGGTCTTCAAGGCTGCCCGGCAGAGCACAGCCCCTGCAGCGCTTTGGGCACCTGGCGCAAGCTCCTGATAGTAAAGAGCTCGGCCATCACCTTTGCTGTAATGTCCCCCTGTTGCAAGGGAAAAAGGATCAGTCAGAGACTTGGACACCCACGAGAACGAAGGGGATTAACGGCACCGGGAGCCAGCAAAATTTCCTCCCCGCCCCTCCCCATGTCTGAGGGACGGATTCCCCCACCCAACCCCCGAGCCGAAATCTTGTCTCTTCTCTAGTGACTCCCATCCCCTCTCCCACCATTGGGGAATGAACTCCTGCCCCCACTCCTCTCAGTTCCCCACTGAGAGCTGTTCTACCTCCCAACCCAGCTGGGGATTCAGCTCCGCTCCCCAGAATCCCCTCAGCCGCCCTTGCCCCCTCCAGCTGAGGGGCTGGGAACCTCTGGGCAGTAGTATCGGGGGGTGAGAGGAAGTGGACATCTTTCCCCAAGGGATCCCCCAGTCCTTAACATGATGCCATGGACAGTAGCTCTGAGGAATGGGGCACTTAAGCAGCCTCTGCTGACTGACTCGTCCAGTTCTCCCAGAGCAGGTGGTGGCTGAGATAACATGATCCCAGAGCACTAGGAACCGGCCTGAAGCCCGGAGGGGATGAAAGGCTCCGAGAGGTGGCTAGGGGAGTTGGCAGCCCCTAGCATGAGCAATGGCAGCGTGTCGTGTTGATGTGATGCCTGTTAGGAAATAGCCTTTTTGGAGAGCTGGGTCTGCCCTGCTTTGAGCTGCTCAGGGGACAAGCTGGCACCTACCAATGGCACCTGGCTGGGTTCATCCTCTCCTTGCTCCCAGGTCAGCGCATGGGGATGGGATGGGAGTGATTTTCAATGGCCTGTAGGTGAAAGGCCCTGGGGTTCCCTCCCCAGTTCAGCCCTCTTTCGTTACCTCGTCCCCTAGCAGCTGGCCGGCTTCCCCCAGAATGGAATAAGTCAGCATCAGCCCAGCCTGGCTGACACGGAGCAGCGGGTGGTGTATGGCCTGCAGCGCCGCCTGGAGGAAAGTCCTTTTCTGATCTTCAGTAAATAGCTCTCCAAAGACCTTAAACCAACAGAACCAGAGCCCTTGCAATGGCTCAGAACCAGGCCCCAAATCCCTCTAGTGGCTCACAAGGTGGAGAAGAGTCCTGAGGCAGCCAACCTTTGGGGTCCCATGGACCAAGAAACCCCCTTCAGTAAGAGGTTGCAGGCACTGAGGCCTCAAATAGCTCTTTCTGAAGCAGGTGCCATGAGATGCTGGACATGTGTCTCCGCACTCTGAAACCCAGCTCACACGGACAACACAGGACACTACTGCTCCCACCAGCGATATCTCCTGCAGCTCACCCGCTAGAGGTTAGGGGTCTTTTAGGTCTGGTTCATTCCCACGCCTCACCCCCTGACATTCCCAGGAGCCTCACATACTCTGCTGGAAATAAGTAGCAGGCTCTTGCCTTGTGTCCATGACACACTCACTGTAGGGGGAGACAACTCCACCCCGGAGCTGCTGCAATGCACCGGCAGAGAGTCCTTACCTCTCCCACCCTGGCCAGGTTTTTGTACCCCACGCGCTCGGTGTCTTGGAGCCCGTCCCGGCACCACAGCTCTCTCCCCTCTGTGATGTTGAGCCCTGGGGGAGAAAGACACACCCATTGGGGAGGTTTGGCATTCCGCTTTCACTGCCGGTTTCCTTCTGGGTGCACGCTGGCCAGGGTCCTGGTGGCATCCACGGCCCAATGGAATCGCAAGGTCCATACCAGGCGGTTTAGTAGCAGAAGGGGGATTTGTTTCAGTCATCACAGTAATCCTGTGACCCTAACGGTCATTGTGCTCTGGGAGTGGGTGCCTGTCAATGGTGGTGTCTAATACTGAGAACCCCTCCACACCCACTGAAATCAGGATCTGGCCCTGACTACCCAACTGGTGACATCCTACAAGCTTTGTGTCCTTCCCCTGTGGTCCCTGCTCCTGCCCCTGCCCTGATGATGGGCTCTTTCCCTCCATGTGTCTCAATAGCTCCGTTCCTGTCCCCTCACGAGCTGGCTGCCCTGTGGGTGGGCTATTTCTCTGGGCTGGGGGACAGAGCCGGGCTCTGAAATAAAGCAGCCAATTTCCCTGGCACTTTCACACTCATCTCCCTAATTCAGAGAGAGGGGAAGAGAAAGAGTCATCATCTAAGCTGGGATCGGTCTCAGAGGAGGGGGCTTCTTTCTGGTCCCATTGCCCAGCAGAGGGAGTCTCTAAGGAGGGGCCTTGTTTCTATTGGGGTTCCACTTCCCCGCTACAGTGGGTCTAAACAGAGAGGCCTTAGTTCTATAGGCGTCCCAATGGCCAGCTGGAACTAGTCTCCGAGAGGCTTGTTTCCATGGGGTCCCATTGTCCAGCTGCCTTTCTTACCCCTCTTCTGCACCAGGAGCTTGTGTAGCCAATATATCCCACCCCTGGCTTGCGGACTGATGTTGTTGGCTGGGTGGGCTATATGGAGACCCAGCTGCAGCACGAAGTCGCCTGCCTTGGAGAAGTCGGAGGAGGTCTGGTGGAAGGAGGAGAAGAGGGGAATCCATCAACATTCTCCCTTCAGCTTTCCAGCGCCCCTGGGCCAGAGCTCTGCTCCCACCCCTCTGTAGGAGGCGCTGGGGGAGAGAAGCGAGAGCCCTCTTCCTCTCTGCCCCCAAGGGAGCTTGGAGCAAAGGGACCAGGGGAAGGGCGCTCTATGAGCATTCGCTGCCTAGCTGCTCCAGAATAACAAGGGCCCTGAGGCCAGGCACAAATCTGCCAGCCAGTGGCCTATGGAACGCAGTCCCTTTCAGACCCAGGGGGGACCAATTACTCAGGGGATGAGGAACTTGACTCAAGCCCTGACTCTGCAGGATGCTGGGGTCAAAGGTCACTTACGTCAAATCCAGGCAGGCAGCTGGCAAATTCTAGCAGGGCAGCGCTGCTTTGTATGGCCCTAGCTCTCTCCTGGGCCTTTTTTGAATGGAGCCAGACATGGACATGCTGCAGGAGAAGGAGGCAGGGGAGGGTCAGCGGACAGACGTACATGCTCTACAAATGACCCTCTCTCCCTCCCCAAGGGGCTGAAACTTTGTGCTCAGGGTGGAATAGCTGAGCCCTGGTCACAGAGCTTGAAAAGGCAGTCCATGACACTGCCCACGTCTTGCTGCGCACAAGCTCATTGTCTCTCCAGGCTGGGACAATGGTCAGTCTTGGGGCTGGTCTATTTGCCCTGAACCCCTGATCCATGAACAGCATGACAGGATCAAGGCACATGCCCTGGACCCCAGACCCCAGCTACACAGGCCTTGGTAGGATGGATGGAACGGCCATGAGAACAATCCCTCCGGGAACTGCAGTGTCCCTAGGACAGAAGAGCTGATTCCCTGAGGCTCCTCCTGCATCTCAGGGTCTCCCTAGAGAGGAGCCAGTGACTTTTCTCAGAGGCCCATGTTCTGCATCTCACAGGGGTTTGTCTCTCAGTTCCCGGCCAGGCCTGGTGCTCACTGTTAGTGCTTAATGCAACCGGGCAGAGCTCTGGCTGACAGTCCCAGCTCCTTCCCCCTGCACTGGCAGCTCTGGGAAAGTGTGGCCGCCTGGGTCCAAGCTGGAAGGACACAATGGAAATGTGGCTCTTCTAATCTCTCCTTCGCTGCCCTCCCCCAGTCCAGGGTTCAGGGGCGATTCCACCCCAGACCGTCCCATTCTACTCACCTCCAAGAGGTGCTGCAGCTTCTCCAAGGTGGGGTTCTCGCTCAGCAGGCCCATGAGCATGCTGTCCAGGCTCTGTAAATAGCTCTTGTGGAGAGCCTGCAAGAGGAGGGAGCACCCGCCAGTCAAGGGACATGGGGCTACACCAGTCAAGGGACAATTAGGAGGATTCTCCAGGAGCCCTGGCAAGACTCAAAAGGCACAACCTGGCCTCTTCCCATTCACATCACTCCAGGGACACTAAGCAAAAGTTCATGGCCGGATGCCTGCTGCCTCTTCAATCCTTGCTCTTAGCAGTTCTCTGTGCAGGGCCTGGTACCCAGCAGACTATGGAACAGGCAAACTGCAATGGGTGGGAGGCAGGATCCCCGGGAGAGTCCATGCAGCAGAGCACAGAATGAGGAGAGGAGGAAAGTCTGGGATCAGCCACGGAGGGATAATGCAATCTCCTCTGGAGGGAAGGGGGCCCCCTGCCAGTTTGTCACGGGCCTGTTCCCAGCTCTGCTCACCCCTCCCCTATTCTCAGCAGCTCTATCAAAGCAAGGGAGCAGGGACCAGAGCCTGCTTCTGCTCCTGGGACAGAGAAGTAGGATCAGGACCTACCCGGAACTGGGGGGTGTCGTTCCCAGTGCCCATAGTAACGATCCTGTGGAGAAGAGCCCGCAGGAGGCGAGATTCCAGCTCCAGGGCCAGTGGCGGCTTCAGTTTGCTGGCAGGAGAGAGGAACCTGTCATACACTTTGCAGCACCAGCGTGGCGTTGGAACTTCCATGGACATGACCCCCTCCCCCGCAGTGATCCCCTCCCTACGGCCACTGTAACGTTCCTGGAGTGAAATCAACCCCCCAGCCAGGAAAGAGGGGACGTTCCTGCCTCCTCTGCTGGGGGATGGGAACAGCCTCAGCTGGGGGTAACCTAGCCGGAGGAGGATCTGTGACTCCCGGCTCTGGGCCCAATCAGCACTAGGGTTAGGGCAGCTGGACGGGAGGGTCCTGGTACCTAAGATTGTAAACCGCGGCCATGGAGCTGGAAATGATGGAGCTCGGCTCTGACACCTCCGGGAGATTTTCAATCAGCTCCTGGGAGACCCCAACGAAACAAAACCGCGTGTGAGACTCTGGCCTCGCAGACCCACAGGCGCTTCCCAGGGAGGAGCCCAAAGTGCTCTGCAGAAACAGCCAGTGTCACCCCCACCCCCAACCAGCTGGGCCCCCCCCATTCCTCCCATCCATCAAACTTCCTTCCCCGTCTCCCACCCAATTCCTCCCTCCCCTTTCCTCCCCTTACAATTCCCCCACTGACAGCTCCTGATCAGTGTCACCATTATCCCCTTCCCTGTTCCCCAGCCCTCAGCCCCAGAACCCCTGTCCTCTGCTTCCCCCTCCGGCCCCACTAACGCTTCCTCCCATGTCTGGCTCCCTCGCCCCAGAGGCCGGGCACGGGGTTCCACTCACCGCAATGCTCTCCACAAGGGCTGCTTTGGAAACGTGGGGCTCCAGGGTGTCCCGCCCCGACGCTGTGCCGAGGAACACAGTCTCGGCACAGCGTGGAGGAAGTGGAGCTGAGTAGCCCTGTCCTTCACCAGCTAGGAGTGGGGTGAGGGGAGAGAGAGAGAGCCTGTTACATAGGGACCTCTCCGCCCAACCCAAACCAGCTCCAGGGCTCAGGACCTCCATGGGGTTGGACAGAGAAAGCCGCCCCTTCCTGAAACCTGTGTTGCCCGGCACAGACCGGGTTTGTAACTCGGACAGTGTCTGCGGGGAGCGGAAACCTTGGCCTGTGTGGGACAAATGTCCCCACCTTGGGGTGCCAGATAACAGAGGAGACGTGTCCCCCCATTGGGGGTGAGGGAGTGTCTGGGACAAGACCCCCCTGCCTGGGTGGGGATGGAACAAGGAGCAGGACAGACCCGGTGGCAGCGCAGTAACAATTGGGGGATTTTTGTACCTCATCTGTGCCCTGGAGGTGCTTCTGGATCATCATGATGGTGTCTTCTTCATGGTACACCTCCTCCTCCTCCTCCTCCTCATGGGCACTGGGGGACTCTGCAGCAGGGAGAGAAGGAGAAAGTATAATCCCTTCTGCTGCTGGGGGGATGCAGTGGACAGAGAAGGCTCCATGTTTCCCCCTTCTCTGTAAGGAGCCCCATGGCAGCGAGGGCCCCATCCTACCCCTGCGAGAGACGCCCTCAGCCCCATGAGCGTCAGGGCCCCATGGCAGTCAGCCCCCCCCACATGATCAGTGGAGGCTGGAGCTCCCCCGACTCCACCCAGCATCCCCTGCCGCGGGAAGTGGCTGTGCCCCCCCCCTGGTGTTAGTGGGGCTCACATGGGTCAGTCCCGGCACCTTGGTGAGCCAATGGGAACAGGGTATTACTAGTACCCCACTGCCCGAGTCCTCCTCCCTTTCCCCTGGGTCTCCCCTCACCTGCAAAGAGGGAGCCTTCATCTGCAGACCAGTCAGACCCCACGGAGGAGCTGCTGGCCCTTCGGGAGTAGGCGGAGCTGCTGGTGTATGTCCCACAGTCGCTCATCTCCTGCTCTGGGCTGGCAGGAGACTCCTCGGTTGCCAAGGTAGGGCTGGCGCAGGGCTCCACAGTTGCCAGGGTGGGGCTGGCGCAGGGCTCCACAGTTGTCAAGGTAGGGCTGGCGCAGGGCTCCTCAGTTGCCAAGGTAGGGCTGGCGCAAGGCTCCTCAGTTGCCAGGTTGGGGCTGGCGCAAGGCTCCACAGTTGCCAAGGTAGGACTGGCGCAGGGCTCCACAGTTGCCAAGGTGGGGCTGGCGCAGGGCTCCACAGTTGCCAGGATAGGGCTGGCGCAGGGCTCCACAGTTGCCATGGTGCTGGATGGCTCCTGCTGGGCCCTGGGGCGCAGCTCCTGGCTCCTTGGCTTCCTCTGAAGGAAGCCCCAGAGCTGCCTTGCCCGGCTCCTGCCCTCTCCTGGCTCCCTCCTCCATAGCTGTACCCGAGGCCACCTCCATTTGGGCCCAGAAGGTGCCTCAGGGTCAGCTAGGGGAGCTGTCTTCCTCCTCCTAAAGCATGCCAGGCAACTCCTCTTTTTAGCCTGTCCACAAGCCTCTTCCCCGCCCGTGGGGACAGAGGGGCCGCTCTCTTCCTGGGAAAGCCGGATGCTCCTTCCCTCTGGCTCTGGAGCCACCTGCCCGGCCTTCCTCCTGAGCATCTGCCTCAGCCGCTCCATCCTGGAACTGAGTGGGGAGCAGCCGTGAGTCTGGCTTCAAAGCAGCCTCTCATGAATGGGGCCTGCCTGCTCCCCGGCCCACCTCCCCTCTTCTGAGGCAATTCCTCCTCCCCACACATCCCACCCCAGGGCACAGGAACCCTCAACCTGGGGTACAAACTCTGCCAAGGGACGGGCTGGGAGCCCTATTGGTGGGATATTTCCACCACACTGGGGATGTCTCTGGAGAACTCCACTTACTTACTCTAGATGGGATGGAGCTGGATGGCAGATGCTCGGTGTTGGTCCTTCCTTTACCCTCCTCCTCGATCTCCTGCACCCAGGTGGCCTGTAAGGGGTGCTGCAGAATCCCCTGCCAGCAGGGCAGGGGGTAGAAGTCGGGAGATCGAAACTGACTGTGAAAACAAGACAATGTTTTATTGCCAGGGGATGGATAAACTCAGGCCAGCAGCCAGGGGTTCACAACACTGACCGACGGCCAGCAGGACACCTCCCATCTGAAGGTCTCCTAGTACCTCACGCACATTCCTGAAGCGTGATGGCCCAAGGGCTGTAGGGGAGTGTCCCCAGCCCCACTGATGGAAACCGAGGCCTTGGCAGGAGAAGCCGCTGCCTCAGGGTTGCACTGGGAGTCAGGGATAGAGCAGGGGATGGAGCCCAGGAGTCCTTTGTCCAGGCTCCCGCACTAACCGCTAGAGGAACACTCCCTTCCAGAGCTGGGAAGTGCCAGTCTCCCTGGCTCCCAGTGTGACCTGTTGTAGTGACTGACGCATTTGCTACTTGTCCCCCATTCAAGCCAATAACACATCTCTGTGTTGGCAATCATGAGTTAGACCTTCTCAGCACCCCTCTGTCTCCCCCAGCTGTCAGGTATTCCTTCAATTATGGAGGCTTGGATGCTGACAGGACTGGAATTTGTTACTGGCTCACTGGGTGTTTCTAGCCAATGAGGGTCTCAGTCTATCCTCAGAGGCCCACACCCCCAGACACTGAAGATCAGGGTGGATTGATTTCATTCCAAATGTTTTGTATTTGTATTTTTGAATTATTTTCCTAATGAAAGATTGATTCTCATGAAATTCTTAGTGGTGGCCAATGACAGAACACAGAACAATGGTCTCAAATTGCAGTGGGGGAGGTCTAAGTTGGATATTAGGAAACACTTTTTCACTAGGAGGGTGGTGACGCCTTTGAATCTGCTATGATAGAGTCCCTTATCTTGTACTTAGAGCCTACATTTTTTCTTACCTTCTACACAGATGACGATTTCTTTCAAAAAAATCCACACAGATATGAAAAAAAACCCGCACAGAATGTCCTCCACACCGACTGTCTCTTTGGTCCTCTGAGAGAGACCACGAGATGGAGACTTGCTGCAGCAAGGCTACAAGGCGTCTCCGAGGTTCCCCCTGCCCTGCATCCCTGTCCTGCCTGGCTGTTGTCAAGGGAGCTCTGTGAGGTCACAGACGCCTCATCATCTTTGCCCAATAGGCTGAGTTCCTGCCAAAGGCCTTTGTGAAGTCACTGCCACAGCCATCTTTCCCTTGCAGGCTTGATGTCTGCCCCTGGCCAGCCCAGTTGGATGTTTGAGCTGCACCCCGGATCACCCCACTTGGTTATTATTGATTCTGGGGAGCAAGCAGGCTACCCAGTAAAACAGCAGAGTCTGTTCCTCACCAGGTGTCAAGTTTCAGAGGGGTAGCCGTATTAGTCTGAATCTGTAAAGAGCAACAGAGGGTCCTGTGGCACCTTTAAGACTAACAGAAGTATTGGGAGCATAAGCTTTCGTGGGTAAGAACCTCACTTCTTCAGATGAAACTTGCATCTGAAGAAGAGAGGTTCTTACCCACGAAAGCTTATGCTCCCAATACTTTTGTTAGTCTTAAAAGTGCCACACCACCCTCTGTTCCTCACCCCACACTGAGTTTTTCATAGAGGCATCGGTTGTGAAACAATTCAATCTCCTAATGTGGCCTCTATTTCACGGGCCATGAAATTTCACTCGCTTTGCACCATATTAAGCCCAATTGCTTGTAATTCACTAAAAGGCACCTTCCAGAATTACAAACATATATTGGTGTCTAACTACCTACTGCTGCCGGGAGACGCTGTGATATGAGGACACCAGGAAACAGAGAATCCACCATTTCCCTGGGTAATTTGTTCCAGTGCTTAGTCTCCCTCACTGTCAAAAAAGCGTGTCTTACTTCTCCTTTGAATTTCTCTGGCTTCAGCTGACAGCCCTTGGTTCTTGTTGTGCCTTTCTTGGCTAGATCGAATTAGCCCTGCCCCATGAAATCCGATCTCCCTGTCCTGCTGGGAGCCCCTGAGCAAGGAGAAACCAGTAGGGGCCTCCTAGCTGTTTCTCTGCCAGGCTGGTGACAGGATTTCCTCTCTGTGGGGATATCAGATGCACCTGCATAGGCAATGCAGAAGTGAGTGTGCTGCATCAGCCCGGCCTTGGGCTCAGGGCTTTGGCCTTGGCAGCTTCTGCTCCAGTCACGTCTCTGGGTGCCTGGACTCAGAGCTTCTGGCCCCCCTGTGGCTGTAGCCAGGGCTGGGACACTGGGCTCAGGACTTTCATGCCCCTCCCCACTCCTGTCGGCTCTCAGGGTACCTGAGCTCGGGGCTTCTGCCCGGCATCTGCAGCTAGGGCTCAGGGATTCTCTTGCAGTTCCTTCTGGGGCTCAGGTGTCCATTTTTCTGGATGCCCCAAAAATGGTATGATACGAGGTGCTCCCAAGTAGTAGGTAGGAGCTGAGGTGCTCTCAAGAGCAGGGACCCACCTGGGAACCTCCTCTAGCTTCAGAAAGGTTGCTGGTTGCTGCCCTTGGTGCCCAGGTCTGAAGGCAGCACGGAAGTGAGGGTGACAATGCTGTGACCCCCCTACAACAACCTCTGAACTCCCCCATTCTCCCATTTTGGTCGGGAACCCCATGGTTATAATACCATGACATTTCAGATTGAATCATTGAAATGGTGACATTGTTCAATTTCAAGGCCAGAGTGTTTTTAAATTAGTCAAAGTGAGCACTGAATTTGGTAGGGACCTGGCTATTATGGAAGTCCTAGCAGGTTTGCACTCCCAGTTCTCCTGAAAGGCCATTGAGAATTCATGCTGCCTGAGAAGCTTCCCAGAATAAGCTACCAGGACTGGGGGCAATTGAAAGAAACCAACCAAAGCCTGAGCTAGGATGGAGAGCATTGATCCAAACGGTGTTTGAACCCCTCCACCCCCACCTGCCTGCCTGCAGAGAAATGGACAGAGGGGCACTGATTTCTATTTGTGAACTTACTAAAGACCATGGGCTTCAGCATGAGCCATATAGCCCATACTCTGAATTCTTGGATAAACAGCAAAGTTGGCTTTGTAGAAATCTTTCCCCCCAGTGCTCTGTATCCACTTTGGATTGTACCCAGCAATGGCTGGTGGAGGGGAGGGGAAGGTAGAGGAGGCCATGCAAATGTTGTGGTATCTGCACTACCCCACAGACACACACACACAGGACCCTCTGTTGCTTCTCAAACAGCAATGCACAGCATATTAGCCAGGACAGTAAATTATTTGGCCATAACCTACAAAATCCTCAGTGTTGAAAGTACAAGTTGAAGAGCTCTGCCCCTAGTTGGTTCCTCCAGCACTTGCACCAGGAAATTGCCCCCTACACTTTCCAAAAACTTCCTGGATTATCTGTGCACCGCTGTATTGCTCTCCCAGCAGATATCAGGGTGATTAAAGTCTCCCATGAGAACCAGGGCCTGCGATCTAGTAACTTCTGCTAGTTGCCGGAAGAAAGCCTGGTCCACTTCATCCCCCTGGTCTGGTGGTCTATAGCAGACTCCCACCACAACATCACCCTTGTTCCTCACACTTCTAAACTTAATCCAGAGACTCTCAGGTTTTTCTGCAGTCTCATACCAGAGCTCTGAGCAGTCATACTCCTCTCTTACATACAATGCAACTCCCCCACCTTTTCTGCCCTGTCTGTCCTTCCTGAACAGTTTATATCCATCCATGACAGTACTCCAGTCATGTGAGTTATCCCACCAAGTTTCTGTTATTCCAATGCTTCATTCCAAGATTCCAATATGTCATTTTTTACTAATCAGTATTTTCCAGTGTAGAAAGCACTGGGCTTCAATTGCAGCAAGGGAGGTTTAGGTTGGACATTAGGAAAAATTTCCTAACTGTCCTGGTGGTTAACCACCGGAATAAATTGCTTAGGGAGGTTGCGGAATCTCCATCATTGGAGATTTTTAAGAGCAGGTTAGACAAACACCTGTCAGGGATGTTCTAGATGGTGCTTTGTCCCGCCGTGAGTGCAGGGGACTGGACTTCTGACCTCTCGAGGTCCCTTCCAGTCCTATGATTCTATGATTGATCCAATATTGTGCACTAATATTTTTCATTGAAACTTTATTAATGCAAGATAAAAAGAACCCCCGTGAATGGGTTGCGGGTCCACTCTTGAATCCGGGAGGAAGTTGTGTCTGAGTGTGCTTCAGTGGATTTATGTCCTCTCACCATTAATCACAATGGGCTAAACTCTATTATCCCTTGGTTCAAGTCTACCTAGCAGAGTTTAAGTGTAAGGCATTTCTATGGGGTAGAAAGTATCCTAACTACTGCTGGCCAAAATTCTTTGGCTGAAACTTTTTTTCAGAGTAAAGTGCATATTCAGCTACACCAGAATGTTTGCCCAATTGTATTGGGTTCTTCGGGATGGAAAAACATCAAATAAATTCATTTCCCCACTGCTAAACCTTGCTGTTCAGTGTCCCACCTCTGCATGGAGGGGTGAAAGTAAAGCTCTAAATCAGTGTGGTGAGAAGAGGCTTGTTTGCATTGGGAAGTTATTCCTGAGCAAGTTAATATGTGAATTTAAGGCACTAGAGCTGTCCAGGTATGGACACTCTTAATTTACTGGATTAAACTAAACCAGAAAATGGCATTCTTATTTGGCTACGGCTACACTACGCGGGGGCGATCGATTTCAGATACACAAATTCAGCTACGGTGATAGTGTAGCTGAATTCAACGTATCTGATCTGACCTCCCCTTCTGTGAGGACGGCAGCTCCCCCGTCGACGGCGCTTACTCCTGCCTGGGCCGGTGGAGTACGCGCCTCAATTCGGGGATCGATTGTCACGTCCCGACGAGACGTGATAAATCGATCCCCAAGAGATCGATTTCTACCCGCCGATCCGGGCAGTAGTGAAGACAAGCCCAAAGGCCTTTTAGGGAGTTACATTAAATAGCTGTAGCATCAGTTTCTGTGTCGACCAGCCCTAAAGCAATAGAATTGTGTCAGTGGTGAGAATAGGGCTAATCAGTATATAGCAATGATGAGGGAAAAAATGTGTATGATCAAAAGAACTCTGTGAATAACTGATTTCTTGGTTTGCTGGCTAGTCTGAAACATAAATGAAAAACTTTAGTTTCTGGTTTTCCAAAATGATTTTTTTTTTCAAAAATTTCCATTTTTTTGGCTGACTGACAAGTTGAATGAAATGTTTTGTTTGATCAGTTGCAGTTTTTGCAATTGTTATATTTTTTAATAAAATTGAAATAAATTTTGAAACAAAAAGTCTTTTAAATGGGAAACTTAAAATATTTAGACCTTTTAGATTTTTCTGAGGTTTTAGATCAAAGCAAAACAATCCAGCTCATTTGACACACATTCATAAAATATTTCAGTTAACCCAAATCTGCGTTGCTCAGAAAAAAAGGATTTGGGTCCAACTCCCCTCTCCCCCCAGTTCTAATGAACACTATATCGTGATAATCAAAGTAAAACTAGTCCAAATCAGATTAGTCATGAGGCTCACATTTTCAACAGGGAGGGTGGTTAAGGGCTGAAATGAACTACCATGGGAAGTGACGGTTTATCCAGCTAGAGAGGCTGTGAAATCAAGACCTGATGGCTCTCCGGAAGATACACTTAATAAAATGCCAGTTAATGGGCTTAATACCGAGGATAACTGTATAGGACTGTGACCTGAGTTATACAGTCAGACTAAATGATCTCATTGTCCTTTCTAGCCCTTAAAATATATGATAAATGTATAGCATTGCTGTAAGTAAACCTATAAAATCACTCTATGGCATTGACAACGAGGAGTCCTGTGGCTCCTTAAAGACTAACAAATGTATCAGGATAGTTTATGCCCAGATACATTTGTTAGTCTTTAAGGTGCCACAGGACTCCTCGTTGTCTTTGCTGAAACAGACTAAGACGACTACCCCTCTGAAATATATGGCATTGGTGGGAGTAACATTACATGAGCATTATTATTGATACTACTTCATTAATTCATTAGTATTGGGCTTAATCCCAACCCCATTCTGTTAGGTGCTGTACCAACATATAACAACACAAAACAAAAAAACCCAACCTCTGGCCAAAGGAGCTTGTAATGTAAGCTTAAAATAAGAGACAACGATACAGATGACAAACAGATGGGGACCAGCAGAAGGTGACAACAAGATGATTGAGAATAAAGCTGTATAACAAGTATATAGAGCCTTGTCAGAATTTGATTTTTATTTTTTTTATCATTTTAATTGATAATATCGATGTTTATTTTTATGCCTTTTTTATTTTAAATGTTTAAACCTTTACAATTGCGGGAAATTATGGGGATCACACATTGGGAGGTCAGACATTTTTTTTAATGACAGTCGACACTGAGATTCAAAAAGTTAAAGCTTTATAACTGTTAAAACACAAATGGTCAACATCACTTGTCAAAATAGATAAAATAAATATCCTTAAATCAAACTCGAATACATTCTGAAGCTGCAATTTTTCTTACTTTGCCTATCTGTAAATTTCAATTATTATTGATGGCAACATTTGAATATAGATGTGATCAATATAAAGACAAGTGCAAAGTACTTCACTCTAGAAGGGACAATCAAATGCATAATACAATGTGGGGAATAACTGGCTAGGGAGAAGTGCTGCTTAGATGGATCTGGGAGTTCAAGTGGATCACAAGTTGACTAGGATCCAACAATGTGGCGCAAAAGCGTTGAATTCTCATAATGCGAGTCACATACTGAGCATTAATTAAAGTAACAAATTAAGAAATTAAACCTAGAAGCAAATTTATTTTATTTTTAATCTCAGATAACCTTGCAGGGCACCATTTCAAATAGATTAATGGTCAAGAAACAAGGAAAGGTGTCTATATTCCAACAGCCACATAATGACAGGACATTAGGTAACATTGTTCCTCTCAAGCAATTGTAAAACATCATTTCCACATGCTACATCAGTTCTTTGAGTTTCATTTAATTCTTGTACGACATTTGTGATACACAAATCAAGGCAGTAACACATAGACCATACTACGATCCTTCTTCCAATTGTTCTTCTCAATTGACTGGAATTGTCATGGTGAACAAATTAGCTGAGAATGTTTTTCCAGTCTATCACCCTCTTAAGAGCATCCTTAACCTCCTTGTTCCTCAGGCTGTAGATCGGGGGTTCAACATGGGGACCACCAGGTGAGCAGAGATTTTCTCCTGTTCCAGTGAGTAGCTGGAACTGGGTTGTATGTGGCTTGAGCTCACAGGTCCATAGAACATGGTGACAGCTGTTAGATGAGAGGCACAGGTGGAGAAGGCTTTGCACCTGCCCTTGGAGGAGCAGATCCTCAGGAGAGAGAAGAGGATGTACAGATAAGAGAATATGACAATCAGGAGGGTGGACATGGCAATAACCCCAGAGAAGGCTACAAGCAAAATCTCTCTGATGAGGTTATCAGAGCAAACGAGCTTCAGCAATGTGTTAGTGTCACAAAAGTAATGATTGATGATGTTGGGTCCACAGAATGACAACCTCAGCAAGCCACATGTGTGGATAAGTGAGTTCATGGCCGCCCTACATATGAGCTGGCCACTAGATGAATACAGACTCTCTTAGACATAACAGCGGTGTAGAGCAGAGGGTTATATTTCAGAATTTGGTTTAGGAACAAACCCACAGGTTTTGAAAAGTCTCTGGAAAAGGGAATGGATCCCTGGAGTCATGGACACTGACAATTTTGGATGTTCCCAGCCCCCAGGGCAATCTGCATGTGTATCGGCTCCAAGGCCATGGACTCTGGAAGCTCTGAGGTTGCTAGCAGGCCACTGGGCAGGTTGCAAAGGAGCTGGGCAGGTGAACTAGCGGAAGCCAGGCAGGATTCTGATGTAGGCAGAGTTTCCTCCATTCCGTGGTGCTGCAGTGAAATTGGCCCTTCTTGACGAAATGTTCCAATTTCACTCAGTCAGCAAATTGCAATGGAACAATGTTTCTGGGTCCTGGAGACAGTCACGTTTTCAAGCTTTTCTTAGCAACCCTGAGGGCTAGAAACATACTTAAAAAAAATCTGAGATTCTTAACTGATCACATGACTGAAGGAGCTGAGGTTTTAAGAGACGCACCAAATACCGTGAGAATTGGTAACTGTGCCTTCAATCTATGCTATCCTTGCTCTAGGAGATTTCTGGCCCCTTGTCTCCAGTCCCAGTTTCTTACGCCTCCTAGTGGTACACACTGCCCGGTCCTTCATCTCTCTAGGTCATTCGCCGTGACACAGGAATGTGATACATGCGGGAAATGGAGAAGGAATAATATTGGCACAGAAGCAACAATGGAAGGCTGTGTGCAAGGCTCTGAAGGAGGGAGGGAGGATGCTTAGAAGAGGGAGCATAAGGGGATTATAAAAGAGGGAGCATAGGGTGAGAGAATGAGATAAAAGGAGAAAATGCTGTATCAGAGAGGAGTGTGAGGAAAGTGGAGAGAGAAAGAAGGAAGAAAGAATGCTGAAGAGACACGAAGGCAAAACTATGTAACACCTCAAAAGTGAGGCTTTCTCCATTTGCTTCCTTCTTCTGGCTCCCCCAGTCCCCATTTAATCGAACACAAACAGCTTGTTTTCAATCCAAGCCCCTTCACAGTCTGTCAACACCATGAGGCTCATCTGCTATTGCAATGTCATCTATCGACTCTGCCCTCCCACTGCTTCCCATTGGTTACAGTTTTCAAACAAACACGACCTTGACTGGGGCTGCCGCAGTGCAAATAATTCCTGTTATTTCCCCCTTATGGTTAGAGATCGGCCACACCAGAACCGACTGGATCCAAGTGTCCGTCTTCCCCCTCCCCCACTCACACACATACACAACACTGGATAATGGCCAGACTGGAAGTAGGGGCACTAGATTGAGATAGTCCTTTAATTCCTGGCTCTGCTTCACACTCCCTCCCTTATTGTTTTTCCAGAGAACCTAGTACAGTGGGGCATTGACCTCTAATTGATAACACGACAACCATAAATACAAATTTTATAACCTTGATTTAGCTCTATAATTGGCTGAAAAGCCCAGAATCTGAAAATCCTCAAAGGTTGAAGAAGTCGGATCTGAATCTGATTCCAGATCTGAAGTGTGTAACTCAGATTCATCTCTATGTATAATCCTGGATTCTTACCTAAGATCCATCTTGACCTTTCAGGGTCTTCCATGAACCATGTCCATTGCCACTGTAATTTACCCTGAGACAGAAAAATGAACAAACGAACAACGTCTGTCTCAAGTTGCAATGTTGACTGCGCTAACGTCACATTTCCAAGTAAATGGAGAAAATGGAAAGTTATGTCCAGGAATCAGAACTGAAGGAAAATAGCTATCCCACCTCCACTGAAGGAAAGAAGTATTGTATCTTCATGGTGGAAGAGAGTGTTCAATCACTTGTTATCCCTAAGGGATCATGTTAGGGCACCAAAAACCTCATAAATTCATTTCTGTAGCATTTAAGGATCAAGTCTCTGAAGTCACACCTACAATTATAGTCTCAAGCCAGGCACAGAGGGGCTCATTACAATGCCCTCCTTGGTGCTCTAACATGCTAAGTAGATTTGTTTATTTGTCTTTCCTAAGTTTTACGGAAAGCTCTCGCTGTTTTGCTAAGTCACAGGAAGAAGTCTCAAGAGCAGTGTAACTGGTAAGGAATGGCTCAGTCTTTCTTTCCGTCGGGAGCACTCAGTGAATTCAGCATCAAAGTTAGGCTTAAAAGAAATCCAGATGACATAACCGTTTTCAAATACCTAACAGGTTGTTACAAGGAGGAGGGAGAAGAATTATTCTCCTTAACCTCTGATGATAGGACAAGAAGCAATGGGCTTAAATTGCAGCAAGGGAGGTTTAGGTTGGACATGAGGAAAAAATTGCTAATCGTCAGGGAGGTTAGGCACTGGAATAAATTG
Source organism: Chrysemys picta bellii (assembly GCF_011386835.1). Lineage (NCBI taxonomy): Eukaryota > Metazoa > Chordata > Testudines > Emydidae > Chrysemys > Chrysemys picta. Next base: position 80,484,632 of record NC_088792.1, read on the forward strand.
CCTAGGGAGGTTGTGGAATCTCCATAACAACGGGGTTCCATAAAGAACTGTATTAAACATATTCATAAATTATCTGGGAAATGGGGTAAACAGTGAGGTTTCAAAGCTTGCAGATGATACAAAACTACTCAAGATAGTTAAGTCCAAACCCGACTGCAAAGAGTGACAGAGGGATCTCATGAAACTGGGGCGATCACCCAAGGAAATGACAGATGAAATTCAGTGTTGATAATGCAAAGTAATGCACATTAGAAAACATAATCCTAACTAGACATACAAAATGATGGGTCTAAATTAGCTGTTACCAGTCAAGAAAGAGATTTTAGGAGTCATTGTGGACAGTTCTGTGAAAACTAGGTGAAGTGGTGGTTCAAAAAACTAATTTAATGTTAGGAACCATTAGGAAAGGGATAAATAATAAGAAAGAAAATATGATATTGCCTATATGTAAGCAGAGTCAGGATGAGCTCTACCCTGACATCTGGTGGTGAATTATGGCGAGTGTGGAAAAGAACTCCAGGGGCTGATCTTGTTTGCATAGGCACACCCACTCGCCTGGCATGAAACAACAGCAACTCAAAGTGGTTACTTTGGCTGGTGTGGGATCCCCAGTTTTCTTTGTTATTGGGGCAGGAAGAATAAAGTTTTGTTATCCTGATTCTGTGAATCAAGGCCAGTGGAACTGTTGTATGACAGCAGGACTGAGTGAGTCCTTCACCATTACCTAAGTAGCACTTGCTTGACAAGGGGCATGGGTTACAAAACCCAGTGAATAGAGAGAGGATGGGGACAGGTATTTGTACTGGATAGTATAGATGCTCTCTACGGGTCTGAAACACCAGTTGTATTACCTCCTCTCTCCACTGTTGAATGTCAGAGCTAACTTTGATTCTATTAGGAGTCTAGTTACAGGCTGCTGAGCTGAATTCACTTTGGGCCAATGGTGCACTAGCACTGGGGCTCCCCTACTATGAGCTGAAATTGCTAAGAGCTGAAATCACAAAAGAGCTAAAGTTATTAAGAGCTGAGATCACTGAGGCTGTGTTAACTAGTGGGGGAGCCTGAAGCTATATTGCTAAGCGGCTGGCGGAGCAGCTAGCAGAGTGGAGCCTTGCAGGAACAGTTGGAGCTTAGCTGAGCGACTCACAGGTCAGTGAGCAGAGCGGAGCAGCTGCCAGAGCAGTTTGTGGGACGGCGGGAGTGGCTCATGGGACAGCTGGTGGAGTGGAGCGGCTTGTGGTGAAGGCTGCGGCGGAACCCCACGGAGAGGCAGCCGGTCGGCCTCGGATCACGTAAGGTGCCCCTTAACACCCTGCGTGCCCCTCCCCCCTTGAACTCTGGGGCTGCACTGACCAGGGACAGAGACTTTGGGGGGTTGTTGGACTTTTGGGACTTTGGGTGATCCTTGGGTTACATATATATAAATACATTGTATCCTCAGTCCCTGAATACTTTGTGCAGTTCTGGTTGCCCTATCTAAAAAAAAAAAAAAGATATATTAGAACTGAAAAAGTCCAGAGAAGAGAAATAAAAATGTCCAGACTTTGAGCTTTTTTTTTTTTTTTTGAGAAAAAGCTGAAGTTTTCTGCTAAAATGGTTGATACATAAGAATTTATGTGTATGTGTGTAAAAACTCCATAGGTAAGGGGAACATTTTCCAAAAGTTTTAATGGTGAATCGTTCTTCTTCAGAGAATTGCAACCTTTCAAAATCACCACCAGCTCTCATAATTGTCGACAGGAATAAGGCTAAAGCTGCCTTTAAGCAAAGAGGTCCTCTCTCAATATGACCACCACCTGCCATTATTTACCAACAGCAGTAAAGTCAAGCTGCCCTCACAGAAGCTAGTGGTCCGCGTCAGCACAGAGAGCAATTCTCTTTCAAAGGTCATATGCACCTTGCTGTCCTTGAGAATAGAAGATGCAAACTGTTTTGAAAGAGGACAGTTCCTCTTGGTATCTTCTGAAGAAGAACTTTTACTCTGGAAATATTTTGATTCAAATTGGGAGCTAGGGACAGGGCATCTTTTGGGGAGAGAGAGTCACCATCTTTCACACTCATTTCTACTTTGGTCCACAATCCTTTGGCTATGTTACCATTCTGGGAATGTGGTCAAGCACATCTTCTTTCCCAGGCTTGATTTGGGATGATGTGTGGATGGGCTGATGCCTCCAGCATGTCTGTGGTAGAAGTTTGTAGGTTACTTTGATAGTTAAAAAAGACAATTCTCTAACCTAGGACTTGTCTTTCAGATCTTCAGCTTTGATGTACGTGTTTCAAATTAGGAAGAGTACCTACAGCCTGTAATACAAGGGAGCGGGGGCGAGAAAGGAGAAATCTAATTGGAAAGTTAATGTGAAGAACTGGTTGAAAAATTGTTGACTACAGTATTTTCTGTTGAAAAATGCCAGTCAGTCTAAACTGAAATGTTTCTTGGAAACATATTGGTTTGACAAACTTTTTTTGTCATATGTGACTCAAAGATGGATGTTCCCATTGTCTAACCATTCCTGCTTCTTTTTGAAAAATGCCCCCTGAGGTCACATTTAACTGAGGTATTATTTTATGTGTCTGTTTTATAAAGAGGAACTGCACATCTTGAATTACATTCATACCATCTATCTCTGAATGGCCTCCCAAGCTTTCCTTCTGCAGAGACATGAGCGAGGTCTCCATATTTCACTCTGTGAGCAGTGATCTCTGGTGAGATGCTAATGCCTATAGTAACTCTCTCTTTATTGTGTTTCTAGGGGAGGGGAAATTGCTGGGAAACGGTGCCTCTGATCAAAAAGTAGACACGCTTAGCTCAGAGAGTGTAGACCACAGTTCTTGCGGAAAAGGGGACAGGGAAGGACTCAGTGCTGGGAGAGGGAAACACAGGGTTACAACCCCAAAACGGGATTGCATAGGTACAGTCCTGGGGTTGGGAGACAGCTCCCCAAAGGACCAGCAACATGCAGAGTCATTGGTGAGCAAATGCAGCCTGAATCAAAAAGTGGTTGCCCTAGAGAGGCAGTTTGACACATATCCCAGGAGAAATGAGAGAATATTCATGCACATACACCTCTACTCTGATATAATGTGACCTGATATAACACAAATTTGGATATAACGTGGTAAAGCAGTGCTCCGGGGGGGCGGGGATGTGCACTCTGGCGGATCAAAGCAAGTTCGATATAATGCGGTTTCACCTATAACGCAGTAAGATTTTTTGGCTCTCGAGGACAGTGTTATATTGGAGTAGAGGTGTATATTGTTCAGCATATATTACTTTTATTTGTTAAAGACTTAAAACAAAATAGACACTTGAAGTATTAAAGTGCTTGATTTACAGATCCTCAAGCTAGTCCAGTTTATACCATCTCAGGATCTAGCTCCACCAGTCCTGATTACAAGAGATGTACATGCTTTGCAGGAGACCAGTTGAGGGTACGTTTGTGTCCAGATGTGTTTTGTGTTGGCTGAGTTGGCCACTGCACTTGCTTTTGCTGTTTTGTTATGGATTGTGTTTCTACTCATCTGTAGATCTGTGTTTCTACTCATCTAAAGCTGGCACAGATGTCTTTTAGGTCTTCAAAGTCTAAAGACAATGAATAACGTATGGGAGGCACAGGAAACTGCAGTGGAAGAAACCTAAACTAGGACGGGGATATACAGAGGAGGGTAAGGGAGTCAGGAATAAGGATGTTCCCATGGCTGAGGGGCTAATCCTAGATTTGGTAGACCCAGATTCAAGTACTTGTTCTGTCAAAGACTTCCTGAGTTATCTTCACAACTTGCTTTATCCCATTGGGCCTCAGTCCCCCATTAGTGGAATGGGGACAGTCATAATTCCCGACCTCACAGGAGTGTAGTGAGGCTAAATACATGCAAGGTTGTGAGGTGGGCAATTGTCATGCTACTGAGGAGTATGTGACGGCAATGGATCAGTACATCGAACTTTCCAAAATTCCTTTGAAAAGCCCAGATTAGCTGCTTCAAACAGCAACTCCCAGGGTGGCCTGAATGCACTGGCTTTTACCTAATGTTTAAACACAAAGCATACCTGGACATGGGCAGAGATTGGCTTATTAGTTAATATAAACACTTTATTATTACAAGATCACCTCCGGTTTAATTTGCTGGTCGTTCTGCAGTCCAATAGGCCCTTAGTTATCCAACACTGGGTAATGTGATGTGTCATTGCACAGTGAGTTAAATCCAGGCAAAAGCACGGCCATTTCTTACACTGCCTCATCTGGGGAGTTGTGAAAACGTGGCTGAACTGGGTATGGCTTTTGAGTTAAAAATCCATCTTTTCCCTATAATGATTTGGGCGCATGCTAGCTCTGATCTTCAGACTGACTGGAACAAGGGGGCTCTCCAGTAGCTAGATATCTGGCTTCCTTTAATTGCAAACGTGAAAACCGCAGAGAACAGAGGGAGGACGGGTTTTTAACTATTTGGACCGTTGCATCTATCATATTCCACTTTTGCATGCTAGGTTGCTGCGTGAGCACACTGAGCACTGATCCCACGGCAGGGCTGGTCCTGCATTCTCCACTGGCCACTGTTACAGGAAGTGTTCGAAGTATGCGCAGACCAACAAAAGCATTTGGAAAGAGGCTGGTCATCTTATTTGTGCACATATATTCCAGAACAGCCTTTGGGGTAGATCCTGCTGAAATGTAACTTGAAAGGGCTTTCAGTTTGGGGTCTCTTATGGGATTATCCTGTGACTCGTAATCAAAATGTCTTCTTCTTTGGTGACTGTTGTATTTTTTGATGGGTGGTAAAATAGTTTGGTGTGAAGTTTCTCTGCCAACTTCTGTGCACTCTTCAGAACGTTTTGAAATCCCTCATCTGGCCGGTAAGACTGTAGGAATGACTTTGCTTTGTCCAGTTGTTCCATTGCTCCAGATATATCAAGGTCAACACCTTAAAGTCTCTTGCTTACAACATTTATTTCAAACGGTATGTCATGCCACAACACTAACCAAACAGAAATTTGAAGTTATGTATGGTTTTTGAGTACATACGCCATGGCGTCTCCACTTTGTCACCATTCGGGATTTCACATCAGGAATGTGTTGGATGGAAACTTCTATTTTCATTCTCTTTGGAGGATATGAAGTTTTTTACTTGCTGTGGCCCATGTAGTACAAGGAAGTCCCTCGGGCTACTGCTCAAGTGGGTCCACAGTCCTGGATCACCTAGACCTAAGGAACGAAACTCAGCAGCAGCTGTTTCTTCCGCCTCCACCACACTCTTCTCTGATCTACACTTTTCTTCACGAATGTGCACGGTTACATCCATTTGAGATGGAGATATGGATGCTGCAGTAGCTGCCAGGTCACCTGCACTCTGACTAACTGGAAGATCAGGCATCTCCTCACCACTCACATCCTCACTGGGGCCGGAAGGCTCACCGTGAACATTTGCGTCTGTGTATCTCAGGAGAGCTCCTTCCTGCTTAGGTAGAAAAGCTTCCTTTGCTTTCTTTCTTTTTCTGAATGCTGCACCAGGGGGGCGTTTTTTCTTTCACTCATGACTGCTGTTCTGTGCCAGCTATAGTGGCTCTCAACACTCAATTGAAGGGAACAAATAAGCAGGCTGGTAGCAGGGCCTGAGTGAGGGAAGAAATCAGCCTCTTAAGGGCCTAACTGGCTCCTACTATTTCAGTTGACCACCTGTTCTCCTCAAGTGGGTTCAGGAAAGCAGCAGGAAACAAGAAGCTCCCTGACAAGCTGATGTTAATCAGTCCAGGCTCCTGCAGGTGCTAGAGAGGTGCATAAGAGGCTCCTCCTCCTTTCTCTCCCTGCAACTCCTGTTACTTTCTGTTATTCTCCTCTCACCTTTTCTCCTGACTGCCTCCACGGTGCAACCTAGGGCACCAAGATTTGGGGGCGCCGCTGCCAATCAAGATAAGAACCACGCTTCCAGTGAATTGCTCTCCTGCCCTTTAGAAAGCCAGCGAAGGCCTTTGCTTGTGAATCGATACAGATAGGTACATTTACACAGTAATGGCTCCTTTCCCTTGTAGCCCCCTGCTGGGGCTGAGGTGTGCTGTCAGTGCGGTGCAGCCGGGGCCGGCTTGCATGGCATGCTCGGAGAGCAGGCGGGCTGCAGGATTTGCAGGCAGAGGAGGCTCTGCTCCCTGGGGACAGAAGGGAGGGATGGCCCCTTCCTCCAGCCCAGTACGCCACCATCTCTGTGCATCTTGAGCAGGGAGAATACATATGCACCAGCAGCAGACACCATTTTCTACACTCTGGGTCCTAGTGGTGCCCCCGCACAGTCTGTCATGTGAGGTGGCCACCTCAGTTCGCCTCATGGTAAGGCCAGCCCTGTCCTGTGGGCACGGAGAACCTAACTTCCATTGAGGTCAGCCAGGGAGGCTGGATGTGCACATTACAGGAAATAGACAGTCAGGACAGCATAATCCACTGAAAAAACTGCGTATTGCTAATTGCAACCCAGGCTGTAACTGGGTGGCTCTTTGTCCTGCCTCTCTTGGCTAGCGCGTGAGCAGAGCTTGATGAGACAGCTGCTGCGGCTGTGGCAACCATCTAAGCGCGTTTCCCATCGTCTCTCTTCTGGCTGTGGATGCTCGACTGCAGCAGCTCCACAGAGGTCCCAGCCTCGCTCTCTAATGTCCATCTCCCCTTGCTTGCATGGCGCTTCATGGACCATTCAGTAGCTTCATGAAAACGTCCCAGTTGTGGACACAGGCACCAGCCACCGATTCCCCAAGCCAAAGTCCCGTTCGCAATCCAGGGAAACAGCCTGGGTTGTCTGGAGCGCAGGGTTTGGCCCATGGTGACTGCAGACACTGCACCGGCTGCACAGCGACTCCTGGGACCCCTCTAGCCCATCAGCACTTGGCTCTTCCGCATTCTGCTGAGCGGCTGAGATCTGGGGGAACAGAAACCCTTTGTTAGAGATGGAAAAATCTCCTCACAGGAACACTCTGTCAATGGCTGCCAGAGGCCTTCCCTGTGAAACCCAAATGCGCAGCCCCTCGGATTCCCACAGGGGAGATCTCAGCTCATTCACTTGTCACCCGTGGCTGCAGTCTCTGATAGGGGGAATGAAGAGGGGTTTTTTGCTAATGGTCCCTTCTACAGTGCCCATAATGGGAGTAGGTTTGGCCTTGTGATGTGCGGCCCGGGTCTGAGAATCAGGGCTCCTGGGTTCAGCAGCTCTGGAAGGGGGCGCGGTCTAAAGGCTGGAGCTGGATTGGTTGACACTGAGTGAGAGGGGCTTGTGCTGAAGGACCCTGGTTCAATCCCCACCATTTCCTGTGATGTTTACATGTGGCCATGAATGTACTTACCTATCAGTGTAGGTTGTTTAGCCTATTCCTGGACACATGTGTTACATCTGCTGCAGGCCATCCCTGAGATGTAGGTCCTTCATCCACTCAAGGACATGGTATATCAAGGTCAATCCAGCAGCTCTCATCTGGTGTTCACCTCTTAATGGATGGTGAACTTTAACCTGACCAGAGAAAGACAGGGTGGTGTTCTTCAGGAGAATCTCCTGGAGCTCCCGTCTCCCCTGCTCCACCTCACACCCCGGCACTCTAAGGGTTTTCCAAAGATACCACTAATCTCGGATAAACAAAGCAGCTGAGATGAGGTCAGTGTGGGTCGATTTACTGAGCAGTCTGGTTCTAATGGAAGAACAGATTTCTCCCCTGCTCTAGGGAGATTCCCATAGGAAAAGTCTCTGATGGTGGGGATGGGGGCAATGCAAACCCCTCAACCCCTAGAATGGCAGGAAATCAGGACTCGGGGAGTTAAGCAGTGTCTCTGTCCTGCTGGAGGGAGCAGATCTGGAGAGCAGAAAGAGCACTAGTGGCATTGCAGGAAAGACAGTGACTTCTACCTGTGAAGGTGGCTGAAGCTTCTTGCAGACATTAGAGTCCAGGATCCTTACACCTCCTTTGGGGATCCTTTTCCTAGGAATAAAATAAGGACAACACCATACAGAGAATGACGTTTGAATCCCAGGTCTGGGATCCAGGGAAAAGGGATGATCTCAGCCAGGCTACGTACCAGGAACCTGATTTTTGTCCCAAGAGCCACAATTACCCAGATGAGGTTTTCTTCCCTATTTGCTTTCAGGTTATTTACTCATAGTATTCATTGGTGTGCTTTGCCGTGCTTCCACTCTCTGCATCTGTTCATTGGTTTAAGTAACATCCTTTCAGTTTTTGCTTCTGTTTCCTCTTATTACACTGTAGTATCTGCTTAGCACTTTTTAAAAAAATCAATTAGAAGCAAAATCCTGATCCTACATTCAAGAGGAAGGTTTCTGAGAATTTGGCTGCAGAACTTTAGTGTCTGCATATTTCATTCACTATTATTTATTCGGGTGCAGGTCTGATGCAATCTGCCCACCCAAGAATGCCCATATGAAGCATGGGGTGCCCTTCGAATACCTGTTAAAAGAGAAGAAAAAAGTAGATTAAAAGTTGGGGAAATCAACCAATGCATCAGCACTTCTCTGCATCATTGAAGCACCAGTCATGGGAGTGAAACAGGTTCAAAATCCCCATCGTTTTTTCCCACTAGACAGCCATCCAAAAAGAAAAAGGCCTTCAGCCAATTATTTCCTTACACTCTGAAGGGGTGAAATTCAGTCCTGTGCGGACAGCCAGGGCAAGCTCTGTGCATCACAGCGGGTTTAAGTGGCACTTCACTGCACAGGTGCTGTGAGATTTCAGTGGTAGAGTTTTCATCCTGGATTGGAACAGCCGGCTGGAATCCTGCGAGGTACAGAGCAGAGAGAGGTTTGGGCCACAATGTTCACCTCAGAGGCTGAGCTTCTGCAGATTTTTGGGATGTTCCCATCTGAGGAGGATGCTTTTGGCCAGCCCCAGTTCAGAGCTTTCAGTCACCTCCACCGGTGATTCTCTGGCACAACTGATCTAAGGTAGCTGAACTTGACAGGCCTTGCCCTCATCTCCGACACCCCTTGCACCTCGCATTGCCCTCTAATAGCCCCTGTCCCTTCTCTTGATCCCTGCCAAGCCCAAATACAGAGCCTAGCTCACGCTCCTCCTCTCTTAGACCCTCCCCTTACATGATCCTCCTCTACCTCTGACAGACTGCTCACTGTGCCCTTTACCCAGCTCCTGGAGAAATCATGGCTCCTCAGAACAAGCTGGGAATGGCTGGTTCCTACCTCTGTGTGGGGTGCGTGGTTTTCCGTCGAAGCATCACTGAGAGCCAGCGCTTCTCGATTTCACAGGATGAGGCGATGGCTCCCCAAGCTGGCCAGCTGCAGCCTGCATAGCTGTGGACAGATCCCAGACATTGGAAGACAGAGGGGGAGGAAGCCCCTGCTCATTTCCAGTTCAGAGATCCCCATCGAAGACGGGCCACGAGGGGAGGAGAGAACGAAGGGCAGAAAGTGAAGCTGCCTCTGTGGGGAGGGCACTCCTGTAAAACCCAGTCCAGTTCCCAGATCTCCTCCACATTTCCAGGTGTGACTTTGGAGAGGTCACTTCATCACCTTCATTCCCTGTCTGTAAAATGGGGGTAGTAGACTTCCCCACAAGCAGGAGGAGGGAGGATAGTCCCATTGTCTGTGAGGGGCTCGGTCCCTCTGGGCATGGATTGTGCCAGAGTGAGGGAAGGGACCCAGAGTTTGCTCCCTAGAGCCAGGGGACGAGGATGGGATCAGAAGGTCAGCCAAGGGGGATGGGTCAGGAACTGCTCCAACAGACGGGGCATAGGGATTGGGTCAGTGCCAGGGACTTGGTACCTCCCTTCAGCAAATGGCTTCCCTCTTGTCATCAGCAGTCTGTATAATATCTGACTCCTTGCTAGTGTCCTCGAGGGGCTCCCTTCGTTCTTCTTGAATGTAATGGATTTGTTGACCCAGGTCAATAGCTGGGAAGTTCGGAGAGGCCATTAGTAGTGTGGCATGAAATCAGTGGGAAATCTATAGTTAGCAAAACAAAGGTGTCATTGGCCTTTGGAAATATGGAGCTGATCTGTCCTCTCAGCCGAAGGTACTTGTGCACAGAGCGAAAGTCAAGCTAAGTCTGAATTACGGCCCACGTCTGGCAACACCAAATAAAGCAGGCCCTGGTACTCAAAGTAGATGTGTCTACTTCCACGATGAATGCTGTGCGTCAGAATAGATACAGTGGTGAAGGCAATTCTGGTCTGTTTGCGGGCTTGATGGAACTTGGATGACCAAAGGAATGCGGCCATTTTGTGGAGGAGAGCTCTCGTGGGGGTTACTGGCTCTAAGAACCCTGGGCCGACGCAGCAGTAAAGCTGGTGAAGTCTAGGAAGCGCTGCTCTTCTTGAGGACTTCAAACTTTGTCCCATTTATGAATGGCTTCCACCTTATTTGCATCAATCGTAACACCTTCTGGGGAGAGGATGTACCCCAAAAACTCTGTGGAGAGTTGGCTGGAGGTACGTTTTTCCAATTCTGTGTTGAGACCACACTGCCGAAACATCTCCAGGTTCGGATGAGGTGTGTGTACTGCTCTGGGTTTTCAAAAAAGAGGAGTATGTCACCTCAATAGATGACACTGTCCCCAAATACATCACTGATGAAGGGTTGCAAGGTCAGGGGAAGGGTAGTTAGCTCCAATGGCATATCAGACAGTTAAAATGTCCATAGTGTGTTTTGAAATCTGTCTTCCATTTGTCCCTTGCCCAAATGTGTGTTAGAATGGAAATCCTCGCAGATGAAGTTGGATGAAAAGCTTTGCAGATTTCCTGTGAGCCAACAATTGTGAGATTCACAGCAGGGGGTAATGGCCTGGACTTGGACAGTGGCTCTGGTTCTGTTTCTGCTTTGTTTATTCATAGATTCATAGATTCTTGGACTGGAAGGGACCTCGAGAAGTCATCGAGTCCAGTCCCTGCCAGCAATTTATTCCAGTGTTTAACCACCGTGACATTTAGGAACTTTTTCCTAATGTCCAACCTAGACCTCACTTGCTGCAGTTTAAACCCATTGCTTCTTGTTCTATCCTTAGAGGCTAAGGTGAACAAGTTTTCTCCCTGCTCCTTATGACACCCTTTTAAATACCTGAAAACTGCTATCATGGCCCCTCTCAGTCTTCTCTTTTCCAAACTAAACAAACCCAATTCTTTCAGCCTTCCTTCATAGGTCATGTTCCCAAGACCTTTAATCATTCTTGTTGCTCTTCTCTAGACCCTTTCCAATTTCTCCACATCTTTTTAAAAATGTGGTGCCCAGAACTGGACACAATACTCCAGCAGAGGACTAACCAGAGCAGAGTAGAGCGGAAGAATGACTTCTCGCGTCTTGCTCAGAACACACCTGTTAATACATCCCAGAATCATGTTTGCTTTTTTTGCAACAGCATCACACTGTTGACTCATATTTAGCTTGTGGTCCACTATAACCCCTAGATCCCTTTCTACCGTACTCCTTCCTAGACAGTCTCTTCCCATTCTGTATGTGTGAAACTGATATTTTCTTAAGTGGAGCACTTTGCATTTGTCTTTGTTAAACTTCATCCTGTTTAACTCAGACCATTTCTCCAATTTGTCCAGATCATTTTGAATTATGACCCTGTACTCCAAAGCAGTTGCAATCCCTCCCAGTTTGGTATCATCCGCAAACTAAATAACCGTACTTTCTATGCCAATATCTAAGTCGTTGATGAAGATATTGAGCAGAGCCGGTCCCAAAACAGACCCCTGCGGTACTCCACTTGTTATACCTTTCCAGCAGGATTGGGAACCATTAATAACAACTCTCTGAGTATGGTTATCCAGCCAGTTATGCACCCACCTTATAGTAGCCCCATCAAATTGTATTTGCCTAGTTTATCCATAAGAATATCATGCGAGACCGTATCAAATGCCTTACTAAAGTCTAGGTATACCACATCCACAGCTTCACCCTTATCCACAAGGCTCGTTATCCTATCAAAGAAAGCTATCAGATTGGTTTGACACGATTTGTTCTTTACAAATCCATGCTGGCTGTTCCCTATCACCTTACCACCTTCCAAGTGTTTGCAGATGATTTCCTTACTTACTTGCTCCATTATCTTCCCTGGCACAGAATTTAAACTAACTGGTCTGTAGTTTCCTGGGTTGTTTTTATTTCCCTTTTTTATAGATGGGCACTATATTTGCTCTTTTCCAGTCTTCTGGAATCTCTCCCATCTCCCATGATTTTCCAAAGATAATAGCTAGAGGCTCAGATACCTCCTCTATTATGTCCTTGAGTATTCTAGGATGCATTTCATCAGGCCCTGCTGACTTGCAGGCATCTAACTTTTCTAAGTGATTTTTAACTTGTTCTTTTTAAATTTTATCTGCTAAACCTACCCCCTTCCCATTAGCATTCACTATGTTAGGCATTCCTTCAGACTTCTCGGTGAAGACCGAAACAAAGAAGTCATTAAGCATCTCTGCCATTTCCAAGTTTCCTGTTACTGTTTCTCCCTCTTCACTGAGCAGTGGGCCTACCCTGTCTTTGGTCTTCCTCTTGCTTCTAATGTATCGATAAAAAGTCTTCTTGTTTCCCTTTATTCCTGTAGCTAGTTTGAGCTCATTTTGTGCCTTTGCCTTTCTAATCTTGCCCCTGCATTCCTGTGTTGTTTGCCTATATTCATCCTTTGTAATCTGGCCTAGTTTCCATTTTTCATATGACTTCTTTTTATTTTTTAGATCATGCAAGATCTCGTGGTTAAACCAAGGTGGTCTTTTGCCACATTTTCTATCTTTCCTAACCAGCGGAATAGCTTACTTTTGGGCCCTTAACAGTGTCCCTTTCAAAAACTGCCAACTCTCCTCAGTTGTTTTTCCCCTCAGTCTTGATTCCCATGGGACCTTACCTATCAGCTCTCTGAGCTTACCAAAATCTGCCTTCCTGAAATCCATTGTCTCTATTTTGCTGTTCTCCCTTCTAGCCTTCCTTAGAATTGCAAGGTCTATGATTTCATGATCACTTTCACCCAGGCTGTCTTCTACTTTCAAATTCTCAATGAGTTCCTCCCTATTTGTTAAAATCAAGTCTAGAACAGCTTCCCCCCAGTAGGTTTTTCAACCTTCTGAAATAAAAAGTTGTCTGCAATGCAGTCCAAGAATTTGTTGGATAGTCTGTGCCCCACTGTGTTATTTTCCCAACATATATCCGGATAGTTGAAGTCCCCCATCACCACCAAATCTTGGGCTTTGGATGATTTTGTTAGTTGCTTAAAAAAAAAAAATTGTTGATGGACTCTGATCTCGGTTTTGATCCTGGTGTGTCCCTGGACCTAGATTCTAGCACCACTCTTAGCCATTAGAAAATGTAGGGGTTCCTTTAATCAACCTCCGTCCCTGGACCTACTCCACCATTCTTGACTCGGACATCCATCAGTACTATAAGGGCCCTACCGCCAATCAAACCCCAACCACCACCCCTTGACTCCTTAAGCCCCACGCCTTGACCCGTAGTCCCTCCCACCTGTCACTGGAAGTCTTGCCCCATGGGGGTGTTACTTCTGGGGTCAAGGTGGCCACATGACCAGAAGCAAGGTGTGTCATGTGACCCCTCTAAGAACTGCACCCACCACTCTCTACCAATCAGGATGGGTTTCATCCCAAAAGGACAGCCCTGAGGGGAGATTTGACCAATCAGGGTGCCTTCTGGGGTGGGGTGACCTGTCTGGAAGTGGGCCATGTGACCCCTCTAAGAACTCCTCCCACCACTCTCTACCAATCAGGATGGGTTTCATCCCGAAAGGACCATCCCGAGAGGAGATTTGACCAATCAGGGTGATTTCCGAGGCAGGGCGACCCGTCCGGAAGTGGCCCATATGACCCCACTAAGAACTCCTCCCAAGGCCCTCTGCCAATCAAAGTGCAGCACCATTACCCCATAAGTCCCAGTGCCAGACAGAGAAGGCCATCTCTTACCAAGGACATGTATTTTAGAAATCGTGGAAAAGCTGATGAGTGGAAACGTGGACTCCTTCACTACCCCCGGGAGAACTTTGGACTTTGTTTTAGCCCCGAGGTCTCTCTTTGTCCACCTCCTTAGAGGTGGAATACGATCACGGCTTGGGGAATCACCGGCGGACAACGTGAATGGAAAAGACGTCTCACAGGTAAATGAATGATTAAGAAGCGATGGTCGAGGACGATGTGTAATGGGTTAGGAACTGAGGGTTGTGTAAATCTAAAAACAAGCAGTGGGGTGCTTACACTGAATCTTTTCTGAAAATCTCTCAACAGCTCGACGATGCCTTTCTAGAGGTCCTGGAGGCCCTGGAACAGCGTTGCATCAAGCAGCAAAGATGAACCGGGCCCACCTTGTCTTTGCTCAACGTCGATACAAATTGTTGAAGAGGACTCTGAGGATGATGGCTATGAGTAGTTTAGGAGGAGGCTTGGCATAGAACTAACTGAGCCAGTGCCTCCCCGTGAGCATAAAAAAGTCATGCAAACTATTGTACGTGTTGCTGGTTATGCTGTCCTTAAACACTGCGTTAGGGAAAAGCCCCGTGGAGGGTCATCTTTTTTTATTTGTTAAATATGGTAACCCCAGCAATTGGCTTTTAAATGCATGTGGGGAGGGGGGTTATTGAAAAGTATATGGCTGCAAACTTGGTTTGGTGTGTTTATAAAGCTGCTGGTTTGTGTGTGAGAGGGGTCTGTGCAAGGCATAGGTGTAGGTTTTTTAAAAGTACTTGGTTTGTTTCAAACTAACAGGTTTTTTTTACTGTGCATAATGTGATGTGTTTTTAAAATGGGTTTGAGGCAATTGGGGGAATAATACTAACTAACCCAAAGGCCCAAGCACACATGGCTGGGGGACAGAACAAGCATGGGCCTTTTAAATGCATGCAGGGAGGGGGGTTATTGAAAAGTATATGGCTGCATACTTGGTTTGGTGTGTTTTCTAAAGCTGCTGTTTTGTGTGTGAGAGGGGTCTGTGCAAGGCATAGGTGTAGGTTATTAAAAAGTACTTGGTTTGTTTCAAACTAACAAGGTTTTTTACTGTGCAAAATATGTTTTTAAGTGGATTTTAAAAGCAGTTTAGTTTTTTATTCTGCAAAATGAGATGTATTTTTAAAAAAAATAGTTTTGGGTTTTTTTTGGCTTGTTTGTTTTGTTTTGTTTTTTAAGTGGTAGAAATAAACTCAAAACCTGTGTTTGTTGTACAGCCTGAAATGGATTATTTGTTTTAAAGCTGTGACTTTTTAAATAGAAAAACACCTTAATGAATATTTTAGTTTTTAAGTTTACAAGACGGTTTCATGAGTTTTATAATAATGTTGTTTGCCCCGCAGTACAGTCAAAACATGAGAGATCCTTACACCAGAGGAAAAACAAGTTCAAAAGAAAAAGGAAAGAGAGAGGTGCAAGGGAAAATTCATCAGCATCAGTGATTGATGGATGGATGAAGCCCAATAAATACATTTTGCTTATTGGTTTGGTTCTGTGAGATTTTGTATTTTAAGTAAATACATAGATGTGGGTGAGAAAGATGGTAAACCTCAGTTTTGTAAATTGTTTTTTTTTTTTTGTCCTCCCCGAGGTATTGCAACAACACAATCACAACACCAGTTCCTTAGCGGCCACTGCCACACCAAACCCTGAGGAAACTGAGAGTGAAAACGCCCACATTCACAAACCCAGAGCACGCACCCTAGTGGCTCTGAATGTGCGCAGAACCACCCACATTCACAAACGCAGAGCATGCGCTCTAGGGGCTCTGAATGTTCGCAGAACCACACACATTCACAAACCCAGAGCATGCGCTCTAGGGGCTCTGAATGTGCGCAGAACCACCCACATTCACAAACCCAGAGCACACACTCTAGGGGCTCTGAATGTGCGCAGAACCACCCACATTCACAAACCCAGAGCACGCGCTCTAGGGGCTCTGAATGTGCGCAGAACCACACACATTCACAAACACAGAGCATGCGCTCTAGTGGCTCTGAATGTGCGCAGAACCACCCACATTCACAAACCCAGAGCATGCACTCTGGGGGCTCTGAATGTGCGCAGAACCACATACATTCACAAACCCAGAGTATGCGCTCTAGGGGGTGTGAATAAAAAACGAATGATTGAAAACTCCTGCGATGCTGGAGTTTGTCAGGGAAAAAAGAGTCACATGATTAAACTAAACACAAAGTACCTGGTTCTGTTCAAAAACCCCAGGGTTAACTTACAAATCGCTACGCTTGCTTGGCAAATGTACCCCGGCAAAGCTCAATTCTTTCTAGAAGCTTTTGAGGATGCTACCAAAAGACCTTATGGCTACCTGGTGGTGGATTTCAGTGCTTCCACACCAGAAGCTTATAGACTAAGAACTGGTCTTTTTCCTCCAGACTGGCCGGCGGTTTATACTTTGAAAAGAACAACAGCCGGGTATATAAAGAGATGAATTATTGGCAGGCCCCTTTTTAACAGCTGGGGCTGCTGACCGATAACATGTCTAGCTGCATGAAGAGAAACCCGGGCCTGCTAAAATGACTTAGCAAATCGTCCCTGCAGCAAAGGAGGGCTATACTGTGTTAGGCCTCTGACGATCTAGTAGTGGCCATCTCAGAAACAGCGCTCATTACCTTCAAAGGAAACGTACCTTTAACACAGAATCAAGTGCGTGTGCTGAAAAAGAGACGCATGCTTATAAAAACTTTATGTAATAAAAGGGCTTCACTTCAAAGAAAGAAGCATCTGGTGAAGCAGTCTGGGGGGTTTATCAGCCCTCTGTTAAGTTTTGCTATCCCTCTGATAACGGGGCTTTTAACTAATTGATAATGGAGTATGCAGAAAAAATGTACCTGGTGCCCAGCCGCCACTTGGAGCAATTAAGGGCTCCCCCTCTGGCAGAGGAAAATAGGAGAATGACCGCAACTCGCTTATTGGATGCTGAAATGAAGTCTGTTCTTCTAAGAACTGACTTAGCCGAATACAAAAAGGCTCAACTTTACAGTGCCGTGCTTCAAAGGTACCTAATGTACGTGAAGCAGAGCGATGCGGATCAGGGAAAATAGGTCTGTTTCTACCAGAACAGGAACAGAGTGTAACTGCCAAACCCCCAGAAACACCAAAGACCTCAGACTCTGTTGCTCAGGAGAAGTTGGAGAACGTGAATAAGCGTTATAAGAAAAATGCATTAGTATTGCTAAATAAGCTGGGCCAGGATACAAATCTCTCTTCGTTGAATGATAAAGGGGCTTTTGTGTATAAAGGCTCTGTGGCTAATGGTTCTAACATGCTCGACTTAGGCAGGGCCGTCACCCAGACGTGCTCTGTTCCTAGCAGACATGGACCTAAACGATGGGGTGTGTTTCTGAATGCCATGGCAGAACTGAACATACCCTCTTCCGTCATGGGCAATGAGGCGTTCCAAAAGATCTCTGTTGGCCGCAAGACCTCGAAAGTCTCTTCTTAATCATTCATTTACCTGAGCGCTGTCTTTTCCGTTCACCTTGTCCACCAGTGACTCCCGCAAGCCGTGATCGCATTCCACCTCTAAGGGGGTGGACAAAGAGAGGCCACCATGTTCATCGGGGTGTCTCACAAGCACTTTGGTTTTGGTTTTGGGTTCGGGTTTCGACGTATCCATCAACGGCCGGGCCAAAGGGCTCCCCTCGGTCGCTCCCTCCTCCTCCTCGGAACTGTTGCTGATGTAACGCTTTCTCTGCAGATGGTCAAAGACATTCGGGGCTAAAACAAAGTCCGAAGTTTTCACAGGGGTGGTGAAGGAGTCCAACTTTCCTCGCAGCAGCCTTTCCACAATTTCTAAAACACGTGTCGTTGGTAAGAGATGGCCTCTTCTCTCCAGCACTGGGACTGATGGGATAATGGTGCTGCACTCTGATTGGTAGAGGGCCTTGGGAGGAGTTCTTAGTGGGGTCATATGGCCCACTTCCAGAAGGGTCACCCTGCCCCGGAACTCGCCCTGATTGGTCAAATCTCCTCTCGGGATGGTCCTTTCAGGACGAAACCCATCCTGATTCGTAGAGGGTGGTGGGAGGAGTTCTTAGAGGGGTCACATGGCCCTCTTCCAGACAGGTCACCCCACCCCAGAAGGCACCTTGAATGATCAAATCTCCTCTTGGGGCGGTCCTTTCAGGACAAAACCCATCCTGATTGGTAGAGGGTGGTGGGAGGAGTTCTTAGAGTGGTCAGATGACACACCTTGCATCTGGTCATGTGGCCACCTTGACCCCGGAAGTAATACCTCCATGGGGCGGGACTTCCGGTGACAGGTGGGAGGGACTAACGGGTCAAGAGATTGGGCTTAAGGAATCAAGGGGGGGGTTAGGATTTGATTGATGGTAGGGCCATTATACTACGGCCGGGTGCCAAGTCAAGAATGGTGCCGGAGGTAGTTTAAAGGAACCCCTGCATTTTCAGTCATTTCCATTGCCCAACTGCAGTAGGGGCAGCACCGGGCCAGGCTCATGTAGTGAGGCCATGGTTCACACCTGGTGTGATGGGTCCCCTTTTGCCTATGGACGGCACCTAGGCTAAGAGTGGTGCTAGAATCAAGGGCCAGGGACACACCAGGATCAAAACTGAGATCAGAGTCCATCAACAAAGCAGAAGCAGAACCAGAGCCAGTCTCCAAGTCCAGGCCAGAGGTCGAAGCCGGGTGGTCAGACCAAAGATCATCCAAGTCCATGCCCAAGCCAAAGTCCATAGACACGCCGAAGGTCAAATCCGGGTAGTCAAAATCCGAGGGGTTGGGGAAGATGAGGATGAGGAGGTAATGCTGGAGCGGGTGGGTGGAGGGCCTGGAGCGAGGCTAGAGAAAGGCAAGGAGAAAACTTAGCCAGGGTTCATAACCAAAATCTGGAGCCAAAAAGGGTCATGCCAAAGTCATAGCCAGAGACCGGAGTCAATAGTCAAGCCAGAGTCAACAGCAAGGAAACTGGAGGGCAGGGCAGGGCAGGGTGGTACATGCGGACGGGAATGAGGATGACTTACTGGAGCCCTAGAAACCCCTCATCGGTGGACTCCCTTGCGAGCAATAAAAGAAGGACAGCAGGATGACCAAGATGTCTCTGCCCCTGGGGTCCAAGCCAAGGGGAGCTCCCATCCAGGCTATGTGTCAGGACCCCATCATCCCCCTGTTCATTTCACACTCACAGACCCCCTAGCCGGAGGGGAGAATAAAGGGCAGAAAGTGAAAGTGCCCCTGGGGGAAAAGCTCTAGGCTGGGACCCAGTCCTCTTTCCAGATCTCCACCCAGGATTGTGTGACCAGGCCCACAGCCCTTCCTCTACGTCTCAGTTCCCACCTGCCAGATGGGGAGGATCCTTCCCCGCCCCAGACTCTTAGGGGGAGTTTCATTCCACGCTGGGAAGGGTTCAGATACCAGGTGGGTGGATTGGGCCCCAGGTGGGGGATGGTCAGACATTCGCTGCGGCAGGGGTGACACGGGCCATGGGAAGGTCTGAGCAGTGACGACAGGGGAGGGGCTCCATGTCAGGCCACCCCTCCCAGACTGCAATGGCTATAGAGCATATTTCCGGGCTCTGCGGATGCTCTTATTTCTGGGCCAGCCCCACAGCCCGATTCTTCCGAACCAGTATCTGGCCTGGCCCCAGCTCCAGGGGTCGGGGTGGGGCAGGGTGTTGAGAGTGAGGTGCTCAGCCTTGGTTTCTCTCAGTGCTGTGGGCTCTATGGCCGCTTCCCCCAGCCAGGGCCGGCTCCAGGCACCAGCTTCTCAAGCAGGTGCTTGGGGCGGCCGGTCGGGAGAGGGGCGGCAGGTCCAGGTATTCGGCAGCAATTCGCCGGACGGTCCCTCACTCCGTCTCGGAGTGAAGGACCTCCCGCCGAATTGCCGCTGCAGATCGCTATCGCGGCCGCGGCTTTTTTTTTTTTTTTTGGTTTTGGCAACTTGGGGCGGCCAAAACCCTGGAGCCGGCCCTGTCCCCAGCCCTTACCCCCCAGACACAGTGAGACAGAGCAGTACCTGCGGCAGGGGCTGGGAGCTTCTGGTCATGTGAAGGGGGGGTGGGTCTTCAAGGCTGCCCGGCAGAGCACAGCCCCTGCAGCGCTTTGGGCACCTGGCGCAAGCTCCTGATAGTAAAGAGCTCGGCCATCACCTTTGCTGTAATGTCCCCCTGTTGCAAGGGAACAAGGATCAATCAGAGACTTGGACACCCACGAGAATGAAGGGGATTAACGGCACCGGGAGCCAGCAAAATTTCCTCCCCGCCCCTCCCCATGTCTGAGGGATGGATTCCCCCACCCAACCCCCGAGCCGAAATCTTGTCTCTTCTCTCGTGACTCCCATCCCCTCTCCCACCATTGGGGAATGAACTCCTGCCCCCACTCCTCTCAGTTCCCCCCTGAGAGCTGTTCTACCTCCCAACCCAGGTGGGGATTCAGCTCCGCTCCCCAGAATCCCCTCAGCCGCCCTTGCCCCCTCCAGCTGAGGGGCTGGGAACCTCTGGGCAGTAGTGTCGGGGGGTGAGAGGAAGTGGACATCTTTCCCCAAGGGATCCCCCAGTCCTTAACATGATGCCATGGACAGTAGCTCTGAGGAATGGGGCACTTAAGCAGCCTCTGCTGACTGACTCGTCCAGTTCTCCCAGAGCAGGTGGTGGCTGAGATAACATGATCCCAGAGCACTAGGAACCGGCCTGAGGCCCGGAGGGGATGAAAGGCTCCGAGAGGTGGCTAGGGGAGTTGGCAGCCCCTAGCATGAGCAATGGCAGCGTGTCGTGTTGATGAGATGCCTGTTAGGAAATAGCCTTTTTGGAGAGCTGGGGCTGCCCTGCTTTGAGCTGCTCAGGGGACAAGCTGGCACCTATCAATGGCACCTGCCTGGGTTCCTCCTCTCCTTGCTCCCAGGTCAGCGCATGGGGATGGGATGGGAGTGATTTTCAATGGCCTGGAGGTGAAAGGCCCTGGGGTTCCCTCCCCAGTTGATCCCTCTTTGGTTACCTCGTCCCCTAGCAGCTGGCCGGCTTCCCCCAGAATGGAATACGTCAGCATCAGCCCAGCCTGGCTGACACGGAGCAGCGGGTGGTGTATGGCCTGCAGTGCCGCCTGAAGGAAAGTCCTTTTCTGATCTTCAGTAAATAGCTCTCCAAAGACCTAAAACCAACAGAACCAGAGCCCTTGCAATGGCTCAGAACCAGGCCCCAAATCCCTCTAGTGGCTCACAAGGTGGAGAAGAGTCCTGAGGCAGCCAACCTTTGGGGTCCCATGGACCAAGAAACCCCCTTCAGTAAGAGGTTGCAGGCACTGAGGCCTCAAATAGCTCTTTCTGGAGCAGGTACCATGAGATGCTGGACATGTGTCTCCGCACTCTGAAACCCAGCTCACACAGACAACACAGGACACTAGTGCTCCCAGCAGCGATATCTCCTGCAGCTCACCCGCTAGAGGTGAGGGGTCTTTTAGGTCTGGTTCATTCCCACGCCTCACCCCACTGACATTCCCAGGAGCCTCACATACTCTGCTGGAAATAAGTAGCAGGCTCTTGCCCTGTGTCCATGACACACTCACTGCAGGGGGAGACAACTCCACCCCGGAGCTGCTGCAATGCACCGGCAGAGAGTCCTTACCTCTCCCACCCTGGCCAGGTTTTTGTACCCCACGCGCTCGGTGTCTTGGAGCCTGTCCCGGCACCACAGCTCTCTCCCCTCTGTGATGTTGAGCCCTGGGGGAGAAAGACACACCCATTGGGGAGGTTTGGCATTCCGCTTTCACTGCCGGTTTCCTTTCTGGGTGCACGCTGGCCAGGGTCCTGGTGGCATCCACGGCCCAATGGAATCGCAAGGTCCATACCAGGCGGTTTAGTAGCAGAAGGGGGATTTGTTTCAGTCATCACAGTAATCCTGTGACCCTAACGGTCATTGTGCTCTGGGAGTGGGTGCCTGTCAATGGTGGTGTCTAATACTGAGAACCCCCCACACCCACTGAAGTCAGGATCTGGCCCTGACTACCCAACTGGTGACATCCTACAAGCTTTGTGTCCTTCCCCTGTGGTCCCTGCTCCTGCCCCTGCCCTGATGATGGGCTCTTTCCCTCCATGTGTCTCAATAGCTCCGTTCCTGTCCCCTCATGAGCTGGCTGCCCTGTGGGTGGGCTATTTCTCTGGGCTGGGGGACAGAGCCGGGCTCTGAAATAAAGCAGCCAATTTCCCTGGCAGTTTCACACTCATCTCACTAATTCAGAGAGAGGGGAAGAGAAAGAATCATCATCTAAGGTGGGATCGGTCTCAAAGGAGGGGGCTTCTTTCTGGAGGGTCCAATTGCCCAGCAGAGGGAGTCTCTAAGGAGGGGCCTTGTTTCTATTGGGGTTCCGCTTCCCCGCTACAGTGGGTCTAAACAGAGAGGCCTTAGTTCTATAGGCATCCCAATGGCCAGCTGGAACTAGTCTCCGAGAGGCTTGGTTCCGTGGGGTCCCATTGTCCAGCTGGCTTTCTTACCCCTCTTCTGCACCAGGAGCCTGTGCAGCCAATATATGCCACCCCTGGCTTGCGGACCGATGTTGTTGGCTGGGTGGGTTATATGGAGACCCAGCTGCAGCACGAAGTCACCTGCCTTGGAGAAGTCGGAGGAGGTCTGATAGAAGGAGGAGAAGAGGGGAATCCATTAACATTCTCCCTTCAGCTCTCCAGCGCCCCTGGGCCAGAGCTCTGCTCCCACCCCTCTGTAGGAGGCGCTGGGGGAGAGAAGCGAGAGCCCTCTTCCTCTCTGTCCCCAAGGGAGCTTGGAGCAAAGGGACCAGGGCAAGGGTGCTCTATGAGCATTCGCTGCCTAGCTGCTCCAGAATAACAAGGGCCCTGAGGCCAGGCACAAATCTGCCAGCCAGTGGCCTATGGAACGCAGTCCCTTACACACCCAAGGGGGACCAATTAGTCAGGGGATGAGGAACTTGACTCAAGCCCTGACTCTGCAGGATGCTGGGGTCAAAGGTCACTTACGTCAAATCCAGGCAGGCAGCTGGCAAATTCAAGCAGGGCCGCGCTGCTTTGTATGGCCCTAGCTCTCTCCTGGGCCTTTTTTGAATGGAGCCAGACATGGACATGCTGCAAGAGAAGGAGGCAGGGGAGGGTCAGCGGGCAGACGTACATGTTCTACAAATGAGCCTCTCCCCCTCCCCAAGGGTCTGAGACTTTGTGCTCAGGGTGGAATAGCTGAGCCCTGGTCACAGAGCTTGAAAAGGCAGTCCATGACATTGCCCACGTCTTGCTGCGCACAAGCTCATTGTCTCTCCAGGCTGGGACAATGGTCAGTCTTGGGGCTGGTCTATTTGCCCTGAACCCCTGATCCATGAACAGCATGACAGGATCAAGGCACATGCCCTGGACCCCAGACCCCAGCTGCAAGAGCCTTGGTAGGATGGATGGAACGGCCGTGAGAACAATCCCTCCGGGAACTGCAGTGTCTCTAGGACAGAAGAGCTGATTCCCTGAGGCTCCTCCTGCATCTCAGGGTCTCCCTAGAGAGGAGCCTGTGACTTTTCTCAGAGGCCCATGTCCTGCATCTCACAGGGGTTTGTCTCTCAGTTCCCGGCCAGGCCTGGTGCTCACTGTTAGTGCTTAATGCAACCGGGCAGAGCTCTGGCTGACAGTCCCAGCTCCTTCCCCCTGCACTGGCAGCTCTGGGAAAGTGTGGCCGGCTGGGTCCAAGCTGGAAGGACACAATGGAAATGTGGCTCTTCTAATCTCTCCTTCGCTGCCCTCCCCCAGGGTTCAGGGGCAATTCCACCACAGAACGTCCCATTCTGCTCACCTCCAAGAGGTGCTGCAGCTTCTCCAAGGTGGGGGTCTCGCTCAGCAGGCCCCTGAGCATGCTGTCCAGGCTCTGTAAATAGCTCTTGTGCAGAGCCTGCAAGAGGAGGGAGCACCCGCCAGTCAAGGGACATGGGGCCACACCAGTCAAGGGACAATTAGGAGGATTCTCCAGGAGCCCTGGCAAGACTCAAAAGGCACAACCTGGCCTCTCCCATTCACATCACTCCATGGACACTAAGCAAAAGTTCATGGCCGGATGCCTGCTGCCTCTTCAATCCTTGCTCTAGCAGTTCTCTGCACAGGGCCTGGTACCCAGCAGACTATGGAACAGGCAAACTGCAATGGGTGGGAGACAGGATCCCCGGGAGAGTCCATGCAGCAGAGCACAGAATGAGGAGAGGAGGAAAGTCTGGGATCAGCCACGGAGGGATAATGCAATCTCCTCTGGAGGGAAGGGGGCCCCCCTGCCAGTTTGTCATGGGCCTGTTCCCAGCTCTGCTCACCCCTCCTCTATTCTCAGCAGCTCTATCAAAGCAAGGGAGCAGGGACCAGAGCCTGCTTCTGCTCCTGGGACAGAGAAGTAGGATCAGGACCTACCCGGAACTGGGGGGTGTCGTTCCCAGTGCCCATGGTAATGATCCTGTGGAGAAGAGCCCGCAGGAGGCGAGATTCCAGCTCCAGGGCCAGTGGCGGCTTCAGTTTTCTGGCAGGAGAGAGGAACCTGTCATACACTTTGCAGCACCAGCGTGGCGTTGGAACTGCCATGGACATGACCCCCTGCCCCGCAGTGATCCCCTCCCTACGGCCACTGTAACGTTCCTGGAGTGAAATCAACCCCCCAGCCAGGAAAGAGGGGACGTTCCTGCCTCCTCTGCTGGGGGATGGGAACAGCCTCAGCTGGGGGTAACCTAGCCGGAGGAGGATCTGTGACTCCTGGCTCTGGGCCCAATCAGCACTAGGGTTAGGGCAGCTGGACGGGAGGGTCCTGGTACCTGAGATTGTAAACCGCGGCCATGGAGCTGGAAATGATGGAGCTCGGCTCTGAGACCTCCGGGAGATTTTCAATCAGCTCCTGGGAGACCCCAACGAAACAAAACTGCGTGTGAGACTCTGGCCCCGCAGACCCACAGGTTCTTCCCAGGGAGGAGCCCAAAGTGCTCTGCAGAAACAGCCAGTGTCACCCCCACCCCCAACCAGCTGAGCCCCCCCATTCCTCCCATCCATCAAACTTCCTTCCCCGTCTCCCACCCAATTCCTCCCTCCCCTTTCCTTTTCTCCCCTCTGGACTTACAGTTCCCCCACTGCCATCTCCTGATCAGTGTCACCATTATCCCCCGCCCTGCTCCCCAGCCCTCAGCCCCAGGAACCCCTGTCCTCTGCTTCCCCCTTCGGCCCCACTAACGCTTCCTCCCATGTCTGGCTCCTTCGCCCCAGGGGCCGGGCAGGGGGTCCCACTCACCGCAATGCTCTCCACAAGGGCTGCTTTGGAAACGTGGGGCTCCAGGGTGTCCCGCCCCTGATGCTGTGCCGAGGAACACAGACTCGGCACAGTGTGGAGGAAGCGGAGCTGAGTGGCCCTGTCCTTCACCAGCTAGGAGTGGGGTGAGGGGAGAGAGAGAGAGCCTGTTACATAGGGACCTCTCCGCCCAACCCAAACCAGCTCCAGGGCTCAGGACCTCCATGGGGTTAGACAGGGAAAGCCGCCCCTTCCTGAAACCTGTGTTGCCCGGCACAGACAAAGTTTGTAACTTGGACAGTGTCTGCGGGGAGCGGAAACCTTGGCCCGTGTGGGACAAATATCCCCACCTTGGGGTGCCAGATAACAGAGGAGACGTGTCCCCCCATTGGGGGTGAGGGATTGTCTGGGACAAGACCCCCCTGCCTGGGTGGGGATGGAACAAGGAGCAGGACAGCCCCGGTGGCAGCGCAGTAACAATTGGGGGATTTTTGTACCTCATCTGTGCCCTGGAGGTGCTTCTGGATCATCATGATGGTGTCGTGTTCAGGGGACACCTCCTCCTCCTCCTCCTCCTCCTCATAGGCACTGGGGGACTCTGCAGCAGGGAGAGAAGGAGAAAGTATAATCCCTTCTGCTGCTGGGGGGATGCAGTGGACAGAGAAGGCTCCATGTTTCCCCCTTCTCTGTAAGGAGCCCCATGGCAGCGAGGGCCCCATCCTACCCCTGCGAGAGACGCCCTCAGCCCCATGAGCGTCAGGGCCCCATGGCAGTCAGCCCCCCCCACATGATCAGTGGAGGCTGGAGCTCCCCCGACTCCACCCAGCATCCCCTGCCGCGGGAAGTGGCTGTGCCCCCCCCCCACTGGTGTTAGTGGGGCTCACATGGGTCAGTCCCGGCACCTTGGTGAGCCAATGGGAACAGGGTATTACTAGTACCCCACTGCCCGAGTCCTCCTCCCTTTCCCCTGCGTCTCCCCTCACCTGCAAAGAGGGAGCCTTCATCTGCAGACCTGTCAGACCCCACGGAGGAGCTGCTGGCCCCTCGGGAGTAGGCGGAGCTGCTGGTGTATGTCCCACAGTCGCTCATCTCCTGCTCTGGGCTGGCAGGAGACTCCTCAGTGGCCAGGGTGGGGCTGGCGGGGGGCTCCTCAGTTGCCAAGGTAGGGCTGGCGCAGGGCTCCACAGTTGCCAGGGTGGGGCTGGCGCAGGGCTCCTCGGTTGCCAAGGTAGGGCTGGCGCAGGGCTCCTCGCTTGCCAAGGTAGGGCTGGCGCAGGGCTCCTCGGTTGCCAAGGTAGGGCTGGCGCAGGGCTCCACAGTTGCCAGGTTAGGGCTGGCGCAGGGCTCCACAGTTGCCAGGTTGGGGCTGGCGCAGGGCTCCACAGTTGCCAGGATAGGGCTGGCGCAGGGCTCCACAGTTGCCAGGGTGGGGCTGGCGCAGGGCTCCACAGTTGCCATGGTGCTGGATGGCTCCTGCTGGGCCCTGGGGCGCAGCTCCTGGCTCCTTGGCTTCCTCTGAAGGAAGCCCCAGAGCTGCCTTGCCCGGCTCCTGCCCTCTCCTGGCTCCCTCCTCCATAGCTGTACCCGAGGCCACCTCCATTTGGGCCCAGAAGGTGCCTCAGGGTCAGCTAGGGGAGCTGTCTTCCTCCTCCTAAAGCATGCCAGGCAACTCCTCTTTTTAGCCTGTCCACAAGCCTCTTCCCCGCCCGTGGGGACAGAGGGGCTGCTCTCTTCCTGGGAAAGCCGGATGCTCCTTCCCTCTGGCTCTGGAGCCACCTGCCCGGCCTTCCTCCTGAGCATCTGCCTCAGCCGCTCCATCCTGGAACTGAGTGGGGAGCAGCCGTGAGTCTGGCTTCAAAGCAGCCTCTCATGAATGGGGCCTGCCTGCTCCCCGGCCCACCTCCCCTCTTCTGAGGCAATTCCTCCTCCCCACACATCCCACCCCAGGGCACAGGAACCCTCAACCTGGGGAACAAACTCTGCCAAGGGATGGGCTGGGAGCCCTATTGGTGGGATATTTCCACCACACTGGGGATGGCTCTGGAGAACTCCACTTACTTACTCTAGATGGGATGGAGCTGGATGGCAGATGCTCGGTGTTGGTCCTTCCTTTACCCTCCTCCTCGATCTCCTGCACCCAGGTGGCCTGTAAGGGGTGCTGCAGAATCCCCTGCCAGCAGGGCAGGGGGTAGAAGTCAGGAGATCGAAACTGACTGTGAAAACAAGACAATGTTTTATTGCCAGGGGATGGATAAACTCAGGCCAGCAGCCAGGGGTTCACAACACTGACCGACCGCCAGCAGGACACCTCCCATCTCAAGGTCTCCTAGTACCTCACGCACATTCCTGAAGCCTGATGGCCCAAGGGCTGTAGGGGAGTGTCCCCAGCCCCACTGATGGAAACAGAGGCCTTGGCAGGAGAAGCCACTGCCTCAGGGTTGCACTGGGAGTCAGGGATAGAGCCGGGGATGGAGCCCAGGAGTCCTTTGTCCAGGCTCCCGCACTAACCGCTAGAGGAACACTCCCTTCCAGAGCTGGGAAGTGCCAGTCTCCCTGGCTCCCAGTGTGACCTGTTGTAGTGACTGACGCATTTGCTACTTGTCCCCCATTCAAGCCAATAACACATCTTTGTGTTGGCAATCATGAGTTAGACCTTCTCAGCACCCCTCTGTCTCCCCCAGCTGTCAGGTATTCCTTCAATTATGGAGGCTTGGATGCTGACAGGACTGGAATTTGTTACTGGCTCACTGGGTGTTTCTAGCCAATGAGGGTCTCAGTCTATCCTCAGAGGCCCACACCCCCAGACACTGAAGATCAGGGTGGATTGATTTCATTCCAAATGTTTTGTATTTGTATTTTTGAGTTATTTTCCTAATGAAAGATTGATTCTCATGAAATTCTTAGTGGTGGCCGATGACAGAACACAGAGCAATGGTCTCAAGTTGCAATGGGGGAGGTCTAAGTTGGATATTAGGAAAAAGGTTTTCACTAGGAGGGTGGTGACGCCTTTGAATCTGCTACAATAGAGTCCCTTATCTTGTACTTAGAGCCTATATTTTTTCTTACCTTCTACACAGATGACGATTTCTTTCAAAAAAATCCACACAGATATGAAAAAATAAACGCACAGAATGTCCTCCACACCGACTGTCTCTTGGTCCTCTGAGAGAGACCGCGAGATGGAGACTTGCTGCAGCAAGGCTACAAGGCGTCTCCGAGGTTCCCCCTGCCCTGCATCCCTGTCCTGCCTGGCTGTTGTCAAGGGAGCCCTGTGAGGTCACAGACACCTCATCATCTTTGCCCAATAGGCTGAGTTCCTGCCAGAGGCCTTTGTGAAGTCACTGCACACCCACCTTTCCCTTGCAGGCCTGATGTCTGCCCCTGGCCAGCCCAGTTGGATGTTTGAGCTGCACCCCGGATCACCCCACTTGGTCATTATTGATTCTGGGGAGCAAGCAGGCTACCCAGTAAAACAGCAGTGTCTGTTCCTCACCCCACACTGAGTTTTTCATAGAGGCATCAGTTATGAAATAATTAGATCTCCTAAGGTTGCCTCTATTTTTCGGGCTATGAAATTTCACACTCTTAGCACCCTACTGAGCCCAATTGCTTGTAATTCTCTAAAAGGCACCTTCCTAACCAGTTATGATGGTAGGACACCAGGAAACAGAAACGCCACCTCTCCCTTGGGTAATTTGTTCCAGTAGCTAGACTCTCTCACTGTCATAATTAAATTTGAAATTGACAACCTTTGATAAGGGCAAAATTCATGACAATCTTTTAAATAATTGAAATAGAAGAGAAAAAATAACATTAAGTGGAATATGTTCACTGCCAAGTTTTTCAGACAGTCGCACCACTGATGTGATAGCTAAGGCCCTGGAAGCAAAGTTAGCTGAAATTCTAATTCAACTTTGGACAGCAGGAGCTTCCTTGAAAGGTGCAGAAAATATTGTTTTCATTTCAGTTTATTCAAATAGTTCAGTTTAATCGACCAGTTTCTTGAAATTCAAGAAAGCCATTGGGAATTCACAAAACAGGCAAACTTGTTTTCCTCCCTCAATCTATGGATAAAAACTAGGTGTGAGGGGATAGATCTACTGGTTCATCAATCTAGAAACACGTGGATACAAGAATGTATCATTTCAGTTCACTAACCACACATCAAAGTTCCTTTGTTTAAGAAATCAGTTAGTTTTAAATGCAAAACATTTTGATACAACTTTTTTCTTATGCTTCTCTTTCTAGCTCTGGCATGACCTTGATGTGTGACCAAAGAGAAGTCACTTCTTTTTCCTTTCCCTCTGTACCATGGGGATGGAGAAAATTCTCTAAGTCCTAGCAGGAGAGAGATTTGAGCACATCAGGCGTGTTAGGGCCCTTGTGTTCTGAAATACAATGAGTGATTGTTGTTTGGGGCAAGAATCCCAATGGATTTGCTACTTGTCCCCCAACCAAAGCCAATAACACATCTCTGTATTTTCAATCATGTGTTAGACATTCTCAGCACCCCTCTGTCTCCCGCAGCCCCCAGGTGTTCCTTGGATTATGGAGGTTTGGTTGCTAAGAGAACTGTAATTTTTTTATTGGCATCCTGGGTGTTACTAGCCAATGAGGGTCTCAGTCTGACCCCCGAGGCCGAACCCCAGACAC
Organism: Chrysemys picta bellii; assembly: GCF_011386835.1. NCBI lineage: Eukaryota > Metazoa > Chordata > Testudines > Emydidae > Chrysemys > Chrysemys picta. The sequence continues at coordinate 80,514,444 of NC_088792.1, forward strand.
TAAAGATCAGGATGGATTGATTTCACTCAAAGTTTTTTGTATTTGTATTTTTGAATTATTTTCCTAATGAAAGGTTGATTCTCATGAAATTCTTAGAGCTGGCAGATGACAGAACAAGGATCAATGATCTCAAGTTACAGTGTGGAAGGCTTGGATATTCGGAAAAACGTTTTCCCTAGGAGGGTGGTGACGCCTTTGAATCTGCTACAGTAGAGTCCCTTATCTTGTACTTAGAGCCTATATTTTTTCTTACCTTCTACACAGATGACGATTTCTTTCAAAAAAATCCACACAGGTATGAAAAAAAAACCGCACAGAATGTCCTCCACACCGACTGTCTCTTGGTCCTCTGAGAGAGACCACGAGATGGAGACTTGCTGCAGCAAGGCTACAAGGCGTCTCCGAGGTTCCCCCTGCCCTGCATCCCTGTCCTGCCTGGCTGTTGTCAAGGCAGCCCTGTGAGGTCACAGACGCCTCATCATCTTTGCCCAATAGGCTGAGTTCCTGCCAGAGGCCTTTGTGAAGTCACTGCACACCCACCTTTCCCTTGCAGGCCTGATGTCTGCCCCTGGCCAGCCCAGTTGGATGTTTGAGCTGCACCCCGGATCACCCCACTTGGTCATTATTGATTCTGGGGAGCAAGCAGGCTACCCAGTAAAACAGCAGAGTCTGTTCCTCACCAGGTGTCAAGTATCAGAGGGGTAGCCGTGTTAGTCTGAATCTGTAAAGAGCAACAGAGGGTCCTGTGGCACCTTTAAAACTAACAGAAGTATTGGGAGCATAAGCTTTCGTGGGTAAGAACCTCACTTCTTCAGATGCAAGTAATCACTTGCATGTGAAGAAGTGAGGTTCTTACCCAGGACAGCTTATGCTCCCAATACTTCTGTTAGTCTTAAAGGTGCCACAGGACCCTCTGTTCCTCACCCCACACTGAGTTTTTCATAGAGGCATCGGTTGTGAAACAATTCAATCTCCTAATGTGGCCTCCATTTCACGGGCCGTGAAATTTCACACATTTTGCACCATATTAAGCCCAATTGCCTGTAATTCACTAAAAGGCACCTTCCAGAATGACAACCATATATTGGTGTCTAACTACCTCCTGCTGCAGGGAGACGTTGTGATATGAGGACAGCAGGAAATAGAGCATCCACCTTTTCCTTGTGTAATTTGATCAAGTGCTTAGTCTCCCTCACTGTCAAAAAAGTGTGTCTTACTTCTCCTTTGAATTTCTCTGGCTTCAGCTGACAGCCCTTGGTTCTTGTTGTGCCTTTCTTGGCTAGATCGAATTAGCCCTGCCCCATGAAATCCGATCTCCTTGTCCTGCTGGGAGCCCCTGAGCAAGGAGAACTCAGTAGGGGCCTCCTAGCTGTTTCTCTGCCAGGCTGGTGACAGGATTTCCTCTCCGTGGGGATATTAGATGCAACTGCAGAGGCAATGCAGAAGTGAGTGCGCTGCATCAGCCTGGCCTTGGGCTCAGGGCTTTGGCCTTGGCAGCTTCTGCTCCAGTCACGTCTCTGGGTGCCTGGACTCAGAGCTTCTGGCCCCCCTGTGGCTGTAGCCAGGGCTGGGACACTGGGCTCAGGACTTTCATGCCCCTCCCCACTCCTGTCGGCTCTCAGGGTACCTGAGCTCGGGGCTTCTGCCCGGCATCTGCAGCTAGGGCTCAGGGATTCCCTTGCAGTTCCTTCTGGGGCTCAGGTGTCCATTTTTCTGGATGCCCCAAAAATGGTATGAGCCGAGGTGCTCCCAAGTAGTAGGTAGGAGCTGGAGGTGCTCCCAAGAGCAGTGACGCACCTGTGAACCTCCTCTAGCTTCAGAAAGGTTGCTGGCTGCTGCCCTTGGAGCCCAGGTCTGAAGGCAGCACGGAAGTGAGGGTGACAATGCTGTGACCCCCTACAACAACCTCTGAACTCACCCATTCTCCCATTTTGGTCGGGACTCCCATGGTTATAATACCATGACATTTCAGATTGAAACATTGAAATGGTGACATTGTTCAATTTCAAGGCCAGAAGGTTTTTAAATTAGTCAAAGTGAGCCCTGAATTTGGTAGGGACCTGGCTATTATGGAAGTCCTAGCAGGTTTGCACTCCCAGTTCTCCTGAAAGGCCATTGAGAATTCATGCTGCCTGAGAAACTTCCCAGAATAAGCTACCAGGACTGGGAGCAATTGAAAGAAACCAACCAAAGCCTGAGCTAGGATGGAGAGCATTGATCCAAGCGGTGTTTGAACCCCTCCACCCCCACCTGCCTGCCTGCGGAGAAATGGACAGAGGGGCACTGATTTCTATTTGTGAACTTACTAAAGTCCATCGGCTTCAGCATGAGCCGTATAGCCCATACTCTGAATTCTTGGATAAACAGCAAAGTTGGCTTTTTAGAAACCTTTCCCCCCAGTGCTCTGTAGCCACTTTGGATTGTGCCCAGCAGTGGCTGGTGGAAGGGAGGGGAAGGTAGAGGAGGCCATGCAAATGTTGTGGTTTCTGCACTACCCCACAGACACACACACACAGGACCCTCTGTTGCTTCTCAAACAGCAATGCACAGCATATTAGCCAGGACAGTAAATGATTTGGCCAAAACCTACAAAATCCTCAGTGTTGAAAGTACAATTTATCTAGAAAACAATGGGAGGGAGGGGTTAGAGAGTTGCAGTAACCACCTGGATTTCCAGTCTCTGGCCAGGCACATCCCCCTCTCCACAGTTTTCACTGATATCTTCTCCAAAGTGGTCCTCCTGATATAATCTGAGGTCACATCCTGGCCTTTAGGGACATTGGCAGGATCTTCACTGTTCCCAGCTGCAGCATCACCCTTGTTTCTTCCTTGTGTCAGGATCCTGAACTCGACCATCTCATGGTCACTGCCTCCCAGGTTCCCATCCACTTTTGCTTCCCCTACTAATTCTTCCCGGTTTGTGAGCAGCAGGTCAAGAAGAGCTCTGCCCCTAGTTGGTTCCTCCAGCACTTGCACCAGGAAATTGTCCCCTACACTTTCCAAAAACTTCCTGGATTGTCTGTGCACCGCTGTATTGCTCTCCCAGCAGATATCAGGGTGATTAAAGTCTCCCATGAGAACCAGGGCCTGCGATCTAGTAACTTCTGCTAGTTGCCGGAAGAAAGCCTTTTCCACTTCGTCCCCCTGGTCTGGTGGTCTATAGCAGACTCCCACCACAACATCACCCTTGTTGCTCACACTTCTAAACTTAATCCAGAGACTCTCAGGTTTTTCTGCAGTCTCATACCAGAGCTCTGAGCAATCATACTCCTCTCTTACATACAATGCAAGTCCCCCACCTTTTCTGCCCTGTCTGTCCTTCCTGAACAGCTTATATCCATCCATGACAGTACTCCAGTCATGTGAGTTATCCCACCAAGTCTCTGTTATTCCAATGCTTCATTCCAAGATTCCAATATGTCATTTTTTACTAATCAGTATTTTCCAGTGTAGAAAGCACTGGGCTTCAATTGCAGCAAGGGAAGTTTAGGTTGGACATTAGGAAAAATTTCCTAACTGTCCTGGTGGTTAATCACCAGAATAAATTGCTTAGGGAGGTTGCGGAATCTCCATCATTGGAGATTTTTAAGAGCAGGTTAGACAAACACCTGTCAGGGATGTTCTAGATGGTGCTTTGTCCCGCCGTGAGTGCAGGGGACTGGACTTCTGACCTCTCGAGGTCCCTTCCAGTCCTATGATTCTATGATTGATCCAATATTGTGCTCTAATATTTTTCATTGAAGCTTTATTAATGCAAGATAAAAAGAACCCCCATGAATGGGGTTGGGTTGCGGGTCAACTCTGGAATCCCGGAGGAAGTTGCGTCTGAGTGTGCTTCAGTGGATTTATGTCCTCTCACCATTAATCACAATGGGCTAAACTCTATTATCTCTTGGCTCAAGTCTACCTAGCAGAGTTTAAGTGTAAGGCATTTCTATGGGGTAGAAAGTATCCTAACTACAGCTGGCCAAAATTCTTTGGCTGAAACTTTTTTTCAGAGAAAAGTGCATATTCAGCTACACCAGAATGTTTGCCCAATTGTATTGGGTTCTTCGGGATGGAAAAACATCAAATAAATTCATTTCCCCACTGCTAAACCTTGCTGTTCAGTGTCCCACCTCTGCATAGAGGGGTGAAAGTAAAACTCTAAATCAGTGTTGGTGAGAACAGGGGCTTGTTTGCATTGGGAAGTTATTCCTGAGCAAGATAATATGTGAATTTAAGGCACTAGAGCTATCCAGGTATGAACACTCTTAATTTACTGGATTAAACTAAACCAGAAAATGGCATTCTTATTTGGCTACGGCTACACTACGGGGAGGCAATCGATTTCAGATACACAAATTCAGCTATGGGAATAGCCGTGAGGATGGCCGCGGCTCCCCCGTCGGCGGCGCTTACTCCTACCTGGGCTGGTGGAGTACGCGTGTCGATTCGGGGATTGATTGTCGCGTCCCGACAAGACGCCATAAATCGATCCCCGAGAGATCGATTTCTACCTGCCGATCCGGGCGGTAGTGAAGACAAGCCCAAAGGCCATATAGGGAGTTATATTAAATAGCTGTAGCGTCAGTTTCCGTGTCGACCAGCCCTAAAGCAATAGAATTGTGTCAGTGGTGAGAATAGGGCTAATCAGTATATAGCAATGATGAGAAAAAAAAGTGTATGATCAAAAGAACTCTGTGAATAACTGATTTCTTGGTTTGCTGGCTAGTCTGAAACATAAATGAAAAACTTCAGTTTCTGGTTGACCCAAATTGATTTTTTTTTTTTAATTTCCATTTTTTTGGCTGACTGACAAGTTGAATGAAATGTTTTGTTTGATCCGTTGCAGTTTTTGCAATTGTTATATTTTTAAATAAAATTGAAGTAAATTTTGAAACAAAAAGTCTTTTAAATGAGAAACTTAAAATATTTAGACCTTTTTTATTTTTCTGAGGTTTTAGATCAAAGCAAAACAATCCAGCTCATTTGACACAGATTCATAAAATATTTCTGTTAACCCAAATCTGCGTTGCTCAGAAAAAAAGGATTTTGGTCCAACTCCCCTCTCCCCCCAGTTCTAATGAACACTATATCGTGATACTCAAAGTAAAACTATTCCAATTCAGATTAGTCGTGAGGCTCACATTTTCAACAGGGAGGGTGGTTAACGGCTGGAATGAACTACCATGGGAAGTGACGGTTTATCCAGCTAGAGCGGCTGTGAAATCAAGACCCGATGGCTCTCTGGAAGATACACTTAATAAAATGCCAGTTAATGGGCTTAATACCGAGGATAACTGTATAGGACTGTGACCTGAGTTATACAGTCAGACTAAATGATCTCATTGTCCTTTCTAGCCCTTAAAATATATGATAAATTTATAGCATTGCTGTAAGTAAACCTATAAAATCACTATATGGCATTGACAATGAGGAGTCCTGTGGCTCCTTAAAGACTAACAAATGTATCAGGATAGTTTATGCCCAGATACATTTGTTAGTCTTTAAGGTGCCACAGGACTCCTCCTTGTCTTTGCTGAAACAGACTAACACGACTACCCCTCTGAAATATATGGCATTGGTGGGAGTAACATTACATGAGCATTATTATTGATACTACTTCATTAATTCATTAGTATTGGGCTTAATCCCAACCCCATTCTGTTAGGTGCTGTACCAACATATAACAACACAAAACAAAAAAACCCAACATCTGGCTATAGGAGCTTGTAATGTAAGCTTAAAATAAGAGACAACGATACAGATGACAAACAGATGGGGACCAGCAGAAGGTGACAACAAGATGATTGAGAATAAAGCTGTATAACAAGTATATAGAGCCTTGTCAGAATTTGATTTTTATTTTTTTTATCATTTTAATTGATAATATCAATGTTTATTTTTAAGCCTTTTTTATTTTAAATGTTTAAACCTTTACAATTGCGGGAAATTATGGGGATCACACATTGGGAGGTCAGACATTTTTTTTAATGACAGTCGACACTGAGATTCAAAAAGTTAAAGCTTTATAACTGTTAAAACACAAATGGTCAACATCACTTGTCAAAATAGATAAAACAAATATCCTTAAATCAAACTCGAATACATTCTGAAGCTGCAATTTTTCTTACTTTGCCTATCTGTACATTTCAATTATTATTGATGGCAACATTTTTTTCATTGGTTTGTGTGCATATGGTGAAATCAATATTTACCAACATTTATTGAGAAAAATTTATTCCTTCCCAGCCTAAGTATATACAATAACCCTGTTAAGAATAGATGTATGGACCACTAGTATGAATATAGATGTGATCAATATAAAGACAAGTGCAAAGTACTTCACTCTAGAAGGGAAAATCAAATGCATAATACAATGTGGGGAATAACTGGCTAGGGAGAAGTGCTGCTTAGATGGATCTGGGAGTTCAAATGGATCACAAGTTGACTAGGAGCCAACAATGAGGTGCAGTTGTGAAACAGGCTGTCTAGGGGGTATTACCAGGTATGTTGTATGTCAGACCAGGGCGGTGCTTGTTTGGCTCTGCTTGGCACTGGTGAGGCCTCAGTTGAAGTTCTGTGTCTAGGTTTGGGAGCCGCACTTTAGAAAAGATGTGGGCAAATAGGAGAGAGTCCAGAGGGGAAGAACAAAAATGACAAAAAGGGTTTACAAAACCTGATTTATTAGGAAAGTTTTTCTTTTTAAAATGGGCATGTTTTGTTTTGAGACAACACGACTGAGGAGGGACCTGATAACAGTCTTCAACTACGTTAAGGGCTGTTCTAAAGGGGATAGAGATCAATTGTGGCAGCCCGTATGAGACCCAGACACTAAAGAGAGCAAAAGCGTTGAATTCTCATAATGCGAGTCACATACTGAGCATTCATTAAAGTAACACATTAAGAAATTAAACCTAGAAGCAAATTTATTTTATTTTTAGTCTCAGATAACCTTGCAGGGCACCATTTCAAATAGATTAGTGGTCAAGAAACAAGGAAAGGTGTCTATATTCCAACAGCCACATAATGACAGGACATTAGGTAACATTGTTCCTCTCAAGCAATTGTAAAACATCATTTCCACATGCTACATCAGTTCTTTGAGTTTCATTTAATTCTTGTACGACATTTGTGATACACAAATCAAGGCAGTAATACATAGACCATACTACGATCCTTCTTCCAATTGTTCTTCTCAATTGACTGGAATTGGTGAACAAATTAGCTGAGAATGTTTTTCCAGTCTATCACCCTCTTAAGAGCATCCTTAACCTCCTTGTTCCTCAGGCTGTAGATCAGGGGGTTCAACATGGGGACCACCAGGGTATAAAACACAGCAGAGATTTTCTCCTGTTCCAGTGAGTAGCTGGAACTGGGTTGTATGTGGCTTGAGCTCACAGGTCCATAGAACATGGTGACAGCTGTTAGATGAGAGGCACAGGTGGAGAAGGCTTTGCGCCTGCCCTTGGAGGAGCAGATCCTCAGGAGAGAGAAGAGGATGTACAGATAAGAGAATATGACAATCAGGAGGGTGGACATGGCAATAACCCCAGAGAAGGCTACAAGCAAAATCTCTCTGATGTGGTTATCAGAGCAAACAAGCTTCAGCAATCTGTTAGTGTCAGAAAAGTAATGATTGATGATGTTGGGTCCACAGAATGACAACCTCAGCAAGCCACATGTGTGGGTAAGTGAGTTCATGAGCCCCCCTACATATGAGCTGGCCACTAGATGAATACAGACTCTCTTAGACATAACAGCGGTGTAGAGCAGAGGGTTACAGATGGTTACATAGCTGTCACACGCCATCACGGCCAGCAGGAACCCTTCTGTGGTCACAAACACAACAAAAGAGAAGTGTTGAGCAATACAGGCAGAGTAAGAAATGCTTTTACTCCCCACTAAGAAATTCACCAGCATCCTTGGAGCGAAGACTGAGGAGTAGCAGAGGTCAACAACGGACAGGTTACTGAGGAAGAAGTACATGGGGGTGTGGAGTCGGGGATCAACCCTGATCAACACAATCATCCCAAGATTCCGCACCAGCGTAAGAACATAGATCACCAGCAATGCCTCGAAGAGGGGTATCTGCAACTCCTGACGATCCGTCAGCCCCAGGAGGATGAACTGGGTCACCATGCTGTCATTGCCCTCAGCCATTTATATGGGGTGCATGAAACCATACCTGCCGGGATAACAAGAGTGAGCAGCATGGAAGAAGGAAATTTCATGGCATGAATTAAATCTGAATGACATCACCGGGCTTGAATGAGGGTAGTGAATATCTTACAGGAAACCAGCCGCCGTGATGTCTGGGAAGAGCTGGGATGGACCTTTAAATTTACACTCCCTTTTTAACAGGGCTGAGATTTTCAAGGCTGTCTAGGAGATTTAGACATCCAAGTCTCCATAAAATTGACTGGAATTAGGCATCCAGTTCCCGATATGGAGTTTCCAGATTCATGTATATTATCCCAAATTTTCTCCAATCAAATATACCTGGCATGGGTTTGAGTTTGAGGTAGCTCCTTTATATTGTCTGCTCACTGAGGGTAAATTAGAAAGCACTCCTACTTTAAATCCTTCCGGATTAGGGTGACCAGACAGTAAATGTGAAAAATCGGGATGGGGGTGGGAGGTAATTGGAGCCTATATAAGAAAAAAGACCCAGAAATCGGGAATGTCCCTATAAAATCGGGACATCTGGTCACCCTATTCCAGATAATCCTTTTAGATGACTACAATGTCTGTTATGTCCCAGTCACTTGGTTACTGCTGCTTCATAACACATCCCCCGGCAGTGTTGCTAATCCCAAGCATTTGAAAACCATTATCAGGCTTCCAAAAAATCATGCAATTGGCTTAAAATCTTGAGATTTTTTAAAATAATACACAAAGGGTTTAGAGAGGGGGCAGGGAAGTGTAATTCTGTTTTGTGCAAGATTTTTATATTTCAGAATTTGGTTTAGGAACAAACCCACAGGTTTTGAAAAGTCTCTGGAAAAGGGAATGGATCCCTGGAGTCATGGACACTGACAATTTTGGATGTTCCCAGCCCCCAGGGCAATCTGCATGTCTATCTGCTCCAAGGCCATGGACTCTGGAAGCTCTGAGGTTGCTAGCAGGCCACTGGGCAGGTTGCAAAGGAGCTGGGCAGGTGAACTAGTGGAAACCAGGCAGGATTCTGATGTAGGCAGAGTTTCCTCCATTCCGTGGTGCTGCACTGAAATTGGCCCTTCTTGACGAAATGTTCCAATTTCACTCAGTCAGCAAATTGCAATGGAACAATGTTTCTGGGCCCTGGAGACAGTCACGTTTTCAAGCTTTTCTTAGCAACCCTGAGGGCTAGAAACATACTTAAAAAAAATCTGAGATTCTTAACTGATCACATGACTGAAGGAGCTGAGGCTTTATGAAACGCACCAAATACCATGAGAATTGGTAACTGTGCCTTCAATCTATGCTAGCCTCGCTCTAGGAGATTTCTGGCCCCTTGTCTCCAGTCCCAGTTTCTTACGCCTACTAGTGGTGCACACTGCCAGGTCCTTCATCTCTCTAGGTCATTCGCCATGACACAGGAATATGATACAGGCAGGAAATGGCGAAGGAATAACATTGGCACAGAAGCAACAATGGAAGGCTGTGTGCAAGGCTCTGAAGGAGGGAGGGAGGATGCTTAGAAGAGGGAGCATAGGGGGATTACATGAAGCCACAGGTGAGAGAGTGAGATAAAAGGAGAAAATGCTGTATGAGAGAGGAGTGTGAGGAGAGTGGAGAGAGAAAGAAGGAAGAAAAAAGGCTGAAGAGACACGAAGGCAAAACTATGTAACACCTCAAAAGTGAGGCTTTCTCCATTTGCTTCCTTCTTCTGGCTCCCCCCGTCCCCTTTATTAGAACACAAACAGCTTGTTTTCAATCCAAGCCCCTTCACAGTCTATTAACACCATGAGGCTCATCTGCTATTTCAATGTCATCTATCGCCTCTGCCCTCCCACTGCTTCCCATTGGTTACAGTTTTCAAACAAACACGACCATGACTGGGGCTGCTGCAGTGCAAATAATTCCTGTTATTTCCCTCTTATGGTTAGAGATCGGCCACACCAGAACCCACTGGATCCAAGTGTCCGTCTCCTCCCCCAGTCACACACATATACAACAGTGGATAATGGTCAGACTGGCAGTAGGGGCACTAGATTGAGATAGTCCTTTAATTCCTGGCTCTGCTTCACACTCCCTCTCTTACTATGTTTTTCCAGAGAACCTAGTACAGTGGGGCATTGACCTCTAATTGATAACACGACAACAATAAATACAAATTTTATAACCCTGATTTAGCTCTATAATTGGCTGAAAACCCCATTATCTGAAAATCCTCTTGGGTTGAAGAAGTTGGATCTGAATTTGATTCCAGATCTGAAGTGTGTAACTCAGATTCATCTCTATGTATAATCCTGGATTCTTACCTAATATCCATCTGGATCTTTCAGGGTCTTCCATGAACCATGTCCATTGCCACTGTAATTTACCCTGAGACAGAAAAATAAACAAACAAACAATGTCTGTCTCAAGTTGCAATGTTGACTGCGCTAACGTCACATTTCCAAGTAAATGGAGAAAATGGAAAGTTATGTTCAGGAATCAGAACTGAAGGAAAATAGCTATCCCACCGCCACTGAAGGAAAGAAGTATTGTATCATAGCTACTGGTGGAAGAGAGTGTTCAATCATTCTTTATCCCTAAGGGATCACGTTAGGGCACCAAACACCTCATCTATTAATTTCTGTAGCATTTAAGGATCAAGTCTCTGAAGTCATACCTACAATTATAGTCTCAAGCCAGGCACAGAGGGGCTCATTACAATGCCCTCCTTGGTGCTCTAACATGCTAAGTAGATTTGTTTATTTGTCTTTGCTCAGTTTTACGGAAAGCTCTCGCTGTTTTGCTAAGTCACAGGAAGAAGTCTCAAGAGCAGTGTAACTGGAAAGGAATGGCTCAGTCTTTCTTTCCGTAGGGAGCACTCAGTGAATTCAGCGCAAAGTTAGGCTTAAAAGAAATCCAGATGTGTTAAACTATGGAAAAAGCACAGTTATAGCAAACGAACAACTGTAATTTTGTTCGTGTACATGCCAAGCAATCACCCTACCCGTACAATTAGTGCCTAATAGTGCCTTACAATTTACTGCCCCTATTGGGTCAAACTGATTTTTCATAGAGTTTAAGGCCAGAAGAGGTCAATGTGATCATTTAATCTGACCTCCTGCATAACAAAACCTTGCCCAATAATTTATGTATCGAGCCTATAATTATTATTTTTTCTAGCTCTCACACATCTTTTAGCTAGATATCCACTTGGAATGACTTCAAGTGACAGACAATCTACCATTAGAGGAGTGTTGTGAGCAAGACAAGAGAAGTACTACACAGCTCTGATAAGGCCTCAACTGCAGTATCGTGTCCAGTTCTGGGCGCCACATTTCAGGAAACATGGGGACAAATTGGAGAGAGTCCTGAGAAGAGCAACAAAAATGATGAAAGGTCTAGAAAACATGACTTATGAGGGAAGATTGAAAGAATTAGGTTTGTTTAGTCTGGAAAAGAGACGACTGAGAGGGGACATAACAGTTTTCAAATACCTAACAGTTTGTTACAAGGAGGAGGGAGAAGAATTATTCTCCTTAACCTCTGATGATAGGACAAGAAGCAATGGGCTTAAATTGCAGCAAGGGAAGTTTAGGTTGGACATGAGGAAAAAATTCCTAATCGTCAGGGAGGTTAGGCACTGGAATAAATTGCCTAGGGAGCGTGTGGAATCTCCATAACAACGGGGTTCCATAAAGATCGTATTAAACATATTCATAAATTATCTGGGAAACGGGGTAAACAGTGAGGTTTGAAAGCTTGCAGATGATACAAATCTACTCAAGATAGTTAAGTCCAAACCCGACTGCAAAGAGTGACAGAGGGATCTCACGAAACTGGGCGATCACCCAAGGAAATGACAGATGAAATTCAGTGTTGATAATACAAAGTAATGCACATTAGAAAACATAATCCTAACTAGACATACAAAATGATGGGTCTAAATTAGCTGTTACCAGTCAAGAAAGAGATCTTAGGAGTCATTGTGGACAGTTCTCTGAAAACTAGGTGAAGTGGTGGTTCAAAAAGCTAACTTAATGTTAGGAACCATTAGGAAAGTCATAAATAATAAGAAAGAAAATATTACATTGCCTATATATAAATACATTGTATCCTCAGCCCCTGAATACTTTGTGCAGTTCTGGTTGCCCTATCTAAAAAAATAAAAGGATATATTAGAACTGAAAAAGTCCAGAGAAGAGAACTAAAAATGTCCAGACTTCGAGCTTTATTTTTTTTGAGAAAAAGCTGAAGTTTTCTGCTGTGGAAGCAGAGAAAGAACTGACAGGAAGGGGATTGCAATGCATGACAGTTCGTTAGCAAGAGTTAGGCTAACTGTAACCCTAATAACGCGAGATTTGTAGAAGCAAGGAATGTGTGAGGCGAGTGGGAAAGAACTGTGTGAGAAGTTGCTGCGACCTTGTGTAGATAATATGGAATGTAGACTAAGAGTCTACATTAGTGAGCAAAACAAGATATCAGAATGACCTATGTATAAACAAAATGCAGCTGTTGCTTATTATTGTCTGTAACAAAAGGTATAAATGCTTGCTGTAATTGTTTACCTGTTGAGAGACCTGCTTAGCTCTCTCCCTCTGCCCAGTTGTGAGAGTTAATAAAGCATCTGAGTTGCTGTACCCAAACAAATAGTGAGAACTCTGTTTTTCTCCGACAATTTGGGGGCTCGTCCGGGATGGCAACGCCCGCAGAGGCAGCGGCAGCTGCTATGGATCGTTCCCCTTCGAACCCCATGGCGCCACAATAGAGGTAGGAGACCTTTTGAAATCTCTATTGGGGTGTCGGAGGAGGACTGTCCGTGGGGCCGTCTGTCCCTGTTGGGCTCACGCCATCCGAACTTATTGACTGTGCAGCAAGGTCAGATGCTGAGCGGCTTAGGGGAATTGTTGCCGCCCCCTGTATGCATATGCGAGGTGCATAGGTATGCACCGGTGTTGAGGGGTTGTTACCGCCTCAGGAGGGGTTTTTACTGCCTCGAGTGATGCATCGAGGTACTTGGGAATAGTACCTGGAGGTACTTGGGAATAGTACCTGGAATAAGGCCTTGGTGTGTGTGTGTGTGTGTGTGTGTGTACACCAGTGTGAATTGAGTGTTACTGGAAGACGCCCAGAGTACTCTGCGAAGTCTTTTGGCTCGTGACCAGAACTACTCTAACGCAAGCCCGGTAACTAGAGGATCTTATAGGAGATCCGACCCTCGGTGGGCTAACTCGGCCTGACATCGTCCGGCGAGGAGGCTACCTGGGTCTAGGAGTGTGTGAACCCATCTTCCCTCCCCTTTTCCTCTCCGTGTGAGCTACTGACAGTCTGATCATCTCACTGGATGCAACAGAGTAAGTGTCGCCATCTCTCTGAGACTAGCCGATGCTCTTTGCTGAAGGGAGGTGTAGGAGGGTCGTGGCCATCCTCGTTAGTCTCTCCTGTGTGAGTATCCTGTAGGGAGAGATCCTTAGTTTATGTGCCGCTAGCGCGGACAGGGCATCCTCCTCCCTGTGTGTGTGATTGGAAAATGGGTGGGGGACAGTCTAAGGATTCCCTCTCACCCACTAAGGGTACCCCAGCTTATTTCATGTACGTACATTATGGTACTAAAACCTGCAGGTATTTAGAGAATTGGAATCATTACATGCGTGAAAATTCATCTAAACAATGCCCACTAGAAGGTACCTTCAATCTAGATAAGATCATATATCTCAGAGGAGCTTTTAATCACCAAAAAGCCTCTGACACACAACGGGAGCAATTTGTCTATTGAGGAAAGGAACGGGTTAATTTGAAATTCAGCTTGGTCCAGAGATAAAGAGAAAGTTAATCTGCATTCAAGGTCAAGAATCAATGCAGACCAGGCTAAGTACAAAGAAAAACTGCTTTCGGCCCCAGCTGGCTGTGAAAAAATATAGACATAGTCAAACCAAAGGCAATACAAGTTACAGTGCTCAGATTACATTTGCAAAGCTTAACTGTCCAGTGAGATCCAACAGTCTGCCTTTGCGACCCTGGAGCCGGCGTGGTTTGGGGACGCTGAAGAAGCCACAGGCAGCCGGCCTGGACTGGAATCACTGAAAAGACGCCCCAGGAGACCTCAGGGTGTAAAAGAACTGCCCCCCCAAGAGAGGAAGCAAGTTGGAGATTGCACAGCACCTTCTCTGAACGTTACACACAGACATGGCCAGTCTGGACGTACATGTGTGAGTATGAAAGTGTGCCTACTCTCAGCCGCAGTAAGTCTGAGAACCAGAGAGGGATTTAGCATTCCTCTTTCCACCCCGGTTGACCGGGAAGGGTGTCAGGTGGATCTACCCCAGTCGTAGCAGGACTGGGCAATAGAGAAGTTGGAGAAAAGGGAAGAGTTGTGTATTTGATAACTGGAATTGAGCAATTAAGAGCATAGATCATGAACCAGGCAGCAACTCAAACCTACGCCCAGGGCAAGTTGCAAGCCTTGAGACAGGACTTCCAGGCAGAAAAGGAAGCACTGGCTAAGCAAGTACTGGTCCTTCAGGGACTTGTCAGAATGTAACCATTTGTGTTTACATATGCTGTAAGAGCAGTGTGTTTGCCACAAGAGAAAATTGAATAGTTAAACGCCAATGGGCCATGCGTTTTGCCCAAGTGGCAAGCCTCACGAGGGAGGACTCGGGTAGCCTTGTGAGTAAGAATGTTTAAGAGAAGAGACCGGGAAGGGTGGGGGCTAGTTGAGAAGCCCACCCTCCTATCAAAATTGGTAGTGAAAAAGCCGGTGCCCATGGAAGGGACGGTTCAGCGAGAAAAGCAGGATCGGGCCCAAACGGGCAGGCAATAGATAGAGAGATTGGAGAACAGGTTGGAAACTTTGAGGGCATAGTGGAAGGAAAGGAGTAAGTAATTATAAGCATGGGGATTTCAAATCCCCAGGATAATAATTGAAATGGTAAAATGTGTGTAAGACAGAGTCTTTGTACCAAGGTGCAAGGCTCTCCTTTCTTCTGCTGAATAAAGCAACTCTTCCTTATCCCTGTCTGGCTGTTATTGGCTCTCAGCGAGGTGGACCCGATATTTTGGTGACAGTTACTGGCAACTCCGGTTAATGAATTTCTGTCTTATACATTTGGGTGTTAGGTGTGTGGACGGAACTGAGCCTCTCATTCGTAATTCCTCAGAGTGGAAGCTATCGCGTGCGATGAAGCTCTGAGGTCGAATTGGGATCCTTCTGTCCCGTCCCCTGTAGCGGTCAGTATTAGTAGAAATTCCTGTAATAGGATCCTATTAGGCCATAATTCCCTCTGTTCTCTGTGTAATTCTCTGTTGGAGTGTCAGCAGGCAGATGGGGGGTCTCTGGTAAAACCCTCTGAGGATAGCCCTTTAGATTATATGTTAAGTAAATGGTCTTTACCCGGTGTTTAAAAAGAAATAGTTACACCTTGTGTAGAAATTGATGTGGCTAGTGTTGTGGAAATTGAAGTGTGGATAGGATGTGCATTTTCCCCAGAACATGTGCAGTGTATATTGTAGCAGAGGTAAAAGAAATGCAAACCTACCGATATAGGTTGTGTTGTCTTTTTCAGATCACTGGGTGTTTGAAAGCAGGAGTTAGAAGTAAAAGGCAATTAAAAGTCTGGGAAAGTTAATTGTGACACTTTTTAAGTAAGAATCTTTAAGCTGTGGATAGCTTTGGATCTGGAAGCAAGCCAGAAAGCATCTGTATTAATGCAATTTTCTAACTAATAAGGTAGAAGCCACTGAAATCTGGGCTGCCTATGAAACAAATACAAGGAAATATGGGGTAATTCCTCTGTTTTGTCTAAAATCAACAAGAGTATGTGTATATAAAGGAAATATTTTAAGCAATGACTGACTACCCAGAAGGGGTAGACCTCTGTTCTTTTGTCTTTCAGATCATCAGAGAAAATGGATGCCAGCCGAACAGCCTTCAATGTACCATGCATTTACTGGTACAATAGGAATTATTTTTATGTCCTTTGTCCTGTCTTGTGGTGTTTGTCTTGTGGCCAGAATTGTTGGGTGTAATATTTTCATAAGACAGTCTAGTTCAAAATTAAATAGAAGGGTTAAATCAAAAAGTAGACACTTGTTTTATTCAACTTGGAATACAAAAAGTGTTTGGATAAATCAGGAAAATGTGATATACTAAAGTCTAATACAGTTGCTTAAGTAAGAAAAAGAAACTTCATTGGCCAGATTTTTTTAATTGAAAAAAATTGTTGTTAAAATTTGCATACCAACAGTCTTTGGAAGCAAGGACATGGAAGGTTAACCCACTCCCCATATTGCCCATGGGATCATTCTGGCTACCTCAGATTTCTAGCCAGAGGGCTGGGGAGGGAGGAAAGCTATTGGACACCTGAGGTTGTACCGAGTGAAGTGGGTGTGCTTGTCCTGGTTTGTTGCTCCAAAGCTCTGTAATAAAGTTATTTTACTGGAAGGGTGTACATGGCATACATTGAATAATAAGACTAATGTACTGCATAATGGCAATGTGTATGTGTTCATTGTTGGGAAAAGGTGTATGAGTGAAGAGTGGAAGTTTCCTTTGTAGGTTAAAAGAAGCCAAGAAGGGGAGAAGGAAAAAGAACAGAATGAGTTAACTGAGGAAAAAATAGCTAGCAAGCTCAGTCCAAAGATAAGAGCTGGCCCCATCCAAGGATACTGCCCACAGCTAAGACTTGGCTGACAGCCAAGAAAAGGGGGGCCTGAATGTGCCCAAGCAACTATGAGATCTGCAAAACACTGCCAGGCATTAATGAAATGTGTTAGGTTTCTTTTCTCACAGATAAAAGAAGTGCTACCCAAAGACCCTAGCAGCCCTGCCATTCATTGAAACAAGGAGACTGAGTCTATGTAAAGTCCATCAACGAAAGACTGCTTTGGCTCCACACTGGAAAGGCCCTTTCCAAGTCCTGTTAACCACCAACACCGCTGTGAAGTGCCAAGGACTACCTGCCTGGACCCATGCTTTTCACTGTAAAAAGACCCCTCCACCTCGGGAGGACTCTCCGACTGATGATAAGCCTATTTCTCCTTCTAGCTCTGCTGTGTCTTCTGGACAGCAGGGGAAAAAAAAAAAAGACAAGGTGAAGTGCTAGTAACCTCTCCCTTGTCCACTGACAGACCTACTGTGCCTTTGGATTGTTCTAGAAGAAGCAAAACCATTACAGGGTGATGTGCTAGTAACCTCTCCCCTGTATGATGCTAAACCACACTGTTTCAGGAAAAGAGAAGAAGGAACACTTGCTTCATTGAAACCACAAAGTCCAGGGATTCCTGACTACAAGAGACATTAAGAACTGACCCTGGTGAAGAAACAAAGAATTATACACTGGCAGGAAGAAACTTGTGGGACCCATGCTTGGGAACGTGGTATTGATTGGATTTTGGGGTTTATTCTACAGGCTGCGCCCTGTGTTTTGGATAGGTCCTTCAGCATGTATTGCCCTCCCTAATTGGATTTTAAATGATAAGTACCAAAGGCACCTTGTTGCCATTGCCCCTGCCATCTCCTCCATTACACTATTACCCCTGTAACACATCCAAATACAGACAATGCCATATATTTGATAAAACCAATGACTAAGGCCTTCACACTTTAGTGATTTATTTAAATATATTTTTAAGGTTCAGGATATCCCATATAAGCGAACAATTGAATGGATCAGTGGAGATAAAAGTATATGATATCACTACCAGTGAACCCCAAGAATCTGTAATTGCAATTGATGGGTTCTATAGCGAATGTTCCTGAAATTTGCACTGTGTTAAATGAGAGAGGCCCTTATTGTTATTTGGTCACCCAATTAGTGAACAATTAAACGAATACCCAGAGTTTGTTTTGCCACTGGAAATTTTACCTGCATAGAAATTATTCCAGTGACTAATAATGTGACCTGTACCTTATTGCAATACACCCCTTCTTATGCCATTAATATCAATGCCTCTCGGAAGTACATAAAGGTGTTCAACCAACAGATGTGGTATAGTACTACACCAAAGAGAGATGTATTAGGATATCAATGGACTGTGATTAACACTACACTAGGGACTGTTAAATTTTCATTGCCCTTATCCAGTTTCCAGATTACCTCTACATACTCAAATTGCTCACAGGGGGGCTGCCATTAGATTAGCACAACAGAGGGCTTGGGTTATTTCCTCTAGAAAGAAGAGAGACTTGATCGGATCCCTTTGGGATGGGGCCAATAACGTAGCAGCAGTTTGGCATATTTTTAAGAACCAAGAACATGATGAGAAATTGGACCACAGCTAACCCAGGTACAGGCTGGAATTGGTGAGTTACATGTTATCTCCGCCCTTAGTTCTATGACCCAGAAGTTGCTGACAGAGATGGTATTGAATATCACTGAGGCTGGGAAGGCATTGCAGTGGGATCTAGCATGTTCAGAAATTCAGGATTTCCTGAATGACCAGCTAATGGCCATTCGGAATGATCTAGAGCATCAGGCTTGGCCCACTGCCCTTACAGACACATCAGGAGTACCATCTGATCTGTGGCCATGGAGACATACTTGGAGACTTTCTGGGTGGAAGTGCAGACATTCTCAGTGCTCCTTCCAAGCATATGGACCGGTTGGGGGGGGGGGGGGCTCCCACATACCGAATCCTGCCGGGTCCATGGGGAGTTTGCATGTGGGATTGGGTAATTCACCGAGACATCTGGTAAATTAGACCTCCTGGTATGCCCAATTGATTTTTAGTCAGTGCTCCTGGGATTACATCTGACATTTGGATGGGGTTAGGGAGTCAATGGACATTTTGGCCATTACAACCCCCACAGCTTCAGTGTATCCGTAAACTGAAGCCAGGAGAAATTGTTACTCTTCATGTCTACGTTTGCTGGGAGGGTAGGGGACAAGGAACTACCCTGACAGGACACTTATTTTTTCAAGCTAATGATAGCTGTGTGTATGTTAAAGCCACCACATTGCAAGACATACATTTTAATCTCATTACCACTGCAGGCAATCATATTATTTACTGGCCTGCAGATAGAATTTTGCAAGTAGTCCTTAGGTTCCAGATACCCGTTAACTGGACTAGTTTAGTACCTGATCGATTTCAAAATTTGCTTTCACTGTTACCAGAGGTTCAGAAAATCTCTGAAGTACAAGGGCAAATTCACATGCTTCAAAATATATATCAAGTTAAAAAGTATGCCTTTCAGCTTATAGAGTATCCACCTTATGTACTAAGTATGATGTATTGTGTTATATGACTAAGATTGTACAACAACCCCATCATATTATCGCTATCGGAATGTTATTGCTTGTGTTGTGCAGGAGTATGTTATTGTTGTTGTAAAGGACATAATAATAGTAATACCTTTCATGTCCATGCTCATCATGCATTGTCATTACATCCAATCAAACCCCCTAAGGTTGAAGCATCTGATGTAGAATCTGAATTCCGAGATTTAATGCAAATAGAGATTTGAAAATGTTTGTTGTACTAGTAGTACAAAAGGGGGGGTTGTGGAAGCAGAGAAAGAACTGACAGGAAGGGGATGCAATGCATGACAGTTCGTTAGCAAGAGTTAGGCTAACTGTAACCCTAATAACGCGAGATTTGTAGAAGCGAGGAATGTGTGAGGCGAGTGGGAAAGAACTGTGTGAGAAGTTGCTGCGACCTTGTGTAGATAATATGGAATGTAGACTAAGAGTCTACATTAGTGAGCAAAACAAGATATCAGAATGACCTATGTATAAACAAAATGCAGCTGTTGCTTATTATTGTCTGTAACAAAAGGTATAAATGCTTACTGTAATTGTTTACCTGTTGAGAGACCTGCTTAGCTCTCTCCCTCTGTGCAGTTGTGAGAGTTAATAAAGCATCTGAGTTGCTGTACCCAAACAAATAGTGAGAACTCTGTTTTTCTCCGACACTGCTAAAATGGTTGATGCATAAGAATTTATGTGTATGTGTGTAAAAACTCCATAGGTAAGGGGAACATTTCCCAAAAGTTTGGAAAATGGTGAATGGTTCTTCTTCAGAGAATTGCAACCTTTCAAAATCGCCACCAGCTCTCATAATTGTCGACAGGAATAAAGCTAAAGCTGCCTATAAGCAAAGAGGTCCTCTTTCAATATGACCACCACCTGCCATTATTTATCAACAGCAGTAAAGTTAAGCTGCCCTCACAGAAGCTAGTGGTCCACGTCAGCACAGAGAGCAATTCTCTTTCAAAGGTCATATGCACCTTGCTGTCCTTGAGAATAGAAGTTGCAAGCTGTTTTGAAAGAGGGCAGTTCCTCTTGGTATCTTCT
This sequence comes from Chrysemys picta bellii, assembly GCF_011386835.1. NCBI lineage: Eukaryota > Metazoa > Chordata > Testudines > Emydidae > Chrysemys > Chrysemys picta. The sequence goes on from NC_088792.1 coordinate 80,534,861, forward strand.
GAAGAAGAACTTTTACTCTGGAAATATTTTGATTCAAATTGGGAGCTAGGGACAGGGCATCTTTTGGGGAGAGAGAGTCACCATCTTTCACACTCATTTCTACTTTGGTCCACAATCCTTTGGCTATGTTACCATTCTGGGAATGTGGTCAAGCACATCTTCTTTCCCAGGCTAGATTTGGAATGATGTGTGGATGGGTTGATGCCTCCAGCAGGTCTTTGGTTGAAACTTCTAGGTTACTTTTACAGTTACAAAAGACAATTCTCTAACCTAAGACTTGTCTTTCAGATCTTCAGCTTTGATGTACGTGTTTCAAATTAGGAAGAGCACCTACAGCCTGTGATACAGGGGAGCGGGGGCGAGAAAGGAGAAATCTAATTGGAAAGTTAATGTGAAAAACTGGTTGAAAAATTGTTGACTACACTATTTTCTGTTGAAAAAAGCCAGTCAGTCTAAACTGAAATATTTCTTGGAAACATATTGGTTTGACAAACTTTTTTTGTGATATGTGACTCAAAGATGGATGTTCCTGTTGTCTAACCATTCCTGCTTCTTTTTGAAAAATGCCCCGAGTTCACATTTAACTGAGGTATCATTTTATGTGTCTGTTTTATAAAGAGGAACTGCTCACCTTGAACACTCAGACCATCTATCTCTGAATGGCCTCCCAAGCTTTCTTCTGCACAGACGTAAGCGAGGTCTCCATATTTCACTCTGTGAGCAGTGATCTCTGGTGAGATGCTAATGCCTATAGTAACTCTCTCTTTATTGTGTTTCTAGGGGAGGGGAAATTGCTGGGAAACGGTGCCTCTGATCAAAAAGTAGACACGCTTAGCCCAGAGAGCGCAGACCACAGTTCTTGAGGAAAAGGGGACAGGGAAGGACGCGGTTTCACCTATAACGCGGTAAGATTTTTTGGCTCCCGAGGACAGTGTTATATTGGAGTAGAGGTGTATATTGTTCAGCATATATTACTTTTATTTGTTAAAGACTTAAAACAAAATAGACACTCGAAGTATTAAAGTGCTTGATTTACAGATCCTCAAGCTAGTCCAGTTTATACCATCTCAGGATCTAGCTCCACCAGTCCTGATTACAAGAGATTTACATGTTTTGCAGGAGACCAGGTGAGGTTATGTTTGTGTCCAGATGTGTTTTGTATTGGCTGAGTTGGCCACTGCACTTGCTTTTGCTGTTTTGTTGTGCATTGTGTTTCTACTCATCTGTAGATCTGTGTTTCTACTCATCTAAAGTTGGCACAGATGTCTTTTAGGTCTTCAAAGTCTAAAGACAATGAATAACGTATGGGAGGCACAGGAAACTGCAGTGGAAGAAACCTAAACTAGGACGGGGATATACAGAGGAGGGTAAGGGAGTCAGGAATAACGATGTGCCCATGGCTGAGGGGCTAATCCTAGATTTGGTAGACCCAGATTCAAGTACTTGTTCTGTCAAAGACTTCCTGAGTTATCTTCACAACTTGCTTTATCCCATTGGGCCTCAGTCCCCCATTAGTGGAATGGGGACAGTCATAATTCCCGACCTCACAGGGGTGTAGTGAGGCTAAATACATGCAAGGTTGTGAAGTGGGCAATTGTCATGCTACAGAGGAGTATGTGAAGGCAATGGATCAGTACATCGAACTTTCCAAAATTCCTTTGAAAAGCCCAGATTAGCTGCTTCAAACAGCAACTCCCAGGGTGGCCTGAATGCACTGGCTTTTACCTAGGGTTTAAACACAAAGCATACCTGGACATGGGCAGAGATTGGCTTATTAGTTGATATAAACACTTTATTATTACAGGATCACCTCCGGTTTAATTTGCTGGTCGTTCTGCAATCCAATAGGCTCTTAGTTATCCAACACTGGGTAATGTGATGTGTCATTGCACAGTGAGTTAAATCCAGGCAAAAGCACGGCCATTTCTTACACTGCCTCATCTGGGAAGTTGTGAAAATGTGGCTGAACTGGGTATGGCTTTTGAGTTAAAAATCCATCTTTTCCCTATAATGATTTGTGCGCATGCTAGCTCTGATCTTCAGACTGATTGGAAGAAGGGGGCTCTCCAGTAGCTAGATATCTGGCTTCCTTTAATTGCAAACGTGAAAACCGCAGAGAAAAGAGGGAGGACGGGTTTTTCCTGTGTCATTGTCAATAAAAATAATGTGTTTTTATTAACTTCAGCTTGGAGAAGCTGCATTCTCCACTGGCAACTGTTACAGGAAGTGTTCGAAGTATGCGCAGACCAACAAAAGCATTTGGAAAGAGGCTGGTCATCTTATTTGTGCACATATATTCCAGAACAGCCTTTGGGGTAGATCCTGCTGAAATGTAACTTGAAAGGGCTTTCAGTTTGGGGTCTCTTATGGGATTATCCCGTGCCTCGTAATCAAAATGTCTTCTTCTTTGGTGACTCTTGTATTTTTTGATGGGTGGTAAACTAGCTTTGGTGTGAAGTTCCTCTGCCAACTTCTGTGCACTCTTCAGAACGTTTTGAAATCCCTCATCTGACCGGTAAGACTGTAGGTATGACTTTGCTTTGTCTAGTTGTTTCATTGCTCCAGTTATATCAAGGTCAACACCTTAAAGTCTCTTTCTTACAACATTTATTTCAAACAGTATGTCATGCCACCACACTAAGCCACACAGAAATTTGGAGTTATATATGTTTCTGGTGATTCCATTTCCCTCTGCCACTGTTCTCCCACGAACAGTTCCTGTCATAGCATTATCCTCGATAATGGCAACTATGGCATCAAACTCAGCCATCAGCTCCACAATTTTAAGGAATTTCTATTGTTTGGCGCATGCAGCTGTTCTGAAGTGCCACGCAGTGCTAGGATTTGGGTAGCAAGCATTCTCACAAAGGCAATGAGCCTTTTCAGAACATTTTGCCAGTAAATATACTCGGATGCAATCTTCTCTTGATGCTGATCATCTATGGTGGCCTTGAAACTTAGTCTCATCTCAAGTTCTTTCCACCTATGGAATACTCTCTGGTGAATTGCTGTCGTCTCATGGCATGCCAGATTTCTAGCCAGATTTTTCAAGTCCTTTGTTCCTGTAGAACCCAATGTGGCTGGAACATTAGCCTGGAAGAGTTTGCAACAAAACCAGTATGCAACATTCTGGGTTTTTGAGTACATACGCCATGGCCTCTCCACTTTGTCACCATTGGCGATTTCACATCAGGAACGTGTTGGATGGAAACTTCTATTTTCATTCTCTTTGGAGGACATGAAGTTTTTCACTTGCTGTGACCCATGCAGTACAAGGAAGTCCCTCAGGCTACTGCTCAAGTGGGTCCACAGTCCTGGATCATCTAGATTTAAGGAACTAAACTCAGCAGCAGCTGTTTCTTGCGCCTCCACCACACTCTTCTCTGATCTACACTTTTCTTCAGGAATGTGCATCGTTACAACCATTTGAGATGGAGATATGGATGCTGCAGTAGCTGCCAGGTCACCTGCACTCTGACTAACTGGAAGATCAGGCATCTCCTCACCACTCACATCCTCACTGGGGCCGGAAGGCTCACCGTGAACATTTGTGTCTGTGTATCTCAGGAGAGCTCCTTCCTGCTTAGATAGAAAAGCTTCCTTTGCTTTCTTTCTTTTTCTGAATCCTGCCCCAGGGGGGCATTTTCTTCTTTCACTCATGACTGCTGTTCTGTGCCAGCTATAGTGGCTCTCAACACTCAATTGAAGGGAACAAATAAGCAGGCTGGTAGCAGGGTCTGAGTGAGGGAAGAAATCAGCCTCTTAAGGGCCTAACTGGCTCCTACTATTTCAGTTGACCACCTGTTCTCCTCAAGTCGGTTCAGGAAAGCAGCAGGAAACAGGAAGCTCCCTGACAAGCTGGTGTTAATCAGTCCAGGCTCCTGCAGCTGCTAGAGAGGTGCATAAGAGGCTCCTCCTCCTTTCTCTCCCTGCAACTCCTGTTACTTTCCGTTATTCTCCTCTCACCTTTTCTCCTGACTGCCTGCACGGTGCATCCTAGGGCGCCAAGATTTGGGGGTGCCGCTGCCAATCAAGATGCTGGCTGCAGATCGCAGACTGTAGGAAGGGAGGACATGTATGGTAAGAACCACGCTCCCAGTGAATTGCTCTCCTGCCCTTTAGAAAGCCAGTGAAGGCCTTTGCGTGTGACTCGATACAGATAGGTACATTTACACAGTAATGGCTCCTTTCCCTTGTAGCCCCCTGCTGGGGCTGAGCTGTGCTGTCAGTGCGGTGCAGCCGGGGCCGGCTTGCATGGCATGCTCGGAGAGTGGGCGGGCTGCAGGATTTGCAGGCAGAGGAGGCTCTGCTCCCTGGGGAGAGAAGGGAGGGATGGCCCCTTCCTCCAGCCCAGCACGCCACCATCTCTGTGCATTTTGAGCAGGGAGAATATATATGCACCAGCAGCAGACACCATTTCTACACTCTGGGTCCTAGTGGTGCCCCCGCACAGTCTGTCACCTGAGGCGGCCACCTCAGTTCGCCTCATGGTAAGGCCAGCCCTGTCCTGTGGGCACGGAGAACCTAACTTCCATTGAGGTCAGCCAGGGAGGCTGGATGTGCACATTACAGGAAATAGACAGTCAGGACAGCATAATCCACTGAAAAAAAAACGCGTATTGCTAATTGCAACCCAGGCTGTAACTTTGTGGCTCTTTGTCCTGCCTCTCTTGGCTAGCGCGTGAGCAGAGCTTGATGAGACAGCTGCTGCGGCTGTGGCAGCCATCTAAGCGCGTTTCCCGTTGTCTCTCTTCTGGCTGTGGATGCTCGACTGCAGCAGCTCCACAGAGGTCCCAGCCTCGCTCTCTAATGTCCATTCTCCCCGTGCTCGCATGGCGCTTCATGGACCATTGAGTAGCCTCATGAAAACATCCCAGTTGTGGACACAGGCACCAGCCACCGATTCCCCAAGCCAAAGTCCCCTTCGGACTCCAGGGAAACAGTCGGGGTTGTCTGGAGCGCAGGGTTTGGCCCATGGTGACTGCAGACACTGCACCGGCTGCACAGCGACTCCTTGGACCCCTCTAGCCCATCAGCACTCGGCTCTCCCGCATTCTGCTGAGCGGCTGAGATCTGGGGGAACAGAAACCCTTTGTTAGAGATGGAAAAATCTCCTCACAGGAACACACTGTCAATGGCTACCAGAGGCCTTCCCTGTGAAACCCAAATGCGCAGCCCCTCGGATTCCCACAGGGGAGATCTCAGCTCATTCACTTGTCACCCGTGGCTGCAGTCTCTGATAGGGGGAATGAAGAGGTTTTTTTTGCCAATGGTCCCTTCTACAGTGCCCATAATGGGAGGAGGTTTGGCCTTGTGATGTGAAGTCCGGGTCTGAGAATCAGGGCTCCTGGGTTCAGCAGCTGTGGAAGGGGGCGCGGTCTAATGGCTGGAGCTGAATTGGTTGACGCTGAGTGAGAAGGGCTTGTGCTGAAGGACCCTGGCTCAATCCCCACCATTTCCTGTAATGTTTACATGTGGCCATGAATGTACTTACCTATCCGTGTAGGTTGTTTAGCCTATTCCTGGACACATGTGTGACATCTGCTGCTGGCCATCCCTGAGATGTATGTCCTTCATCCACTCAAGGACATGGTATATCAAGGTCAATCCAGCAGCTCCCAGGTGGTCTTAACCTCTTAATGGATGGCGTACTTTAACCTGACCAGAGAAAGACAGGGTGGTGTTCTTCAGGAGAATCTCCTGGAGTTCCCGTCTCCCGTGCTCCACCTCACGCCCTGGCACTCTAAGGGTTTTCCAAAGATACCACTAATCTCGGATAAACAAAGCATCTGAGATGAGGTCAGTGTGGGTGGATTTACTGAGCAGTCTGGTTCTAATGGAAGAACAGATTTCTCCCCTGCTCTAGGGAGATTCCCATAGGAAAAGTCTCTGATGGTGGGGATGGGGGCAATGCAAACCCCTCAACCCCTAGAATGGCAGGAAATCAGGACTCGAGGAGTTAAGCGGTGTCTCTGTCCTGCTGGAGGGATCAGATCTGGAGAGCAGAACGAGCACTAGTGGCATTGTAGGAAAGACAGTGACTTCTACCTGTGAAGGTGTCTGAAGCTTCTTGCAGACATTAGAGTCCAGGATCCTTACACCTCCTTTGGGGATCCTTTTCCTAGGAATAAAATAAGGACAACACCACACAGAGAATGATGTTTGAATCCCAGGTCTGGGATCCAGGGAAAAGGGATGATCTCAGCCAGGCTACGTACCAGGTACCTGATTTTTGACCCAAGAGCAACAATGACCCAGATGAGGTTTTCTTCCCTATTTGCTTTCAGGTTATTTACTCATAGTATTCATTTGTGTGCTTTGCCGTGCTTCCACTCTCTGCATCTGTTCATTGGTTTAAGTAACATCCTTTCAGTTTTTGCTTCTGTTTCCTCTTATTACAGTGTTGTAGCTGCTTAGCACTTTTAAAAAAATCAATTAGAAACAAAATCCTGATCCTACATTCAAGAGGAAGCTTTCTGAGAATTTGGCTGCAGAACTTTAGTGTCTGCATATTTCATTCACTATTATTTATTCGGGTGCAGGTCTGATGCAATCTGCCCACCCAAGAATGCGCATATGAAGCATGGGGTGCCCTTCGAATACCTGTTAAAAGAGAAGAAAAAAGTAGATTAAAAGTTGGGGAAATCAACCAATGCATCAGCACTTCTCTGCATCATTGAAGCACCAGTCATGGGAGTGAAACAGGTTCAAAATCCCCATCGTTTTTTCCCACCAGACAGCCATCCAAAAAGAAAAAGGCCTTCAGCCAATTATTTCCTTACACTCTGAAGGGGTGAAATTCAGTCCTGTGCGGACAGCCAGGGCAAGCTCTGTGCATCACAGCGGGTTTAAGTGGCACTTCACTGCACAGGGGCTGTGAGATTTCAGTGGCAGAGTTTTCCTCCTGGATTGGAACAGCCGTCTGGAATCCTGCGAGGTACAGAGCAGAGAGAGGTTTGGGCCACAATGTTCACCTCAGAAGCTGAGCTTCTACAGATTTTTGGGATGTTCCCATCTGAGGAGGATGCTTTTGGCCAGCCCCAGTTCAGAGCTTTCAGTCACCTCAAGCGGTGATTCTCTGGCACAACTGATCTAAAGTAGCTGAACTTGACAGGCCTTGCCCCCATCTCCGACACCCCTTGCACCTCGCATTGCCCTCTAATAGCCCCTGTCCCTTCTCTTGATCCCTGCCAAGCTCAAATACAGAGCCTAGCTCACGCTCCTCCTCTCTTAGACCCTCCCCTTACATGATCCTCCCCTACCTCTGACAGACTGCTCACTGTGCCCTTTACCCAGCTCCTGGAGAAATCATGGCTCCTCAGAACAACCTGGGAATGGGCGGTTCCTACCTCTGTGTGGGGTGCGTGGTTTCCGTCGAAGCATCACTGAGAGCCAGCACGTCTCGATTTCACAGGATGAGGCTACGGCTCCCCAAGCTGGGCCAGCTGCAGGCTGCGTTGCTGTGGACAGATCCCAGACATTGGAAGACAGAGGGGGAGGAAGCCCCTGCTCATTTCCAGTTCAGAGATCCCCATCGAAGACGGGCCACGAGGGGAGGAGAGAACGAAGGGCAGAAAGTGAAGCTGCCTCTGTGGGGAGGGCACTCCTGTAAAACCCAGTCCAGTTCCCAGATCTCCTCCACATTTCCAGGTGTGACTTTGGAGAGGTCACTTCATCACCTTCATTCCCTGTCTGTAAAATGGGGGTAGTAGACCCCCCCCCACAAGCAGGAGGAGGAAGGACAGTCCCATTGTCTGTGAGGGACTCGGTCCCTCTGGGCACGGATTGTGCCAGAGTGAGGGAAGGGACCCAGAGTTTGCTCCCTAGAGCTAGGGGACGAGGATGGGATCAGAAGGTCAGCCAAGGGGGATGGGTCAGGAACTTCTCCAACAGACGGGGCATAGGGATTGGGTCAGTGCCAGGGACTTGGTACCTCCCTTCAGCAAATGGCTTCCCTCTTGTCATCAGCAGTCTGTATAATATCTGACTCCTTGCTAGTGTCCTCGAGGGGCTCCCTTCGTTCTTCTTGAATGTAATGGATTTGTTGACCCAGGTCAATAGCTGGGAAGTTCGGAGAGGCCATTAGTAGTGTGGCATGAAATCAGTGGGAAATCTATAGTTAGCAAAACAAAGGTGTCATTGGCCTTTGGAAATTTGGAGCTGATCTGTCCTCTCAGCCGAAGGTACTCGTGCACAGAGGGATGAAGCACGCCATCTTGGTCAGGTGATCTATGAGAGTCAGTTCCATCATGTGGCCATTTGAATGAGTGAAATTCCTGGCAATGGCTGCCATGGATGGAGCAGGGTCTCCAGAGGCCTGAGATGCCAAGAAGTTAGGTGCATGGTGCCTTGGTGAAAGCGCAGAATCACGTGAGTCAAGCTAAGTCTGAATTTCGGCCCACGTCTGGCAACACCAAATAAAGCAGGCCCTGGTACTCAAAGTAGATGTGTCTACTTCCACGATGAATGCTGTGCTTCAGAATAGATGCAGTGGTGAAGGCAATTCTGGGTTGTTTGCGGGCTTGATGGAACTTGGATGACCAAACGAATGCGGCCATTTTGTGGAGGAGAGCTCTCGTGGGGGTTACTGGCTCTGAGAACCCTGGGCCGACGCAGCAGTAAAGCTGGTGAAGTCTAGGAAGCGCTCCTCTTCTTGAGGACTTCAAACTTTGTCCCATTGATGAATGGCTTCCACCTTATTTGCATCAATCGTAACACCTTCTGGGGAGAGGATGTACCCCAAAAACTCTGTGGAGAGTTGGCTGGAGGTACGCTTTTCCAATTCTGTGTTGAGACCACACTGCCGAAACATCTCCAGGTTCGGATGAGGTGTGTGTACTGCTCTGGGTTTTCAAAAAAGAGGAGTATGTCACCTCAATAGATGACACTGTCCCCAAATACATCACTGATGAAGGGTTGCAAGGTCAGTGGACTGTTAGTTAGCTCCAATGGCATATCAGACAGTTAAAATGTCCATAGTGTGTTTTGAAATCTGTCTTCCATTTGTCCCTTGCCCAAATGAGTGTTAGATTGGAAATCCTCGCAGATGAAGTTGGATGAAAAGCTTTGCCGATTTCCTGTGAGCCACCAATTGTGAGATTCACAGCAGGGGGTAATGGCCTGGACTTGGACAGTGGCTCTGGTTCTGTTTCTGCTTTGTTTATTCATAGATTCATAGATTCTAGGACTGGAAGGGACCTCGAGAGGTCATCGAGTCCAGTCTCTGCCAGCATGGCAGGACCAAATACTGTCTAGACCATCCATGATAGACATTTATCTAACCTACTCTTAAATGTCTCCAGAGATGGAGATTCCACAACCTCCCTAGGCAATTTATTCCAGTGTTTAACCATTCTGACAGTTAGGAACTTTTTCCTAATGTCCAACCTAGACCTCCCCTGCTGCAGTTTAAACCCATTGCTTCTTGTTCTATCCTTAGAGGCTAAGGTGAACAAGTTTTCTCCCTCCTCCTTATGACACCCTTTTAAATACCTGAAAACTGCTATTATGTCCCCTCTCAGTCTTCTCTTTTCCAAACTAAACAAACCCAATTCTTTCAGCCTTCCTTCATAGGTCATGTTCTCAAGACCTTTAATAATTCTTGTTGCTCTTCTCTGGACCCTTTCCAATTTCTCCACATCTTTTTTAAAATGCGGTGCCCAGAACTGGACACAATACTCCAGATGAGGCCTAACCAGAGCAGAGTAGGGCGGAAGAATGACTTCTCGTGTCTTGCTCACAACACACCTGTTAATACATCCCAGAATCATGTTTGCTTTTTTTGCAACAGCATCACACTGTTGACTCATATTTGGCTTGTGGTCCACTATAACCTCTAGATCCCTTTCTGCCGTACTCCTTCCTAGACAGTCTCTTCCCATTCTGTATGTGTGAAACTGATTTTTTCTTCCTAAGTGGAGCACTTTGCATTTGTCTTTGTTAAACTTCATCCTGTTTAACTCAGACCATTTCTCCAATTTGTCCAGATCATTTTGAATTATGACCCTGTCCTCCAAAGCAGTTGCAATCCCTCCCAGTTTGGTATCATCCGCCAACTTAATAAGCGTACTTTCTATGCCAATATCTAAGTCGTTGATGAAGATATTGAACAGAGCCGGTCCCAAAACAGAGCCCTGCGGTACCCCACTCATTTTGCCTTTCCAGCAGAATTGGGAACCATTAATAACAACTCTCTGAGTACGGTTATCCAGCCAGTTATGCACCCACCTTATAGTAGCCCCATCTAAATTGTATTTGCCTAGTTTATCGATAAGAATATCATGCGAGACCGTATCAAATGCCTTACTAAAGTCTAGGTATACCACATCCACAGCTTCACCCTTATCCACAAGGCTCGTTATCCTATCAAAGAAAGCTATCAGATTGGTTTGACACGATTTGTTCTTTACAAATCCATGCTGGCTGTTCCCTATCACCTTACCACCTTCCAAGTGTTTGCAGATGATTTCCTTACTTACTTGCTCCATTATCTTCCCTGGCACAGAAGTTAAACTAACTGGTCTGTAGTTTCCTGGGTTGTTTTTATTTCCCTTTTTATAGATGGGCACTATATTTGCCCTTTTCCAGTCTTCTGGAATCTCTCCCGTCTCCCATGATTTTCCAAAGATAATAGCTAACGGCTCAGATACCTCCCTATTTGTTAAAATCAAGTCTAGAACAGCTTCCCCCCAGTAGCTTTTTCAACCTTCTGAAATAAAAAGTTGTCTGCAATGCAGTCCAAGAATTTGTTGTATAGTCTGTGCCCCACTGTGTTATTTTCCCAACATATATCTGGATAGTTGAAGTCCCCCATCACCACCAAATTTGGGCTTTGGATGATTTTGTTAATTGCTTAAAAAAAGAAAAATTGTTGATGGACTCTGATCTCGGTTTTGATCCTGGTGTGTCCCTGGACCTAGATTTTAGCACCACTCTTAGCCATTAGAAAATGTAGGGGTTCCTTTAATCAACCTCCATCCCTGGACCTACTCCACCATTCTTGAGTCGGACACCCATCAGTACTATAAGGGCCCTACCGCCAATCAAACCCCAACCACCACCCCTTGACTCCTTAAGCCCCACGCCTTGACCCGTAGTCCCTCCCACCTGTCACTGGAAGTCTTGCCCCATGGGGGTGTTATTTCTGGGGTCAAGGTGGCCACATGACCAGAAGCAAGGTGTGTCATGTGACCCCTCTAAGAACTGCTCCCACCACTCTCTACCAATCAGGATGGGTTTCGTCCCAAAAGGATTGCCCCGAGGGCAGATTTGACCAATCAGGGTGCCTTCTGGGGTGGGGTGACCTGTCTGGAAGTGGACCGTGTGACCCCTCTAAGAACTCCTCCCACCACTCTCTACCAATCAGGATGGGTTTCTTCCCGAAAGGACCATCCCGAGAGGAGATTTGACCAATCAGGGAGAGTTCCGGGGCAGGGCCACCTGTCCGGAAGTGGGCCGTGTGACCCCACTAAGAACTCCTCCCAAGGCCCTCTACCAATCAAAGTGCAGCACCATTACCCCATAAGTCCCAGTGCCAGACAGAGAAGGCCATCTCTTACCAAGGACATGTATTTTAGAAATCGTGGAAAGGCTGATGAGTGGAAACGTGGACTCCTTCACTACCCTCGGGAGAACTTTGGACTTTGTTTTAGCCCCGAGGTCTCTCTTTGTCCACCTCCTTAGAGGTGGAATACGATCACGGCTTGGGGAATCACAGGCGGACAAGGTGAATGGAAAAGACGTCGCACAGGTAAATGAATGATTAAGAAGCGACGGTCGAGGAGGATGTGTAATGGGTTAGGAACTGGGGGTTGTGTAAATCTAAAAACAAGCAGTGGGGTGCTTACACTGAACCTTTTCTGAAAATCTCTCAACAGCTCAACGATGCCTTTCTAGAGGTCCTGGACGCCCTGGAACAGCGTTGCATGAAGCAGCGAAGATGAACCGGGCCCACCTTGTCTTTGCTCAATGCCGATACAAATTGTTGAAGAGGACTCTGAGGATGATGGCTATGAGTAGTTTAGGAGGAGGCTTGGCATAGAATTAACTGAGCCAGTGCCTCCCCGTGAGCATAAAAAACTCATGCAAACTATTGTACGCGTTGCTGTTTATGCTGTCCATAAACACTGCCTTAGGGAAAAGCCCCGTGGAGGGTCATCTTTTTTTATTTGTTAAATATGGTAACCCCAGCAATTGGCTTTTAAATGCATGCGGGGAGGGGGGTTATTGAAAAGTATATGGCTGCAAACTTGGTTTGGTGTGTTTATAAAGCTGCTGGTTTGTGTGTGAGAGGGGTCTGTGCAAGGCATAGGTGTAGGTTTTTTAAAAGTACTTGGTTTGTTTCAAACTAACAGGTTTTTTACTGTGCAAAATATGTTTTTAAATGGATTTTAAAAGCAGTTTAGTTTTTTATTCTGGAAAATGAGATGTATTTTAAAAAAAAATAGTTTTGGGTTTTTTGTGGCTTGTTTGTTTTGTTTTGTTTTGTTTTTTAAGTGATAGAAATAAACTCAAAACCTGTGTTTGTTGTACAGCCTGAAATGGATTATTTGTTTTAAAGCTGTGACATTTTAAATAGAAAAACACCTTAATGAATATTTTAGTTTTTAAGTTTACAAGACGGTTTCATGAGTTTTATAATAATGTTGTTTGCCCCGCAGTACGGTCAAAACATGAGAGATCCTTACACCAGAGGAAAAACAAGTTCAAAAGAAAAAGGAAAGAGAGAGCTGCAAAGGAAAATTCATCAGCATCAGTGATTGATGGATGGATGAAGCCCAGTAAATACATTTTGCTTATTGGTTTGGTTCTTCTGTGAGATTTTGTATTTTAAGTAAATACATAGATGTGGGTGAGAAAGATAGTAAAGTTCAGTTTTGTAAAATGTTTTTTTTTTTGTCCTCCCCGAGGTATTGCAACAACACAATCACAACACCAGTTCCTTAGCGGCCACCGCCACACCAAACCCTGAGGAAACTGAGAGTAAAAACGCCCACATTCACAAACCCAGAGCATGCACCCTAGTGGCTCTGAATGTGCGCAGAACCACACATATTCACAAACCCACAGCACACACTCTAGGGGCTCTGAATGTGCCCAGAACCACATACATTCACAAACCCAGAGCACGCACTCTAGGGGCTCTGAATGTGTGCAGAACCACCCACATTCACAAACCCAGAGCACACACTCTAGGGGCTCTGAATGTGCGCAGAACCACCTACATTCACAAACCCAGAGCATGCGCTCTAGGGGGTGTGAATAAAAAACGAAGGATTGAAAACTCCTGAGATGCTGGAGTTTGTCAGGGAAAAAAGAGTCGCACGATTAAACTAAACACAAAGTACCTGGTTCTGTTCAAAAACCCCAGGGATAAATTACAAATCGCTACGCTCGCTTGGCAAATGTACCCCGGCAAAGCTCAATTCTTTCTAGAAGCTTTTGAGGATGCTACCAAAAGATCTTATGGCTACCTGGTGGTGGATTTCAGTGCTTCCACACCAGAAGCTTATAGACTAAGAACTGCTCTTTTCCCTCCAGACTGGCCAGCGGTTTATACTTTGAAAAGAACAACAGCCGGGTATAGAAAGAGATGAATTATTGGCAGGCCCCTTTTTAACAGCCGGGGCTGCCGACCGATAACATGTCTAGCTGCGTGAAGCGAAATCTGGGCCTGCTAAAATGACTTAGCAAATCGTCCCCGCAGCAAAGGAGGGCTCTACTGTGTTAGGCCTCTGACGATCTAGTAGTGGCCATCTCAGAAGCAGCGCTCATTACCTTCAAAGGAAACGTACCTTTAACACAGAATCAAGTGCGTGTGCTGAAAAAGAGACGCATGCTTATAAGAACTTTATGGAATAAAAGGGCTTCACTTCAAAGAAAGAAGCAGCTGGTGAAGCAGTCTGGGGGGTTTATCAGCCCTCTGTTAAGTTTTGCTATCCCTCTGATAACGGGGCTTTTAACTAATTGATAATGGAGTATGCAGAAAAAACGTACCTGGTGCCCAGCCGCCAGTTGGAGCAATTAAGGGCTCCCCCTCTGGCAGAGGAAAATAGGAGAATGACCGCAACTCGCTTATTGGATGCTGAAATGAAGTCTGTTCTTCTAAGAACTGACTTAGCCGAATACGAAAAGGCTCAACTTTACAGTGCCGTGCTTCAAAGGTACCTAATGTACGTGAAGCAGAGCGATGCGGATCAGGGAAAATAGGTCTGTTTCTACCAGAACAGGAACAGAGTGTAACTGCCAAACCCCCAGAAACACCAAAGACCTCAGACTCTGTTGCTCAGGAGAAGTTGGAGAACGTGAATAAGCGTTATAAGAAAAATGCATTAGTATTGCTAAATAAGCTGGGCCAGGATACAAATCTCTCTTTGTTGAATGATAAAGGGGCTTTTGTGTATAAAGGCTCTGTGGCTAATGGTTCTAACATGCTCGACTTAGGCAGGGCCGTCACCCAGACGTGCTCTGTTCCTAGCAGACATGTACCTAAACGATGGTGTGTGTTTCTGAATGCCATGGCAGAACTGAACATACCCTCTTCTGTCATGGGCAATGAGGCATTCCAAAAGATCTCTGTTGGCCGCAAGACCTCGAAAGTCTCTTCTTAATCATTCATTTACCTGAGCGCTGTCTTTTCCGTTCACCTTGTGCACCAGTGACTCCCGCAAGCCGTGATCGCATTCCACCTCTAAGGGGGTGGACAAAGAGAGGCCACCATGCTCATCGGGGTGTCTCACAAGCACTTTGGTTTTGGTTTTGGGTTCGGGTTCCGACGTATCCATCAACGGCCGGGCCAAAGGGCTCCCCTCGGTCGCTACCTCCTCCTCCTCGGAACTGTTCCTGATGTAGCACTTTCTCTGCAGATGGTCAAAGACACTCGGGGCTAAAACAAAGTCCGAAGTTTTCACGGGGGTGGTGAAGGAGTCCAACTTTCCTCTCAGCAGCCTTTCCACAATTTCTAAAACAGGTGTCGTTGGTAAGAGATGGCCTCCTCTGTCCAGCACTGGGACTGATGGGGTAATGGTGCTGCACTCTGATTGGTAGAGGGCCTTGGGAGGAGTTCTTAGTGGGGTCATACGGCCCACTTCCAGAAGGGTCACGCTGCCCTAGAACTCGGCCTGATTGGTCAAATCTCCTCTCGGGATGGTCCTTTCAGGACAAAACCCATCCTGATTCGTAGAGGGTGGTGGGAGGAGTTCTTAGAGGGGTCACATGGCCCACTTCCAGACAGGTCACCCCAACCCAGAAGGCACCCTGAATGGTCAAATCTCATCTTGGGGCGGTCCTTTCAGGACAAAACCCATCCTGATTGGTAGAGGGTGGTGGGAGGAGTTCTTAGAGTGGTCAGATGACACACCTTGCATCTGGTCATGTGGCCACCTTGACCCCGGAAGTAATACCTCCATGGGGCGGGACTTCCGGTGACAGGTGGGGGGGACTAACGGGTCAAGAGATTGGGCTTAAGGAATCAAGGGGGGGGAGGTTAGGATTTGATTGATTGTAGGGCCATTATACTACGGCCGCGTGCCAAGTCAAGAATGGTGCCGGAGGTTGTTTAAAGGAACCCCTGCATTTTCAGTCATTTCCATTGCCCAACTGCAGTAGGGGCAGCACCGGGCCAGGCTCATGTAGTGTGATGGGTCCCCTTTTGCATATGGATGGCACCTAGGCTAAGAGTGGTGCTAGAATCAAGGGCCAGGGACACACCAGGATCAAAACTGAGATCAGAGTCCATCAACAAAGCAGAAGCAGAACCAGAGCCAGTCTCCAAGTCCAGGCCAGAGGTCGAAGCCGGGTGGTCAGACCAAAGATCATCCAAGTCCCTGCCCAAGCCAAAGTCCATAGACACACCGAAGGTCAAATCCG
The DNA here is from genome assembly GCF_011386835.1 of Chrysemys picta bellii. Classification (NCBI taxonomy): domain Eukaryota; kingdom Metazoa; phylum Chordata; order Testudines; family Emydidae; genus Chrysemys; species Chrysemys picta. The sequence continues at coordinate 80,550,728 of NC_088792.1, forward strand.
GGTAGTCAAAATCCGAGGGGTTGGGGAAGATGAGGATGAGGAGGTAATGCTGGAGCGGGTGGGTGGAGGGCCTGGAGCGAGGCTAGAGAAAGGCAAGGAGAAAACTTAGCCGGGGTTCATAACCAAAATCTGGAGCCAAAAAGGGTCATGCCAAAGTCATAGCCAGAGACCGGAGTCAATAGTCAAGCCAGAGTCAACAGCAAGGAAACTGGAGGGCAGGGCAGGGTGGTACATGCGGACGGGAATGAGGATGACTTACTGGAGCCCTAGAAACCCCACATCGGTGGACTCCCTTGCGAGCAATAAAAGAAGGACAGCAGGATGACCAAGATGTCTCTGCCCCTGGGGTCCAAGCCAAGGGGAGCTCCCATCCAGGCTATGTGTCAGGACCCCATCATCCCCCTGTTCATTTCACACTCACAGACCCCCTAGCCGGAGGGGAGAATAAAGGGCAGAAAGTGAAAGTGCCCCTGGGGGAAAAGCTCTAGGCTGGGACCCAGTCCACTTTCCAGATCTCCACCCAGGATTGTGTGACCAGGCCAACAGCCCTTCCTCTACGTCTCAGTTCCCACCTGTCAGATGGGGAGGATCCTTCCCCGCCCCAGACTCTTAGGGGGGAGTTTCATTCCTGGCTGGGAAGATTTCAGATACCAGGTGGGTGGATTGGGCCCCAGGTGGGGGATGGTCAGACATTCGCTGCGGCAGGGGTGACACGGGCCATGGGAAGGTCTGAGCAGTGACGACAGGGGAGGGGCTCCATGTCAGGCCACCCCTCCCAGACTGCAATGGCTATAGAGCATATTTCCGGGCTCTGCGGATGCTCTCATTTCTGGGCCAGCCCCACAGCCCGATTCTTCCGAACCAGTATCTGGCCTGGCCCCAGCTCCAGGGGTCAGGGTGGGGCAGGGTGTTGGGAGTGAGGTGCTCAGCCTTGGTTTCTCTCAGTGCTGTGGGCTCTATGGCCGCTTCCCCCAGCCAGGGCCGGCTCCAGGCACCAGCTTCTCAAGCAGGTGCTTGGGGCGGCCGGTCGGGAGAGGGGCGGCAGGTCCAGGTATTCGGCAGCAATTCGGCGGACGGTCCCTCACTCCGTCTCGGAGTGAAGGACCTCCCGCCGAATTGCCGCTGCAGATCGCGATCGCGGCCGCGGCTTTTTTTTTTTTTTTTGGTTTTCGCAACTTGGGGCGGCTAAAACCCTGGAGCCGGCCCTGCCCCCAGCCCTTCCCCCCCAGGCCCAGTGAGACAGAGCAGTACCTGCGGCAGGGGCTGGGAGCTTCTGGTCATGTGAAGGGGGGGTGGGTCTTCAAGGCTGCCCTGCAGAGCACAGCCCCTGCAGCGCTTTGGGCACCTGGCGCAAGCTCCTGATAGTAAAGAGCTCGGCCATGACCTTTGCTGTAATGTTCCCCTGTTGCAAGGGAAAAAGGATCAGTCAGAGACTTGGACACCCACGAGAACGAAGGGGATTAACGGCACCGGGAGCCAGCAAAATTTCCTCCCCGCCCCTCCCCATGTCTGAGGGACGGATTCCCCCACCCAACCCCCGAGCCGAAATCTTGTCTCTTCTCTAGTGACTCCCATCCCCTCTCCCACCATTGGGGAATGAACTCCTGCCCCCACTCCTCTCAGTTCCCCACTGAGAGCTGTTCTACCTCCCAACCCAGCTGGGGATTCAGCTCCGCTCCCCAGAATCCCCTCAGCCGCCCTTGCCCCCTCCAGCTGAGGGGCTGGGAACCTCTGGGCAATAGTATCGGGGGGTGAGAGGAAGTGGACATCTTTCCCCAAGGGATCCCCCAGTCCTTAACATGATGCCATGGACAGTAGCTCTGAGGAATGGGGCACTTAAGCAGCCTCTGCTGACTGACTCGTCCAGTTCTCCCAGAGCAGGTGGTGGCTGAGATAACATGATCCCAGAGCACTAGGAACCGGCCTGAAGCCCGGAGGGGATGAAAGGCTCCGAGAGGTGGCTAGGGGAGTTGGCAGCCCCTAGCATGAGCAATGGCAGCGTGTCGTGTTGATGTGATGCCTGTTAGGAAATAGCCTTTTTGGAGAGCTGGGTCTGCCCTGCTTTGAGCTGCTCAGGGGACAAGCTGGCACCTACCAATGGCACCTGCCTGGGTTCATCCTCTCCTTGCTCCCAGGTCAGCGCATGGGGATGGGATGGGAGTGATTTTCAATGGCCTGGAGGTGAAAGGCCCTGGGGTTCCCTCCCCAGTTCAGCCCTCTTTCGTTACCTCGTCCCCTAGCAGCTGGCCGGCTTCCCCCAGAATGGAATAAGTCAGCATCAGCCCAGCCTGGCTGACACGGAGCAGCGGGTGGTGTATGGCCTGCAGCGCCGCCTGGAGGAGTCCTTTTCTGATCTTCAGTAAATAGCTCTCCAAAGACCTAAAACCAACAGAACCGGAGCCCTTGCAATGGCTCAGAACCAGGCCCCAAATCCCTCTAGTGGATCACAAGGTGGAGAAGAGTCCTGAGGCAGCCAACCTTTGGGGTCCCATGGACCAAGAAACCCCCTTCAGTAAGAGGTTGCAGGCACTGAGGCCTCAAATAGCTCTTTCTGGAGCAGGTGCCATGAGATGCTGGACATGTGTCTCCGCACTCTGAAACCCAGCTCACACAGACAACACAGGACACTACTGCTCCCAGCAGCGATATCTCCTGCAGCTCACCCACTAGAGGTTAGGGGTCTTTTAGGTCTGGTTCATTCCCACGCCTCACCCCACTGACATTCCCAGGAGCCTCACATACTCTGCTGGAAATAAGAAGCAGGCTCTTGCCTTGTGTCCATGACACACTCACTGCAGGGGGAGACAACTCCACCCCGGAGCTGCTGCAATGCACCGGCAGAGAGTCCTTACCTCTCCTACCCTGGCCAGGTTTTTGTACCCCACGCACTCGGTGTCTTGGAGCCCGTCCCGGCAGCACAGCTCTCTCCCCTCTGTGATGTTGAGCCCTGGGGGAGAAAGACACACCCATTGGGGAGGTTTGGCATTCCGCTTTCACTGCCGGTTTCCTTCTGGGTGCACGCTGGCCAGGGTCTTGGTGGCATCCACGGCCCAATGGAATGGCAAGGTCCATACCAGGCGGTTTAGTAGCAGAAGGGGGATTTGTTTCAGTCATCACAGTAATCCTGTGACCCTAACGGTCATTGTGCTCTGGGAGTGGGTGCCTGTCAATGGTGGTGTCTAATACTGAGAACCCCTCCACACCCACTGAAATCAGGATCTGGCCCTGACTACCCAACTGGTGACATCCTACAAGCTTTGTGTCCTTCCCCTGTGGTCCCTGCTCCTGCCCCTGCCCTGATGATGGGCTCTTTCCCTCCATGTGTCTCAATAGCTCCGTTCCTGTCCCCTCACGAGCTGGTTGCTCTGTGGGTGGGCTATTTCTCTGGGCTGGGGGACAGAGCCGGGCTCTGAAATAAAGCAGCCAATTTCCCTGGCACTTTCACACTCATCTCCCTAATTCAGAGAGAGGGGAAGAGAAAGAGTCATCATCTAAGCTGGGATCGGTCTCAGAGGAGGGGGCTTCTTTGTGGTCCCATTGCCCAGCAGAGGGAGTCTCTAAGGAGGGGCCTTGTTTCTATTGGGGTTCCACTTCCCCGCTACAGTGGGTCTAAACAGAGAGGCTTTAGTTCTATAGGTGTCCCAATGGCCAGCTGGAACTAGTCTCCGAGAGGCTTGTTTCCATGGGGTCCCATTGTCCAGCTGCCTTTCTTACCCCTCTTCTGCACCAGGAGCCTGTGCAGCCAATATATCCCACCCCTGGCTTGCGGACCGATGTTGTTGGCTGGGTGGGCTATATGGAGACCCAGCTGCAGCACGAAGTCGCCTGCCTTGGAGAAGTCGGAGGAGGTCTGGTGGAAGGAGGAGAAGAGGGGAATCCATCAACATTCTCCCTTCAGCTTTCCAGCGCCCCTGGGCCAGAGCTCTGCTCCCACCCCTCTGTAGGAGGCGCTGGGGGAGAGAAGCGAGAGCCCTCTTCCTCTCTGCCCCCAAGGGAGCTTGGAGCAAAGGGACCAGGGGAAGGGCGCTCTATGAGCATTCGCTGCCTAGCTGCTCCAGAATAACAAGGGCCCTGAGGCCAGGCACAAATCTGCCAGCCAGTGGCCTATGGAACGCAGTCCCTTTCAGACCCAGGGGGGACCAATTACTCAGGGGATGAGGAACTTGACTCAAGCCCTGACTCTGCAGGATGCTGGGGTCAAAGGTCACTTACGTCAAATCCAGGCAGGCAGCTGGCAAATTCTAGCAGGGCAGCGCTGCTTTGTATGGCCCTAGCTCTCTCCTGGGCCTTTTTTGAATGGAGCCAGACATGGACATGCTGCAGGAGAAGGAGGCAGGGGAGGGTCAGCGGACAGACGTACATGCTCTACAAATGACCCTCTCTCCCTCCCCAAGGGGCTGAGACTTTGTGCTCAGGGTGGAATAGCTGAGCCCTGGTCACAGAGCTTGAAAAGGCAGTCCATGACACTGCCCACGTTTTGCTGCGCACAAGCTCATTGTCTCTCCAGGCTGGGACAATGGTCAGTCTTGGGGCTGGTCTATTTGCCCTGAACCCCTGATCCATGAACAGCATGACAGGATCAAGGCACATGCCCTGGACCCCAGACCCCAGCTACACAGGCCTTGGTAGGATGGATGGAACGGCCATGAGAACAATCCCTCCGGGAACTGCAGTGTCCCTAGGACAGAAGAGCTGATTCCCTGAGGCTCCTCCTGCATCTCAGGGTCTCCCTAGAGAGGAGCCAGTGACTTTTCTCAGAGGCCCATGTTCTGCATCTCACAGGGGTTTGTCTCTCAGTTCCCGGCCAGGCCTGGTGCTCACTGTTAGTGCTTAATGCAACCGGGCAGAGCTCTGGCTGACAGTCCCAGCTCCTTCCCCCTGCACTGGCAGCTCTGGGAAAGTGTGGCCGCCTGGGTCCAAGCTGGAAGGACACAGTGGAAATGTGGCTCTTCTAATCTCTCCTTCGCTGCCCTCCCCCAGTCCAGGGTTCAGGGGCGATTCCACCCCAGCCCGTCCCATTCTACTCACCTCCAAGAGGTGCTGCAGCTTCTCCAAGGTGGGGTTCTCGCTCAGCAGGCCCCTGAGCATGCTGTCCAGGCTCTGTAAATAGCTCTTGTGGAGAGCCTGCAAGAGGAGGGAGCACCCGCCAGTCAAGGGACATGGGGCTACACCAGTCAAGGGACAATTAGGAGGATTCTCCAGGAGCCCTGGCAAGACTCAAAAGGCACAACCTGGCCTCTTCCCATTCACATCACTCCAGGGACACTAAGCAAAAGTTCATGGCCGGATGCCTGCTGCCTCTTCAATCCTTGCTCTTAGCAGTTCTCTGTGCAGGGCCTGGTACCCAGCAGACTATGGAACAGGCAAACTGCAATGGGTGGGAGGCAGGATCCCCGGGAGAGTCCATGCAGCAGAGCACAGAATGAGGAGAGGAGGAAAGTCTGGGATCAGCCACGGAGGGATAATGCAATCTCCTCTGGAGGGAAGGAGGCCCCCTGCCAGTTTGTCACGGGCCTGTTCCCAGCTCTGCTCACCCCTCCCCTATTCTCAGCAGCTCTATCAAAGCAAGGGAGCAGGGACCAGAGCCTGCTTCTGCTCCTGGGACAGAGAAGTAGGATCAGGACCTACCCGCAACTGGGGGGTGTCGTTCCCAGTGCCCATAGTAACGATCCTGTGGAGAAGAGCCCGCAGGAGGCGAGATTCCAGCTCCAGGGCCAGTGGCGGCTTCAGTTTGCTGGCAGGAGAGAGGAACCTGTCATACACTTTGCAGCACCAGCGTGGCGTTGGAACTTCCATGGACATGACCCCCTCCCCCGCAGTGATCCCCTCCCTACGGCCACTGTAACGTTCCTGGAGTGAAATCAACCCCCCAGCCAGGAAAGAGGGGACGTTCCTGCCTCCTCTGCTGGGGGATGGGAACAGTCTCAGCTGGGGGTAACCTAACCGGAGGAGGATCTGTGATTCCCGGCTCTGGGCCCAATCAGCACTAGGGTTAGGGCAGCTGGACGGGAGGGTCCTGGTACCTAAGATTGTAAACCGCGGCCATGGAGCTGGAAATGATGGAGCTCGGCTCTGACACCTCCGGGAGATTTTCAATCAGCTCCTGGGAGACCCCAACGAAACAAAACCGCGTGTGAGACTCTGGCCTCGCAGACCCACAGGCGCTTCCCAGGGAGGAGCCCAAAGTGCTCTGCAGAAACAGCCAGTGTCACCCCCACCCCCAACCCAGCTGGGCCCCCCCTCCTCCCATCCATCAAACTTCCTTCCCCATCTCCCACCCAATTCCTCCCTCCCCTTCCCTCCCCTTACAATTCCCCCACTGACAGCTCCTGATCAGTGTCACCATTATCCCCTTCCCTGTTCCCCAGCCCTCAGCCCCAGGAACCCCTGTCCTCTGCTTCCCCCTCCGGCCCCACTAACGCTTCCTCCCATGTCTGGCTCCCTCGCCCCAGAGGCCGGGCACGGGGTTCCACTCACCGCAATGCTCTCCACAAGGGCTGCTTTGGAAACGTGGGGCTCCAGGGTGTCCCGCCCCTGACGCTGTGCCGAGGAACACAGTCTCGGCACAGCGTGGAGGAAGCGGAGCTGAGTGGCCCTGTCCTTCACCAGCTAGGAGTGGGGTGAGGGGAGAGAGAGAGAGCCTGTTACATAGGGACCTCCCCGCCCAACCAAAACCAGCTCCAGGGCTCAGGACCTCCATGGGGTTGGACAGGGAAAGCCGCCCCTTCCTAAAACCTGTGTTGCCCGGCACAGACCGGGTTTGTAACTTGGACAGTGTCTGCGGGGAGCGGAGAGCTTGGCCTGTGTGGGACAAATGTCCCCACCTTGGGGTGCCAGATAACAGAGGAGACGTGTCCCCCCATTGGGGGTGAGGGAGTGTCTGGGACAAGACCCCCCTGCCTGGGTGGGGATGGAACAAGGAGCAGGACAGCCCCGGTGGCAGCGCAGTAACAATTGGGGGATTTTTGTACCTCATCTGTGCCCTGGAGGTGCTTCTGGATCATCATGATGGTGTCTTCTTCATGGTACACCTCCTCCTCCTCCTCATGGGCACTGGGGGACTCTGCAGCAGGGAGAGAAGGAGAGAGTATAATCCCTTCTGCTGCTGGGGGGATGCAGTGGACAGAGAAGGCTCCATGTTTCCCCCTTCTGTGTAAGGAGCCCCATGGCAGCGAGGGCCCCATCCTACCCCTGCGAGAGACGCCCTCAGCCCCATGAGCGTCAGGGCCCCATGGCAGTCAGCCCCCCCCACATGATCAGTGGAGGCTGGAGCTCCCCCGACTCCACCCAGCATCCCCTGCCACGGGAAGTGGCTGTGCCCCCCGCCCCGGTGTTAGTGGGGCTCACATGGGTCAGTCCCGGCACCTTGGTGAGCCAATGGGAACAGGGTATTACTAGTCCCCCACCGCCCCAGTCCTCCTCCCTTTCCCCTGGGTCTCCCCTCACCTGCAAAGAGGGAGCCTTCATCTGCAGACCAGTCAGACCCCACGGAGGAGCTGCTGGCCCCTCGGGAGTAGGCGGAGCTGCTGGTGTATGTCCCACAGTCGCTCATCTCCTGCTCTGGGCTGGCAGGAGACTCCTCGGTTGCCAAGGTAGGGCTGGCGCAGGGCTCCACAGTTGCCAGGTTGGGGCTGGCGCAAGGCTCCACAGTTGCCAAGGTACGGTTGGCGCAGGGCTCCACAGTTGCCAGGGTGGGGCTGGCGCAGGGCTCCACAGTTGTCAAGGTAGGGCTGGCGCAGGGCTCCTCAGTTGCCAAGGTAGGGCTGGCGCAAGGCTCCTCAGTTGCCAGGTTGGGGCTGGCGCAAGGCTCCACAGTTGCCAAGGTAGGACTGGCGCAGGGCTCCACAGTTGCCAAGGTGGGGCTGGCGCAGGGCTCCACAGTTGCCAGGATAGGGCTGGCGCAGGGCTCCACAGTTGCCAGGGTGCTGGATGGCTCCTGCTGGGCCCTGGGGCGCAGCTCCTGGCTCCTTGGCTTCCTCTGAAGGAAGCCCCAGAGCTGCCTTGCCCGGCTCCTGCCCTCTCCTGGCTCCCTCCTCCATAGCTGTACCCGAGGCCACCTCCATTTGGGCCCAGAAGGTGCCTCAGGGTCAGCTAGGGGAGCTGTCTTCCTCCTCCTAAAGCATGCCAGGCAACTCCTCTTTTTAGCCTGTCCACAAGCCTCTTCCCCGCCCGTGGGGACAGAGGGGCCGCTCTCTTCCTGGGAAAGCCAGATGCTCCTTCCCTCTGGCTCTGGAGCCACCTGCCCGGCCTTCCTCCTGAGCATCTGCCTCAGCCGCTCCATCCTGGAACTGAGTGGGGAGCAGCCGTGAGTCTGGTTTCAAAGCAGCCTCTCATGAATGGGGCCTGCCTGCTCCCTGGCCCACCTCCCCTCTTCTGAGGCAATTCCTCCTCCCCACACATCCCACCCCAGGGCACAGGAACCCTCAACCTGGGGAACAAACTCTGCCAAGGGATGGGCTGGGAGCCCTATTGGTGGGATATTTCCACCACACTGGGGATGGCTCTGGAGAACTCCACTTACTTACTCTAGATGGGATGGAGCTGGATGGCAGATGCTCGGTGTTGGTCCTTCCTTTACCCTCCTCCTCGATCTCCTGCACCCAGGTGGCCTGTAAGGGGTGCTGCAGAATCCCCTGCCAGCAGGGCAGGGGGTAGAAGTCGGGAGATCGAAACTGACTGTGAAAACAAGACAATGTTTTATTGCCAGGGGATGGATAAACTCAGGCCAGCAGCCAGGGGTTCACAACACTGACCGACGGCCAGCAGGACACCTCCCATCTGAAGGTCTCCTAGTACCTCACGCACATTCCTGAAGCGTGATGGCCCAAGGGCTGTAGGGGAGTGTCCCCAGCCCCACTGATGGAAACCGAGGCCTTGGCAGGAGAAGCCGCTGCCTCAGGGTTGCACTGGGAGTCAGGGATAGAGCAGGGGATGGAGCCCAGGAGTCCTTTGTCCAGGCTCCCGCACTAACCGCTAGAGGAACACTCCCTTCCAGAGCTGGGAAGTGCCAGTCTCCCTGGCTCCCAGTGTGACCTGTTGTAGTGACTGACGCATTTGCTACTTGTCCCCCATTCAAGCCAATAACACATCTCTGTGTTGGCAATCATGAGTTAGACCTTCTCAGCACCCCTCCGTCTCCCGCAGCTGTCAGGTATTCCTTCAATTATGGAGGCTTGGATGCTGACAGGACTGGAATTTGTTACTGGCTCACTGGGTGTTTCTAGCCAATGAGGGTCTCAGTCTATCCTCAGAGGCCCACACCCCCAGACACTGAAGATCAGGGTGGATTGATTTCATTCCAAATGTTTTGTATTTGTATTTTTGAATTATTTTCCTAATGAAAGATTGATTCTCATGAAATTCTTAGGCTTGGTCTACACTACCCCCCCTAATTCGAACTAAGGTACGCAACTTCAGCTACGTGAATAACGTAGCTGAAGTTCGAAGTACCTTAGTTCGAATTAGTTCAAACTTACCTTGGTCCACACTCGGCAGGCAGGCTCCCCCGTCGACTCCGCGGTACTCCTCTCGGCGAGCTGGAGTACCACAGTCGACGGCGAGCACTTCCGGGTTCGACTTATCGCGTCCAGACTAGACGCGATAAGTCGAACCCAGAAGTTCGATTTCCAGCCGTCGAACTTGCGGGTAAGTGTAGCCAAGGCCTTAGTGGTGGCCGATGACAGAACACAGAACAATGGTCTCAAATTGCAGTGGGGGAGGTCTAAGTTGGATATTAGGAAACACTTTTTCACTAGGAGGGTGGTGACGCCTTTGAATCTGCTATGATAGAGTCCCTTATCTTGTACTTAGAGCCTACATTTTTTCTTACCTTCTACACAGATGACGATTTCTTTCAAAAAAATCCACACAGATATGAAAAAAAAACTGCACAGAATGTCCTCCACACCGACTGTCTCTTTGGTCCTCTGAGAGAGACCACGAGATGGAGACTTGCTGCAGCAAGGCTACAAGGCGTCTCCGAGGTTCCCCCTGCCCTGCATCCCTGTCCTGCCTGGCTGTTGTCAAGGGAGCTCTGTGAGGTCACAGACGCCTCATCATCTTTGCCCAATAGGCTGAGTTCCTGCCAAAGGCCTTTGTGAAGTCACTGCCACACCCACCTTTCCCTTGCAGGCTTGATGTCTGCCCCTGGCCAGCCCAGTTGGATGTTTGAGCTGCACCCCGGATCACCCCACTTGGTTATTATTGATTCTGGGGAGCAAGCAGGCTACCCAGTAAAACAGCAGAGTCTGTTCCTCACCAGGTGTCAAGTTTCAGAGGGGTAGCCGTATTAGTCTGAATCTGTAAAGAGCAACAGAGGGTCCTGTGGCACCTTTAAGACTAACAGAAGTATTGGGAGCATAAGCTTTCGTGGGTAAGAACCTCACTTCTTCAGATGAAACTTGCATCTGAAGAAGAGAGGTTCTTACCCACGAAAGCTTATGCTCCCAATACTTTTGTTAGTCTTAAAAGTGCCACATCACCCTCTGTTCCTCACCCCACACTGAGTTTTTCATAGAGGCATCGGTTGTGAAACAATTCAATCTCCTAATGTGGCCTCTATTTCACGGGCCATGAAATTTCACTCGCTTTGCACCATATTAAGCCCAATTGCTTGTAATTCACTAAAAGGCACCTTCCAGAATTACAACCATATATTGGTGTCTAACTACCTACTGCTGCCGGGAGACGTTGTGATATGAGGACACCAGGAAACAGAGAATCCACCATTTCCCTGGGTAATTTGTTCCAGTGCTTAGTCTCCCTCACTGTCAAAAATGCGTGTCTTACTTCTCCTTTGAATTTCTCTGGCTTCAGCTGACAGCCCTTGGTTCTTGTTGTGCCTTTCTTGGCTAGATCGAATTAGCCCTGCCCCATGAAATCCGATCTCCCTGTCCTGCTGGGAGCCCCCGAGCAAGGAGAAACCAGTAGGGGCCTCCTAGCTGTTTCTCTGCCAGGCTGGTGACAGGATTTCCTCTCTGTGGGGATATCAGATGCACCTGCAGAGGCAATGCAGAAGTGAGTGTGCTGCATCAGCCCGGCCTTGGGCTCAGGGCTTTGGCCTTGGCAGCTTCTGCTCCAGTCACGTCTCTGGGTGCCTGGACTCAGAGCTTCTGGCCCCCCTGTGGCTGTAGCCAGGGCTGGGACACTGGGCTCAGGACTTTCATGCCCCTCCCCACTCCTGTCGGCTCTCAGGGTACCTGAGCTCGGGGCTTCTGCCCGGCATCTGCAGCTAGGGCTCAGGGATTCCCTTGCAGTTCCTTCTGGGGCTCAGGTGTCCATTTTTCTGGATGCCCCAAAAATGGTATGAGCCGAGGTGCTCCCAAGTAGTAGGTAGGAGCTGAGGTGCTCTCAAGAGCAGGGACCCACCTGGGAACCTCCTCTAGCTTCAGAAAGGTTGCTGGTTGCTGCCCTTGGTGCCCAGGTCTGAAGGCAGCACGGAAGTGAGGGTGACAATGCTGTGACCCCCCTACAACAACCTCTGAACTCCCCCATTCTCCCATTTTGGTCGGGACCCCCATGGTTATAATACCATGACATTTCAGATTGAATCATTGAAATGGTGACATTGTTCAATTTCAAGGCCAGAGTGTTTTTAAATTAGTCAAAGTGAGCCCTGAATTTGGTAGGGACCTGGCTATTATGGAAGTCCTAGCAGGTTTGCACTCCCAGTTCTCCTGAAAGGCCATTGAGAATTCATACTGCCTGAGAAGCTTCCCAGAATAAGCTACCAGGACTGGGAGCAATTGAAAGAAACCAACCAAAGCCTGAGCTAGGATGGAGAGCATTGATCCAAGCGGTGTTTGAACCCCTCCACCCCCACCTGCCTGCCTGCAGAGAAATGGACAGAGGGGCACTGATTTCTATTTGTGAACTTACTAAAGACCATGGGCTTCAGCATGAGCTGTATAGCCCATACTCTGAATTCTTGGATAAACAGCAAAGTTGGCTTTTTAGAAATCTTTCCCCCCAGTGCTCTGTATCCACTTTGGATTGTGCCCAGCAGAGGCTGGTGGAGGGGAGGGGAAGGTAGAGGAGGCCATGAAAATGTTGTGGTATCTGCACTACCCCACAGACACACACACACAGGACCCTATGTTGCTTCTCAAACAGCAATGCACAGCATATTAGCCAGGACAGTAAATTATTTGGCCATAACCTACAAAATCCTCAGTGTTGAAAGTACAAGTTGAAGAGCTCTGCCCCTAGTTGGTTCCTCCAGCACTTGCACCAGGAAATTGTCCCCTACACTTTCCAAAAACTTCCTGGATTATCTGTGCACCGCTGTATTGCTCTCCCAGCACGTATCAGGGTGATTAAAGTCTCCCATGAGAACCAGGGCCTGCGATCTAGTAACTTCTGCTAGTTGCCGGAAGAAAGCCTGGTCCACTTCGTCCCTCTGGTCTGGTGGTCTATAGCAGACTCCCACCACAACATCACCCTTGTTGCTCACACTTCTAAACTTAATCCAGAGACTCTCAGGTTTTTCTGCAGTCTCATACCAGAGCTCTGAGCAGTCATACTCCTCTCTTACATACAATGCAAGTCCCCCACCTTTTCTGCCCTGTCTGTCCTTCCTGAACAGTTTATATCCATCCATGACAGTACTCCAGTCATGTGAGTTATCCCACCAAGTTTCTGTTATTCCAATGCTTCATTCCAAGATTCCAATATGTCATTTTTTACTAATCAGTATTTTCCAGTGTAGAAAGCACTGGGCTTCAATTGCAGCAAGGGAGGTTTAGGTTGGACATTAGGAAAAATTTCCTAACTGTCCTGGTGGTTAACCACCGGAATAAATTGCTTAGGGAGGTTGCGGAATCTCCATCATTGGAGATTTTTAAGAGCAGGTTAGACAAACACCTGTCAGGGATGTTCTAGATGGTGCTTTGTCCTGCCATGAATGCAGGGGACTGGACTTCTGAACTCTCGAGGTCCCTTCCAGTCCTATGATTCGATGATTGATCCAATATTGTGCTCTAATATTTTTCATTGAAACTTTATTAATGCAAGATAAAAAGAACCCCCGTGAATGGGTTGCGGGTCCACTCTTGAATCCGGGAGGAAGTTGTGTCTGAGTGTGCTTCAGTGGATTTATGTCCTCTCACCATTAATCACAATGGGCTAAACTCTATTATCCCTTGGCTCAAGTCTACCTAGCAGAGTTTAAGTGTAAGGCATTTCTATGGGGTAGAAAGTATCCTAACTACTGCTGGCCAAAATTCTTTGGCTGAAACTTTTTTTCAGAGTAAAGTGCATATTCAGCTACACCAGAATGTTTGCCCAATTGTATTGGGTTCTTCGGGATGGAAAAACATCAAATAAATTCATTTCCCCACTGCTAAACCTTGCTGTTCAGTGTCCCACCTCTGCATGGAGGGGTGAAAGTAAAGCTCTAAATCAGTGTGGTGAGAAGAGGCTTGTTTGCATTGGGAAGTTATTCCTGAGCAAGTTAATATGTGAATTTAAGGCACTAGAGCTGTCCAGGTATGGACACTCTTAATTTACTGGATTAAACTAAACCAGAAAATGGCATTCTTATTTGGCTACGGCTACACTACGCGGGGTCGATCGATTTCAGATACACAAATTCAGCTACGGTGATAGTGTAGCTGAATTCAACGTATCTGATCTGACTTACCCTTCTGTGAGGACGGCAGCTCCCCCGTCGACGGCGCTTACTCCTGCCTGGGCTGGTGGAGTACGCGCCTCAATTCGGG